>NC_090935.1:1499160448-1499463478 GCF_040938575.1 Ambystoma mexicanum
AGGTAGTCAGCGTGGTTGTGCTCTTTGCCTGGGCGATGCACTTTGTCTAAATTATAGTCCTGTAGTGGCAGTCCCCATCTGGCTATTCTGGGGGGTATTCTCGCCTTGGGGTCGCCGAATTTCGTCAGGAGGGCCTGATGGTCTGTGATGACTGAACGCCTTCCCATACAGGAAGATGTGAAAGTACTCACAGGCCCACACCATTACCAGACTCTCTTTCTCAGCATGAGAGTACGCCTGTTCAGTGGTCGTGAGGCTCCTGCTTGCATAGGCTACTATGAACCGGCCGTTCGGGTCTGAGGGGTCCCATTGCATCAAAATGGCGCGGAGGCTGACCGGGCTGGCATCGACGATGACTTGTCTTCCTGTCTGCGGCAAAGTAGGCCATGTCCTCTGCCTTGGAAATGTTGTTTCGAATGGTTTCAAAAGCGCGTTGGCAGTCCAACGACCAATCGAAGGGCTGGCCCGTCTGCGTTAGTAGGCGGAGGGGATTGCCGATGGTGGCATAGTCTTGCAGGTAGCTCGAGCAGTAGCTCGCTAGTCCTAGAAATAACTGCAGTTTGGAGACATTTTGGGGTGGCTGGGTGGTGTTCAGTGCCGCCACTTTGTCTACTCAGCGCATTTCCACTCCCATTTTGAAGCTGAGGATACAGCTGCTGTTCACATCCATCTTGAGAACACGCAGCAGGATCTTTGCTGCCTGAGCCTTATGCATGAACATGGCAGAGAGGACTCCTTTGCACAGCAGTGGCGTGGTGGAGCTGTATGGGTAAATGTCAATGGTGGACTTCTTGAGCTTCAATGCCTTCTTAAGGGTGTTATGCACCTCTTCACTGATTATGTTGACCGTAGCTCCAGTGTCTATTAAGAATTCTAGCGGTGTGTCATTCACTTGGAGTGTCAGGACCGGACTGTGTTGGGTTGCTGTGTTGTTTAGAGCCCACACGTATCCTTTTTTCCTCTGGTCTTCACCTGATGATGGCAATTCGCTGCTGGATGGCGACCTCATTTCAATGTAGCAGACGTAGCATCTGCAGCCACTCCATCTTAGGCCTTTGGACGGCCTGTAATCTTCATGCGTGTATGATTTCCTGTGGTTACGCTCATTGCGTCGCTGCCATATTGGGTCTTTGTCAGGTCTGCCCTCCTGCATTCCTTCAGACTTCTCCGGCTGACTGGGCACATTTTTGCACACGCCCCTAAAATGGTCATCACCACCACATGCGGCACATTTTTGCCCAAGGGCAGGGCCTTTGCCTGTGTGGGGGTACTCGTAACCACACCTGTAGCATGTGGTGTCCGTGCATCTGGGTGGTAGATTCGGTGCAGTGAAGAGTTTGTTGATGGCGTCTGGTTCAGGGCTGCTTCGATGGGTGCTAGGGCTAGAATCTCTTCCAGCGACCGCTGTTTTTGCAGGAGTTTCTTCCAAAATTTTCTTCCACACCTGCCTTTCCTCTGCTACCTTCCCCTCCGCTTTCAAGCATGTCACTATCATTCCGATTTTGAAGAAACCTTCTGCTGATCCCCTTTCTCACCTCCAACTTCCGTCCTATCTCTCTTCTCCCATTCCTCTCTAAGCTTCTCGAGCGCCTTGCCTACTCTCAGCTTTCTACCTTTGTTTCCAATCTCTCTCTCCTTCCCCCCTCTCAATCTGGTTTCCACCCTAAACACTCTTCTGAAACGGCCCTCACCTACATCCTTAACTTCCTCCTCTCCGCTCGACACTCTAAGCAATCCTCTGTCCTTATTCTTCTTGACCTCTCTGCTGCCTTCGACACTGTCGATCACCCCCTTCTTCTCAACACTCTTTCTACCTTTGGATTCAAAGGCTCTGTTCTTAACTGGCTATCTTCCTACCTCTCCTCCCGCTCTTTTACTGTTTCCTGGGGAGGCCTGTCCTCTCCTACCCAGCCTCTGGAATACGACGTACCCCAAGGCTTGGTGCTTGGCCCTTTCATTTTCTCACTCTACACCTCCCTCCTTGCCCCTGTTATCTCCTCGTTCGGCATTTCCCACCATTTCTATGCTGATGATACTCCGCTCTTCCTTTCCTTCTCTTCCTTCTCTCCCGACCTCCACCTTAAACTCTCTTACTGTCTTTCCGCTATAAAAAACTGGATGTCTTCCCGCTTTCTCTCTCTCAACACTGACAAGACTGAAGTCCTATTCTTCCCCTCCAACTCTATTCCCGCTCCCTCTCCTCCACCTTTCATTCACTTTCCTCCTTCTAATCTCCCTATCTCTGCCCACACTCGCAACTTAGGAATTCACTTGGACTCCTCTCTCTCTTTTTCCCACCATATCTCTCTCACCTCTCGTGCCTGTCGCTACCACCTCTAACATTCGCAAGGTCTGCCCCTCTCTCACCTCCCATGCTACTAAACTTCTAATCTCCTCCCTTATCTTCTCTCGCCGCTTCTACTGCTGCTCCTTACTCTTTGGACTACCTAATTTCCATCTCGCCCCCCCTTAAATCTATCTACCATTCTGCCGTCCGTACCCTCTGTCTCCTCTCCTCCCGTGACTCCATCTTTGCTTCCCTTTCCTCCCTTGGCTGGCTCCCCTTTCACTCCCAACTTAAATTTCATTTCCTCTGCCTCGTCTTTAAATCTCTCCATGGTCTTGCTCCCCCTTATCTATCCGCCCTCCTCTCTTTTTACACTCCCTCACCCTCACTTCGTTCTGCAGACCACTTCCTTCTCACCGTTCCTCCATCCCCTTGTGCCCCCTCCCGCTTCCGTTGCCTTCCAGCTCCTTGCCCCCCTGCACTGGAACTCCTTACCTCTCTCTCTATCCACCCTATTCCTTCCTTCTCCTCATTCTGCACATCTTCTCCATTCACCACCATGAAACCCCTTCCCCCTCCTTCCTTCCTCTTTCCCCTTAATCATCTCCTTCCTCTCTCCCTCCTCCCCACGCTCACCCTTTTCCCCTTCCCTGCCATCCCCCTTCTCCTCGTCACCCCTCCCTCACCGTTCTACTAAGCTCTCCATCTTCCTTCCAATTTAATTGCTCTTCTCACTGTTTTGTTGGACTGGTTCATTATTGTAAGTTGCTTCTACTGTTATTGTTTTATGTATCATGTTGTTAAGATGTTCAGCGCTTTGGTGTAAGGCACCATATAAAGAAATAAATACAAATACAAAATTACTGGGAGTCACACACAGCTATGACCTGAGACCGTAGGGCTTCCATTTTGGAATATCGTTGGAATTCACAGTGTTTTAGTTTAATTCTCATCACTAAATTGTCTAGGGATTCTCCCTTGTCCTGGTGTGTGGTGTGAAAGACATGCCTTTCATAGTAGACGTTGGTATGGGGTGTAAAGAATTCAGATAGTTTGGTGTGTTGGTCATGATAGGATGCTGTGTCAAGGTTGATTAATTTGCTTGCAATATCTCCGATCGCTGGTCCTACTGCCATGGCGTGTTTTTAAGCCGTGTGTCATCGCTGCGTCCTATGGCCCCCACGTAGAACTTGAAGTCGCGTAGCCAGGTCATCCATCTGGGGCCTAGGTGGTGGTGTCCCATATGTCGAAAACGTGGTGCAGGTGTAGTACTTGAGATCCTCCGCTTGTGGGCGGGGGACGTGTTCTGATGGCCCTCCTCCTGACGTGGATGTAACTGCCTCGTCGAACATGATGTGCAGCCTGGTTGAACAAGAGGGGTGGGGGGAGGCACCAGTGGTTGGTTGGGCGTTGGTATGCGCCTTCTGGGGTTTTTCAGCTGATGTGCCGGTTGTTGAGCCGGCATCCAGAGTCTGCAGGGTGGGTAGGTTATAGTTAGTCCTTGTGGTCAGCCTCAGGGCCCTGTGCGTTAATTATCTCTCTCTCTCCTGGCCTCGGGAGCAGGTTTCGGCTGTTTTATGGTCCTCAGCATGCCCCGTGCCTTGCCTTTACAGGATGTGCCTTGTGGGGGGTAGGTGGGGGTGAGCTTGAGGCCTTATGGGGTGGGAACAGTGCTGGGCCTCTGGTGCAGACCGTCCCCTTTTCCTTTCTTTTCACGTGCCTGGGACTGCTGAGCGGGTACGAAGCTTTGTGAGCAGGGGCGCCGAGTACAGGGGGGCTCCGGGGCCCGAGCCCCTCCCCCCCCGGCAAAATCAAGTCGGGGCTGAGCCCCCCCGGGCGGAGAGAAGGGATGCAGCATCGATGGCCCTTTCCATCGATACTGCATCACTTCTCTCCGGCCAGGTATAATCGCGAAAATGTGCGATTAAGCCCTCCCCTCTAGGACTCATTGGTGTATGGTCCTGGAGGGGAGGGCTTAGGGCAGCGGTATTCAAACTGTGGGGCGCGCCCCTCTGGTGGGCCACAGCCTCCTGCCCGGGAGTGGGGGGGCCCATCCACAGTTTGAAGAAAAAAAAAAAAAGAGGTTAAATGACCAAAGGGTCGGGTTGTTGCTTCATTAACAAGCAGCAGCCCGATCCATGGCCCCTGCCACTCATGCTTAGTGCAACAGGGGCCGGGCCTTTGTGAGGTCTCAGGCTCCATTAGGAGCCTATTTATAAAAACAAATGAAAAAGTGCACACCTTCTTTTGCCTTTATGCTGGTCATCGCGGCAAAAGAAGGTGTGTGCTTTTTTTTGTCTTCAAGAATAGGCTCCTAATGCAGCCTGAGGCCCCACAAAGGCCCGGCCTCTGTCGCACTATGGGTGGTGGCAGCAGGGTCGGATTGGCCCCTGGCCGGGCTGAAATCGTCCCTGGGGAGTAAGGGCCGGTTTCAGGCCATGCTTGGGCCGGTTTGAAAAAAATTTTGGGAAAAATTCATTTTTTTTCAAATTTATTTTTTCATTTTTTATTCTTCAAAAACCTTTCATCCTTCTTGGGTCGATATGAGTACCAACACAGGTTGGGTGATATTGTATGCATATTTGTTCTATAAAAAGAGCTTAAGGGTAAGTGCTATATAATACCATATTATCATGTGGCCTTGGACGTCTGCTTGGAGTCACAGTAATTTGACAATATGGATCTATACACACAGATATTAATGATATGTACAGTGATCCATTCTTGTATGAAATGTATATCACCTTAGTGAAATCATAACCATATTTTTCGTAATGTAGTTCACTTAGGAACAATGCTATTTGATGCCATTTCCTATTTTGTCAAGGGGTGAAAGGTTGCATTTCATCGCTTCCCGGGATGTCACTTTGGAGTGGGGTCAAATTAATCACTTTCGGTGATATCATCAGAGGTCAAGTGTCGTGAGGCGAGGGGTGGGACACTTTTTTGAGGCGAGGGGTGGGACACTTTCTTTTGGGTGACCGGGCCCATTTCTTGTCCCAGTCTGACCCTGGGTGGCTGCAGTGGTGTGGAACTGCCCAAGTGTCACAGAAGTGCTAGAACATATTTGGGCACAGGCACCTACTGTTTTACAAATTAAGCACTTGGTATACACATGCAGTTGCAATTAAATGTTCGTTAAAAAAGTATGCCCTCAAGAGTATGCTATCACAGAAAAACAGGGACCCCAAAGCCAGTTCAACTACCCACTCCCAGGTGTGCTAGTGAACAGGTAGATGTAAGTCGAGAGCCAACCAACCTCTTGTCCTGATGCTTAAAATGTGCAATTTGCATTACAAGCTGTGTGCCACAGACTGCTTCCACTCTAAGCGGGGGAGAAGTTAGGACTGTGGGGACTGAGACGGCAGGACATTTCAACCTTTTGACACGAGGGGCCTTCACTGAGTCTTAGGGGGGCATCACCTCCCACAGGATATGGTACAGCATAATTACCTCATTGCTTTCTAACACTGGTTCCTCTACATCAGCCTCTTGCTGACATAGAAGGGTTTATAGCTGTTCAGTGGGCATTCAGTGGTTAAGATCTATGCTGACCTGCCATCTTGTGATAAACGGCAGCTATTAACCTTAATGTTGTCGCCATTACAAGTCTCACTTCTCCCACAGCAACAGCAGAGCCCTTGCCAGTGCCTGATCATCCCAAAATTCTCTGTAATTTTATGCGAAGCTGCATTTTATTTTTATAAGGTTATTTTAATCACTGAATGCTGATCAAGTGTTTTAAGTCTGGAGTTTATTAACTGGGTGCTTGTAATTGCAGCACAAGCACTCTTTACAATCTAAACTAGAGGTGTGTTTACAATGTTGATTGTTCCAAAATACATCTCCTAGTGTGCTGCTTTGGGTCAGGTGGCCCCCTTTAAGCTGTACACAATGATACATTGTCTGGTTCACATATTATGTGATTTGTGTATTTTATAAAGGAAACTTACACCACTAGAACTCACCACCCCAAAAACTCCCAATCCCACCTTTGGGGGCATTCCTGTGGACATGGGAACACGGAGGAAAGAATGAATAAAAAACTATTTGCCTTCAAGAGGAAGCTAGACATTTGCAAAAGAACAGTTGGAGCTGGGCAAGCCACCAAGCAACATTAAGGTCCAGCTTTGATGAATACTTCCCTGAAGTAAATGCTGGCATTAATGACTGGGTGATGCAGACTTTTCTGACAGAGGAGGTGGTGCATCATCCATTTGATGCCCAGGAAGAGCTGATTGAGGTTCAGTCGGACACTACTCTGAAATCTGAATTTAGGAACATTGCAGTGGGTGAATTTTGACTGAAGGTAATCCGGGAGTATCCTACTTTGGCATGGTCTGCTATACAGTCGCTCTTACCCTTTGGGTCTTACTACTTGTGCGAAATAGGCTTTTCAGCATTGGCTTTTTTACTGACTCCTCCATTTTATGAATAAGGGGTGTTTCAAATGAATGTTGAAAACCCGGAAAGTGGGAGTTTTTAAAACAAGGAGACAACCATGGCTACAACATTTAGATGCGAGTGCTTCCATCAGTCCCAAACATCACCTGGGTGCAGGGTGAGCCTGGGTAACTGCTTTTTAACATTGTACACTACCTTACCAGAATTTCTGGTAAACTACAATGTTAAAAGCAGTTAGCACTCCCCCCTCCCCCCCTCCAAGTCTGAAACCACACTTGATTGCATTATACTTCAGCCAGGATTGCATTATACTTCAGTAGCACATCTGATGTGTCCACTGAAAGGTTTAAGATTAAGCTACATCCCTAACTCTATCTGGTTACCCAGAGGTAACATCTTAGCAAATGTTACTTGTGGCTGCCCAATCTACAGCAGCACTATTGTAAGTTTGAATTGTTGATGTTTTACTGAACTATGGCACCACACACGTCTTGCTTGGTACTTTTTAAATCGGGAAACATCTTTACTTCTCGTTTCCCTTGAATTGGGAACTTTTTTTTTTTTTGATGGTGGTGGTGGTGGTACTCCACCTTGCAGCTGTACCTTCTGTTTAGCAAGCATTTCATTCTCCCATCCTAGTTGTGTTGCTGGACGATTACAGAGCGGTGGAGTAGGGGCAGTGATGTCTTACTGGAATGCAACTCGAAGGCTTAAATCTCCTTCTTTCTTGACTTTAGTATATGCAGTGCATGCTAGCCAATGTTTCCACTATTCTGCGCTGGCAGCGCCAACACCCGCCCCCCCCCCCGCGCGTGGTTGCACCAAGTTGGCGACTACATGCAAATTTGCGGTCATATAACTGCCAGTGATGTCACTTCCTGCATTTGGGCCCCCCCGGGAAATTCATAAATCGGCTCCCCTGTCTGTGAGCATGTAGGGGGCGTGTCTTTACAGTGCCGGGCCTCCAGCAAGATCCTTCCAGGGGCAGAGCGCACCGGCCTGTGCGTGGAAGCACGCTAATGTGCACGTTTTGCATGGCCGGTGGCACCCTCCGTGGCAGTGCCTTGGTTGAGACATGGCCTGTACCCTGGGGGCCCATGTGCATGTCATTTTCTGGCCTGCACAACTGCCAGGACGATGCCGGATAAGGCATGCAGTCGTTCCGGCGCTCGTCACCAATGTCAGTATGACTGGACCATGTACAACTGCAAACGGGACTTCCACTCCCAATCACACACTGACCTTAATAAAAAAAGGTGCCACACACCGCTTGCGATGAATAACCTTTATTCGTTTCACAACTGTAACTGAAACTAACATCCCTCTTCCTTGCCCACCCCCTCCGTAGCCCAACGTCACTTCCCCAACAATTGGGCCCGAACCTGGGCCACCCACATAACGATGCGGGCTCGCCACGTCATGACAGCATCGTTGACAGATGACTTTGGACAACAATCATAGAGGCTTGTTCCATGTTGCTATTCCCTTTCCTTCCATGTTTCTGGTTGGTTTCGTTTGTACCGGTGTAATGATCTCTGATAGGGTGACAGATTAAAAAGGTACAAAACTGCGACAGGGCAACTAACATGCTGGTAAAATAGCCCAGCTGGTTGAGCGCTTACTGCTGCGATTTGAGCGTGATCTGCAGGGTCAAGGCCAACTCAGCCTTTCATCCTTCCGAGGTCGATAAATGAGTACCAATTTCAGTTGGGTGATATTGTATGTAAATATGTGCTCTGTAAAGCGCTTTGGATTAAGGCGCTATAAAAAATAACATCATTATCATTATAAAAGTAGGACTAACTGTTGAAAGTGGCTGTCAATGCACTACACTGCAGTAGCGGTTGGAGGAGAAGGAGGTTTAAGTGTTACTGGTGGAATAAACACAATACATTTATCACAAACAACCACTATTTTAATTCGTTTAATGCAGCATTTCTTCTGCGTGAGATTGTGCATTCCTGCCTGCAAGCTATGAAGACCTACTATCAAAAACCGGGACCACTGCATTTTCCAATGGCAAAATAATCTTGAGAAAGTGGGACCGAGCAGCAAAAACCGGGACGTCTGGTCACCCTACTGATGGTGCCTGTTATAGTGAATAGTGTTGGCACCGCATTTCAACTTATTCGGTGTCTAAAAGGTCCGTTTGCATTTGTGCGAATGGATTTGAGTGCTGCTTCACTGAGTTAGCAATGGAACAAAGCAGAGACACGGAGCGAATATGCCGATTGCAGGTACTGTGCCCCAAATCATACCCCCACGCACCCCTTACTCAACACCTTCTTCCCTTCAACCCGTTATACCTTGGCAAGCTTATGGAGGGGCATTCTCTGGGGAGCTGGGGCTTTTTAAAGGGCAGGATTGGAGGCGAGGAGTGGGGGCAAAGGTTTTTATTTGAAGAAGCAATATGCATAGTTTGCCCGTCGGAGGATGCAGACACCTGGAATGCGGGAGAATAATGCTTGCAGTAATGGGGTTTACCCCCAATAACTAGGCTTTGCAAATACTGGTCAGAGGCTATTGTCACTCCCACCATCTATTTCGGACTCAGTGTTCTATACCTCCATCTAAAAAAGGAGCTGCCGATTATCAGAGCACTACTCAAAATAAGGCTTGTAAAACCAGGGCAATGCCCTGGTGGAGGTGCTGGGTATGCGCAGCGCTTGACACTTTGTACCACACACACACCATGATGGTTTCGGTACTGAGTTGCAGGTCAGGGAAGCATGCGCGATGAACTGTACTCGTAAGTTGAGTATGGCAATTTAAGTCCCATCTCGGACAGTGCACATATCACACCACTAGATGGCTCTCTTTTCAAACTTACATCAACAAATAGAACCTCTCCCGTTTTTGTTAAAAGATTAGTAGCCTTATTTTGATTGAGGTAGAAAAGCAGTCAGACCTGTAAAAAGATAATTTCCGCATGTTTTTCCAATTACCCATATGGCTATACACACAAATAATGGGTGCGAATTTCCCCATGTAGAATCTCCCTGTAAGGCTGGATTTTTCCCAAAACATATTCTCTGCAAACATGCGCACATTAGAATAATGATGCATGTGGTTATTATTTTTTGTATTTATAAAGCACACAACGGCCCTCGCGCATCGCGGCGCTGTTACAGTAGGTTTGCTTAGTGTTGTGTGCTGGCCCATACCTCGGGCTGCGCCGCATACACACTCACTCACACGCATACGCACAAGGAGACACGGGACACGCGTGTGTGCCTTGCGGCGTCCCCGCGGCAACTGCCCGCACGGACGTTCTTTATTCTTGAGGCGCATGCGTGGCCCGGAAGGAGGCTGGCGCATGCGCCGTTCACGCTTGCAACATCACATCCCTTTTTTTTCTTCAACCAAAAACAATATAACATCAACCAGGATTAACCATATGCATGGTAAACATAAACGTATAACCCAACGTGGGTCGGCCTGCTGCTGTACCCTCGGCTCAGTCTCCCGAGTCCAGAACATAGTCCTTGAGGCGAGCCGGCGGTCTGCGGTTTACCCGCACAGGGCACCGAGGGGTGCTGTGCTGAATCGAGCCAGGACCATCTGCATGTGGAATGTCCTCCCTCTGAGCGTCCTCTGCCAGACCTTCGGGGACCGCCTCGGATGAGGTGCATACGTCCGGTTCACTGTCCCTCGTTGATGTGTCCACTTTTTTGAAAAAGGACCTGTTGCGGGTGATGGTCCCCCGGTTGCATGCTGCCGTGACCATGGTTCCTTTCACGTGCATGACTTTCCACGGGTGAGGTTCGTAAGGTAGTGATAGTTTGCCTTCCGGGTGACGATTCCGCACAAGCACGGAATCACCTACAGCCACCTCCTTGTCTTGGAGACCTCTCCTCTCACTCTCTCTCTCTGATTGCGGGCTGCCCGCTCCTCCCTCACTTTATCATTGTCAATGACCCCGGGTATTCTTCCTTCTACCTCCGGTATCATGCCGCGAGGGCAGTGCCCGAATAGCGCTTAAGCAGGAGCTACGCCCGTCGATTGGTGCGGCGTGGTCCGATACTCTCGCAGGAATTCCACAACCTTCTTCGGGAGGTCCTCTCCTCTGCTTGCGGATATTCTCAGCACCTTGTTAAGCGTGCGCATGAGCCCTTCAGCTTCCCCGTTCGCATGCGGCCACAACGGGGATACTCTCCGGTGATGGATGCCCCTCGCTTTGAGATACTGTGTGAACTGGGTGCCCGTGAACGGGGGACCATTGTCTGAGCATAGTATTTCGGGGAAGCCATGGGTCGCAAACATTTTGTCCAGGGCCCTAGTGGTGTACTCGGTGGCGGTGGACTCTACGATCTCCACCTCAGGATATCTGGACCATTGGTCTACCACCGCTAAAAAGTACATGCCCCGACCCGTCGATCCAAAATCTGCATGGACGGTTCCCCAGGGCTTTTTGCTCCGTTCCATTGTGCTGATCGGTGGAGCTTTATCCCCGGGATTCGCCGCCTGACACGGCAGACACCTTTTTATGAACAGCTCGACCATTCCCTCGAGTTCAGGGAACCACACCTTGGGTCGCAGCCGGGCTTTGGTCTTGGCCACCCCTTGGTGCCGTATGTGAACTAATTCCAACACACGATTTCTCAGGGCGTGCGGGATCACAATTTGCCTCCCCCTCAACAGTAGCCCGTCGTCGGAAATGGATAGTTCATCCCTCACCCTCCACAGCGCCTGAAGGTCTTTCTGGGCTTCGGCCTGCCGCCTTGCATTGTTCTGAAGCACCTCTCTCCAGTCGCCGCGTCTAACCGCCGTTTTGATGATGTGGAACACCTCATCTTTGGACGATTCCGTCGCTATGGTGAGCCTGGACAGCGCCACCGGTAATGCACCTTCCATGACCTGATAGAGCAGCCCTCTACAAGCAGACACCTCCTTGGTATTTTCCACGCTCCCTGGGTTTGGGTGTTGCGACAGATAGTCCGCTGGATTATTGGTCCCTGGTCTGAACACCAGTCGAACCCCATATTCCATAAGGGCTAGCATCCATCATTCGATTCTGGGTGGAGGTTTTGATGACACCCCCGCCAGGAGGGGCAGCAGGGGCTTTTGATCGGTCACGACTACGACCGGCTTGCCGAGGATGTAGAGACGAAAATGGCGACAGCCCCACAGTATGGCCAAGGCCTCTCTTTCTATTTGCGAGTAGCGCTGTTCTGTGCTCGTGAACGCCTTGCTCGCATACGCAATGGGTCGCATGTCCCCTCTCTTGTCCGCTTGCATCAGCACAGCACCTACGCCCACCGGGCAGGCGTCAACAACGAACTCGGACTCGGCGGTGTGGTCGAAGTACGACATGGTTTCTCCGTCAGACAGGTCATTTTTGATGACTTGAAATGCCTCTTGTTCTTTTCTTTCCCACACCCAGATAGCATCATTCTTGGTCAGCGCTCTGAGGGGTTCCGACAGGGTGGCCAAACCCTTAATGAAGTGCCCACAGTAGTTCACCATCCCCAAGAAGCTCCTTACCTCCGTTGGGGACTGGGGTGCTGCGGCCTCCCGAATGTCCTTGGCATGAAAGATGAAGCCAAAGAATCCAATTCTGTCTTTGAAAAATTCACATTTTTCACAGTGTAGGGTAAGCCCCAAATCCTCTAGCCTCTTCAGCGTGCATTCCAGTCTCTTCATGTGTTCCGCCTCCGAGTCTGCGAACACCAAGATGTCATCGCTCATATTCAAAACACTTTTCAGTCCTGCGAGCGCCCCCCTGATGGTGTTCTGAAAAACTTCTGCAGCAGATGAAATGCCGAAGCTAAGGCGCCTAAATTGATAGAGGCCATCATGCGTTGTAAACGTCGTGATATAACGTGAGCCCGGGTGGAGCTCGAGCTGATGATAGCCCGCCCTCAAATCTAACTTCGAAAAAACTCTCGCCCGTTGCAGTTCTCCTATAATGTCATTGAGAGTGGGCGTAATGTGTCTCTTCCTTTTGATAGCTGCATTTGGGAGACGCATATCGACGTAGATGCGCACCGCTCCCGGCTGTTTTGGCTTGGGGGCCACCACTATGGGTGAAACCCAGGGCGTTGGGCCTTCCACCCGTTCGATGATGTCCATTCGAACCAGTGAGCGGAGTTCTTCCTCCACCTGATCCCTGAGTTGGAACGGGATCCTTCGATGTTTGAGAGCCGTGGGCCTGATGGTGTCGTCGATGTGTAGACGCACAGGAGGAGCTCTCAACTTTCCCACTCCTTCGAAAATGCCTGAAAATCTGGCTAGTAGCTGCTCAATGTCTACTTGATAGACTGCAAATGCAAAATGCACAAGGTCCAGTGCCTCCGACGCTGCACAACTAAGCAGGGAGTGGGGGCTCACGTCGGTGACGAAAAATCGTGCTTTTATGGACTTGCCGCCCTTTGAAACGGGCGCCACAAAGACACCCTTGATGGGGAGTGGTGTGTCGCCGCCGAACGTGAAGATCTTTGCCCTCGAGACGTCCAACGGTGGTGGTCCCGGGATCGACTGGTAGTGATCGGAGGCCAGCACACATACCGAGGCTCCTGTGTCGATCATCACTTGTGTAGGGACCCCCTGGATGTCCACTATGCATTTGGGCTCCCTCTTTCCTTTCCACCCCCAGGCTTGCTTCTTGGCGTTTCTGACTCCACTTACTCTTTGATGCGGACTGTCTCCCTACCGCAAACGCCTCTTCTGACCTGCTGGGACGCATCGCCGCGTCCATTGTGGCACCCCTCGACTCTGCAAGTTCATATATTCTTCCGCTGTCCAGGATCTGAGTCAGAGTCCACCCTGGCTCCCTTAACACCTGTCTGCGAAGTTTGCCTGAGCCACAGCCTTGGATGACTTGGTTTCTAATCATGGACTCCTCGTTGTCCCATCTGCACGTCGTGGCCATTTGTCTTAGGTGGGCGCAGAATTGATCAAGCGACTCTTCTTCCCGCTGTTTTTCACTGTTGAACAGGAATCTCTCATAGTCCACGTTGGACAGCGGAATAAAATGATTCCTTAAGGCAGTCTTGACCGCATCGTAGGTAACTACTTGCAGGTTAAGGGACTCATAAATGCGTAGGATGTCCATACCCGCGGAGTATAGTAGAGTTGCCCTTTTTGCGTCATCATTGGTTTCTCCTGTTGCGGTGAAGTACAGCAACCATTTTGGGCCCAATTTTGAGGGTGGACCCGACGTGTCGAATTCTTGCATGGGTAACAGCGATCCCTATTGTCTCCTCCTTACCGCCACCGGCGCTGTCCCTGCATCTTCGTCACTCTCCGCCATGTTCACAGGCCGCACTGGCACCTCCTTAGGGTTTGGAGGCCGCAAACCTGACTTGTGCGGACAGTCGGCGTATCTCAGACCGCCGCGTGGTGTGGATCAACGTGGCCGCGGATCCGTCCAGTTGCCACAGCTTGAGGGACAGTCGTCTTGGATGTCGACGACTGTCAGGATTCCAAAAATGAGTTCACTGTGGTTTTTGTGGAACGTGAGCAACACACAAGCACCTTTTCAGGCCGCTACTGCCCCGTGTCCTGCGTAGAAACCGATCCGCTGTGCACGCGCTGGGTTCGGGGAATGCTCAATTTGCATCCCGCTTCGTTGTCAGATGTTGTGTGCTGGCCCATACCTCGGGCTGCGCCGCATACACACTCGCTCACACACAAGGAGACACGGGACACGCGTGTGTGCCTTGCGGCATCACCACGGTAACTGCCCGCACGGACATTCTTTATTCTTGAGGCGCAGGCGCGGCCCGGAGCGAGGCTCGCGCATGCGCCGTTCACGCTTGCAACATCACACTTAGTTGCATACGTGCTTGCAAAGACAGTCCGTTTAAGAGGCATGAACAAGTTGCCCAGCCCCATGTTGCAGGGCGGCAGCAGCATACAAATGCAGAGTCAATTTAGGTGGCACAGACATGTTGCCTGACCCCATATTGCAGGGTGGCAGCAGCATACAAATGCATAGTCAGTTTAGGTGGCACAAACATGATGCCCAGCCCCTTGTTGCAGGTTGGCAGCAGTATGCAGAGGTTAAATAGGCGGGCATGGTTTTGAAGGGAGGGAGAAGGGGAGGGAGGGCAGCGAGGGGGAGGAAGGTGGGCACAACTTCACAGGCGGTGACCGAGGGGAGGGTGGGGGGGTCACACATGACTCACAGGCGACCAAGGGGAGGGTGGGGCACAGAGTACAAAAACAGGCGACCATGGGGAGGGTGGGGGGCACACACTACATGACAGGCGACCATGGGGAGGGTGGGGCACAGAGTACAAAAACAGGCGACCATGGGGAGGGTGGGGGGCACACACTACATGACAGGCAACCATGGGGAGGGTGGGGGGCACTTAACGCGTGCCGTTAGCTGCCTCGTTCCTAAGTGGGTGGCTTGGGGTGGGCAGTCGCTAGGAGAAACCTAGCATGAGGCAGAGATGGTTAAGCAGGCAGCGCATGGTCCTCATAGATAGAGCAGAGTAAGGAATTGTTCTTTTATAAGGGCTCAATACCAGCGAGAGGTTTCTAAGCGCGGGATCGGGATTCAAGCCTGCGTTCTGCTTCGCCTTACTTCAAAGACAAACGTGTTACTTCCTCGCTTTGAGCTTTACACAAGAAACGCCCCTTGAAATAAGCAATTGTTAAAACCAAGCGCGAATCAGGGGCTGGGGCCATAATGCAGCACTACAACCTTGAAGAAACAGCTAGAACAGCTCAATAAACATCTAACGTCCAAACCAAGGCAAATATTAAGGGGTGCCGTCAATATAAAAAGGGAAATATTGTCAGTGTCTGTCAAAGCCCAGTGGATTGGGCAGCATCTCACCACATTGCTTACTACCTGTCCTGTAGGAGCAGCAATGAAACCAGCATCAACTCCCCAGATGGGGTGACCAGATTTAAAAAGTAAAAAACCTGGATAGGGCAACTAACATAAAGGTAGGACTAACTCGTGAAAGTGACAGTCAAGACACCACACTTCAGTGGTTGGAGGAGAAGGGGGTTAAGAGTTACTGTTGAAATAAACATATCATAATTAATTCATCACAAACTAACACGATCTTAAGTTGTAAAATGCAGCATTTCTTCTGTGCCTGTCAGCTATGAAGACCTACCAAAAACCGGGACCACTGCAGTTTCCAATGGAAACATAATCTTGACAAAGGGGGGCAGAGCTCCAATTTCCGGGACAGTCCTGGCAAAACCGTGATGTCTGATCACCCCACCCCCAGAAGCTTTTCCATCAGCAGAGAGCAGCCCCACGAAAGCCTATAGAACAGCAGCCCAACAGTCTGCCAGCGCAGCAGTCCCCCAGCAGCCTGCACAGTTGCAACACCAGCGGAAGAAAATAGGGAGACTGTCCCTCTTCACCCTTCTAAGGTTGATAAATCAGTACCAACACAGGTTTGGAGATATTGTATGTATATTTGTTCTATATAAAGCGCTTAAAGGCATGGTCTAGTACATTTTTTTATTGTCCCTACGGGTCGGCCATGTTTTTTTAAGCCTAAGTGGCTCGATTTTAGAAAACTTTCCTATGGACCTTACCCGAGTTTTCGTCCATTAAACGCACGCGAAAACAGGCACCAGGGAGCCGCCATATTGTGATAATGCTATCATTTCCCCCATCGCCCTGGCTGACCTGCTTTTGCGGCACTAAATCAATTCCCCCGCCCCTGAGCCTGTCATCAGCAGACTCGTACCGCCCATTTCCCAACGCCAAAGCACGTCTTGTGTCAACATTCACTGCGCTTCAGCTAATGACGTGTCGCCATGGAAATGGCAGGACGCCTCTTTCCTCAATAAGTATAAACAGACCGTTTCACAACACACAGCAGCAGATTTTCGATTCCATTCCTCTCTCTGTGTTACTTAGAGTATTTTGTGACTCGTTTCTGTGCTACCTTCGCCGCTTGTAGCCCGTGTGAACACCTGTACCATCTCAGTAAATGATTTTACTTTGTTTACCACACAATGGCTACAATAATGCCCTACATGTACGAGCCCGAGTATACTGAGGAGGAACTACTGGAAAGGGAAGCACGCGAAAACGATGGGGATTCGGACGGCAGTTGGCAGGACGAATCAACAGATGAAGAGCCTGGGCCTAGTCGCATGGACGGCGTCTCCACCTGGTGCACATGCAATCGGTGCGAGCTAATGCCAACCGAGGAGGAGAACTGCTGCTGCAGAGAAAACTCGGGATGCCTGGCCTACATTTCGGAAGGCGAGCCACGACCACAATGCATCACCGAGCTGCCAGAGTTCAGGGCAGCCTGCCTCACACGGGCCGTGTTGAGAATAATGATGGTGCTTATGCACGAACTTCGCGCAACTGTTCGTCCTCGTAATCCGAGTAACGAGTAAGTATACTCTGCTTGTCATGCCACTCCTATTTCATGTTCTTCTACTATATCCAAAATTACATCTACATATCATTGTAACGCATGTAAGTCGTTCAATAGTGTGCATTGTCTAGATAGCATTTGTCCGTGCAGAATGCCATTAGTTACAAGAATTGTCATTGACAACAAACGTTTATTAAACTTATCTTGGTCATTTAAAAACAGTTTGTTTCATTCCTTTTCACAGGTGGTACAGGCTGGTGGCCTATCGTTCCTTTACATGGTGGCTCCACAGGAGGCTTGGACACCGCGTTCGAAGAGTGATACCCGCCTGTGCCGTTCGTGCCATTAGAGAAACGTTCCCGAGTGACAGCGGTCAGTACAGAGGATTTTCTCTCGCTGTGCTGCAACATGACCTGTATAATCTTTTAAGTCTTGTATTTTTGTGTCATGAAAATAAGATACAAAATAAAACACCACATATATTTTAACAACGGTTGTTTCGATTTTTTAAATGAATCAAGTGTGCCTCCATTCAAGGATGGACGTCAGACATCTGTGCTCCGAATGGGTGAAGGTCTGGTTGCTATGAAGCAGGGTGGTCACTATCTATCTAAGCTAACATAACATATTCTCGATAATGCATGCACTAAATAACACTTGTTCAAAGTCTTTCAGTAGGTTATGTCTCTATAAAAGTCACACATATATCTATACTAACAATTACCATTGGATTATACAGGCCTTAGGGTCTTGACCACTATAATACACCGGTTGAAGTCTGGGTCTGTGCTCACAAGAATCTCCTGTATGTGGCATTTGTTATTGATAAGCAACGATATACTATCAAAGGCGGTTCGTGCCAGTGGATGAGCGCTGGCATGGGGGGCTGTCACGGGCGCGAAAGGCCAAGGTGCCAAACTGCATGTACACTTCAAAAGGTATCCCACGCCCAGGGGCCATCGCTCACATAGCCTCGTCAGACCCCGTGTCTCCAGCCAGGCCTCCCCTTCAAGCAGGCCGCCCCCCTAAGACCACGACATACATACGTCATTCATTCACAAACACACCCCTGTTTCTAATACTTTATAAACCACTTGATATGTCTCATGAGAACATCTTTGTGCTTTGCAAGTCAACTCCTGAACGTGCTACCTGGCAACCACTGAGATCTACGCTAATCTGCTCGTCGTTGTGCTATCCGTGAACTTCTGTGACCGCTTAGAGCGAACCCATCAGTGTGCTACCTGTGGCCACCCACCTATTCTCCTGCAACATACTGCTCTGCTTGCTGAATCCAACTGTTTGTTGGTCAAGGTAAGGCCATGTATCCTAGTCCTAGTCCTATTTTGCCGATTTTTAAATTTCTATCTATTTGCGAGTAGAGTACACAATAGTGCTATGTTCATTGGTCTCATTGCTATTGACTTGATTTTCCATTGCTATGCTATCAATAGATCTATTTATTTTCATCTGTGTCTATTGTCATCGAATTGCATCCTTCGGGGGTCCAGTCTATAATGTAAGCATGTTTCCTTCTCGTGCAAGACAGAACATCCAAGGGACGAGTCACATGTTCAGATTTTAGTCACATCATTTATACATTTCTGCAACTTATGCAAATACTAAGCCGCACATTATGAACTGGTATAGTTCCTGCGACCAAAACAAACCTTGCATTGATCATTGTATGATTCATTTACTTTTGTATCCAATCTTTATTCTTGAAGATTGTACAATAATGTCGATATTTACTTTTCAGATTTATCAACAATGCCTGCCTGTTCGAAGACCCATGTGAAATCTGAAGGCACTACAATGCATGTATTCCCGAAAACTGTTGATCGAATAAGAGGATGAGTCAGACATTGTGGATATCTACTGGATGAGCTGGAAAGTAGAGTCCAACAAGTCTTACAGGACAAGAGGGGTGATCGATACCGCATCTGCAGCCGGAACTTTTCCTTGGACATGTACACAACATCTTGGGTAACAAAGAAGAATAAACAGCGAACGACACGGAAATAGCTTGAAAACGCTATTCCCACTCTATTCGTCCACATTCCGCCACTGGTGAGTCAAGTGTCCGGATTTAGCTTTAGGCCTTGCGGTAGTGTGTAGGTAGCCGAATGGATTAATTGATATTGTAGGTGTTCTATCCCTTGTAATAATTTTGATATTGATATGAGTGTATAGTTTTTTGAATAATGACATTTATCAATATATTCTTTTTCAATTTCATAACCCACAAACGCAATGTATATATATATGGGAACAGGGAACTGTGCTGTATTGAGCATTTTTCAAGTATTCTGTCCCCTTACATGGCTATTTTTAATATTGGCATTTCATTATCAATCATTAATTTACCTTTACAACTTCTTGACTATCCCTTGAATCTGAAGCAAGAACATTCTACATCCTTGACGTGGTCGCAGTTATCAACCACTTCTAGCGCGTATCAGGTAATCTTACTAGGCTAATCCGCTACAGACTTGTTTTATGCATGTCAAGTAATAGTTTTATTCTATCGTGTAATTATTTTACCGAATGTTTGGTTAGTGCTTTCCAATTGATATACACCTTAGTTATCGTCCACTGGTGTTTGTTTTCAGTTATAATTAGTGTTATCCATACTAATGCAAGTACTGTCTTTCAGGGAGATGCTGAAGCGTCCGCCACATCTACAACATTTCTAGATGTTCTTCACCAGCAGGAGGTATGGATACTGACAGCTCCATCGAGCGTCATCATCAGAGCTGGAATTCTTGTAGTTTGATTGTTCTACACAATGTTTCATTCATGGTTAGCCGTTGATATGTACCTGTGCTGTCGACCCCAGGTGTGTGTTATGTTTTCACTATTGTAATCCTCACTAATGCAAGTACTATGTTTCAGGCAGTTGATGGAGCGTCAACCCCTGCACTTGATGCAGAGCCTGACATTCAAGTAATTCCTGGGGAAGTGGAAGCGGGACCATGCGTATACGAATCGGCGCAACAGCTTTCGGAAGTGCGCACTACATTTGCAACATCCATAGATATTCTTCAGCAGCACGAGGTATGGATACTGACAGCTCCATCATGCGTGATCATATAACGTGATCCATTTGCTATACTTTCTTCCCTATTAACGCAAGTGCTGTGTTTCAGGGAGACGACGAAGCTTCCACTACAATCACAACATCCAATTTAGATGATGCAGATGTAAAGGAATCGGAGAAATAAGTCGATGAAATCTGCATACTTATATTTTCCTTGATTGTTTTAGACAATGCATCATTTGTGGTTATCTCTTTATATGTACCTGTGCCGTCGACCCCAAGTGTGTGTTATGTTTCCAATATTGAAAACCATACTAATGCAAGTACTGTGTTTCAGGGAGATGCGGATGCCTCCTCTCCAATACAACCATTCATGGCAGTCCATGCAGAGCCAGAGGTATGGATACTGATAGCTCCATCGAAATAGATCATCACTGGTCGAATACTTGTCGTTTGATTGTTGCACACAATGTATAAATCGTGTTTGGCTATTGAGATGTACCCGCGTGTTCGTCCTCACGTGTGTTTTATGCGAACAATATTTTGATACATAGTAATGAAAGTACTATGTTTCAGGGAGACGATGGAGCCTCATTCCGTGCAGTCTATGCGGATACAGAAAATATCGTCGTTGCAGCACAAGAGGAAGGGAGGACATGCAGAAACGAATCGGAACTACAGCGTGCAGATGTTGAAGGTCGAGTCAAAAAAGTTGCAAAGAAAAAATAACAAAAAAGGTTACTTACAAACAGTTCATAATTTAAAAAAAATGTTTGTGCTGGGGACTATTTTATGTTTTTTTCCAGTCAATTGGACTACACTTTATCTTGTGTTTAAACTGAACATCCCTTTTCCAATCTCTCCTCCAGTTACCCGTGGGTGTCAGAACTGTACATACACAGACAGTGAAGCGAATGAGAGATGTTGCTTGCCAGACCATGTACACTATGGAGGAACTATTAATTGAGGCGAGGTGTGTTCAGGCTCGAGATGCTCATGTCCAATGGCCAGAACATGAATTAACTGTGTTTGGAGACTACAGCAAAGTTGCATTGGACCATAGCTACAGTGCAACCGCACCACCACAAGAAGATGTTATTGAATGTATTGAAGATAGCTCTGAAGTAGTTGCAGATCAATTCACACAATCTACACCCGCCAAAAATTTGCCACACAAAAACCTGTCGACATTGTTGTGTTCTCCCATCAATGTTGAAGTAATAGATGTCGAAATGACAGAGAATGAACCAGCCGCCGCATCCATAGAAGTATCAGAACTTGATATCAGCGATATTACTTTCCAATGTGTTGAAATCTCCACAACGTCACAGGCTCAAACAACGTTGACGCAGGAAGACAGTCTAATAAAAGAGAGCAAATACATTGTATTCGACAGTTGTTTGATGGAAATGATAAGTATGCTGAAATGTGTGCATTCCATTAGAGGGAAAGTATGTGGGAAGCCATTGATTAATGTGACTCGTCAAATAAAAGGCAGTAACGTCAAAATAAATGCCGCCTGTAGATTAAATCATAGGTTCTCATGGTCTGCACAACCGATGCTGGGGGAAATGCCAGCAGGCAATCTACTGTGTACAGCTGCATCACTTTTGAGTGGCTCCAGTTTTAGAAAGTTAGAGGCTTTCTTTCAGTTTGTGGGACTCCATTTCATTTCTAAAGCGCTGTACTACATATACCAACGTGATTATCTGTTTCCGGCCATTAGTGATGCTTGGAAAATTGAACAATTGTCTCTAGCAAGTACATTAGAAGGCAAACGATTCAGGCTAGCCGGCGATGGACAGTGCGACAGCCCTGGATTTTCTGCCAAGTACTGCACCTACCACTTTCAGGACATGGATAGTAAGAAAATTGTGAGTTCGGTGGTCGTGCAGGTAACACAATGTACATCGTCAGTGGCCATGGAGAAACTAGGATTTATAAAATCAGTGGAATATCTACAATCAAGGGGAATGCACATCGACCTCATAGCCACGGACAGACACGTTTCAATTGCCAAGACAAGGAGAGAGCAGTTCCCACATATCAATCATCAATTTGACGTCTGGCATCTTGCTAAATCAATCAGTAAGAAAATCTCGGCTGCAGGAAAAAAAAAGGTTTTGAAAGTATTTTGCAGTGGTCCCATTCTATCACCAACCATCTTTGGTGGAGCTCAAAAACTTGTGAAGGGTCAGTGGAAATACTACTTGAAAACTGGCGGTCACTGATGCACCACTGTACCAATGTTTACCGCTGGACAGCAAATCAACATTTCCACCAATGTGAACATGGCCCTTTGTCCCCAGAGGAGGCACGGAAGAAAAAGTGGTTGATTCCATCTTCACCGACACACAAAGCCATTGAGAAGATTGTTTTCGACAAAACTCTATCAAGAGATTTGAGAGGACTGACAGAATTCTGTCACACAGGAGATTTGGAGGTGTTCCACAATATGTGCCTAAAGTACAGGCCAAAGCGCTTGCATTTTAGCTTTCGGGGCATGAAACATCGCACTCTACTAGCGGTCTTGGCCCATAACAGCAATGTCGGACGTGAACAATCTAGGACTAGGGGTAAAGTAAGGATGCCTCGCTACACTAAGGTGTTTTCAAAACGAAGTAAGCAATGGGTGATCAAACCAGTCTATGATGAAATGCAGTTCGACTTTGTGAAAGGCCTTATTGTTGCTGTGTTAGAGAAGCACAGATATGGAATTTTGGACTTTTCTGTGCAGAGCAGTGATACATTGCCACCGAACATTGCGACTGTGCCTTGCCCACCCGAAGCACAGCTGGTTGTGAAGTACAAATCCCGGTTTAAATAATTGCAATACGATTGTCTTTTTGTAAATAAATGTTATTGTACAGTGTACCTGTAACCCTAACCCCTACCTTCACCATCATGGGTGGCGAACAAGCTGGGTGTCATCTTTGAATTCTCTATATTCACCTCATATATGTGTATGTATATATTTTCTCATGTCTCATCTCATGTAAATGTAAATGTTGCGCACTGTTAACGGAGGGGAGGCTTGCGTATTGCAAATAATAAAACAAACAAACAAACAATAAATCTCACTTTTAACTCAACTCCTGTGGTACTTTATACTTTCCCTGACCTTCTGCCAAAAATTAAATGCCTCAATTTGGGCTGCAAAGCACGCAGACAGCGGGGACAAAATTGGGGCACTTAGAACGCGCCAAGCAGGCCGTGGCATTTGGGAGAGAAGCCAGTTCGCATTTGCACATTGAGGCGCACTACATAGAGGGATTCGAAACTTCAAGTTCTCACAGATGCCTATACTACGTGATGTTGCAATTAAAGAATGCGAAGGACAGCGGCTTTGATTTTCAGCTCGCGCCCAGATGAGGCCCACAAGTCACACTGGAAGTATAAGGGTCTATTGTTGGTTGACCTTGAGACAGGGACCATGCCGAAAGAACTACATTTGAAGGGGGTGCGCAATAACGTAAGAGACGATGAGGCAGAAAATTCAGAAACTAGACCGAGTTTCCTTTTAGTTCAGTATACGAAAAATCGTTGTCAAGAGCACGGTCCGTTTACAGACTGCATTACGAAGAGACACAATGGAAATTTCAAATATAATGTAAGTAAATCTTTACACGCTTTTATACCGGAATGAAGATTTAATGAATGGATGCATGAATAAATGAATGAATGAAGAGCTAGGAAAAGCAAGGAAAACGTGTTCGTAGTGGGCATATGGGCATGCAGGTCCACTGGTCTCACCGATCTCGGTCCTTGGCCCTGCCACTTTTCCCTGCACTACGGGACCGTCTCTATATCCTTCAGCCCCTTCTCCTGGCATTTACCTTGCACTTGCCACCAGCTGGCCCTATTATTTAATTTGTATTCAACTAACCATGTACAGCACTTTTACCCCCCTCCCCCTTACCCCCTTCCCCATGCGCGATCAGAAAGACACCTGGCCTAGTAGGATCGTTGTCTGTCTGCCCTTGTTCCCCACCTGCCTCGTCGCGCCTTGAAACACTTGAGTATAGGTGCGTTACAAATGCCATATCATATCATTCCTCACGCATGTAGACTGTCGTTTATCATTGTGTGTTGGCCTCGATTTATTTCGTTACTTTTCGCATTGATTTTAGAGCCGAACACCATTGAACTATCCTTGCAAGCAAATAGTTTCTGATCGGCTGTAATAAATAAAATGAGTAATATTAATGAAGATCGGCTGGCGAGACGAATTCTAATTTTTTTGTTTTCATAACAGGTATTTGCTCCCCTTCTGCTACTGCCATCGGTTTGAGACACCAGCAGATGGCTTTTACAGTAGACACCTGCAGCTTTGTGTGAAGAACTGGAGCACACTGACAATTTTATGGGACGATCGCCAAGGGCCCACATGCCCTTACGCTGTACTAGTGGCTAGAAGCAACATATCAACCTTTACGATGGACTAGTGCCTAGTTGATGGAACAGCCTTGCGGTTCACCGTGCTTCCAAAGTGCTTCTTTTAACGAAAAGCAGCACCCTGTGTACCATTGCGGATACAGATAAAAGAAAATAAATGGCTTTCGGAGTTCATATGGCAATTGCTGAATATTCTCTAAACATTTAATGTCAAATAAATGTACTTTACCAAATGTACCGTGTTGCTGTTTGATTTTAAAGTACAGTTTCATATTCCGAATTGTGGCACGCTGTGTTGTGAGATGGTCTGTGTTGGTTTCCGGGTTCTGTGTGGAGTCACGTAGAAGACGACTGGGCGCGTTTGCCTACGCAGCACAGTAACGTCACGGAGAGAGGCGGGGAATATGAATGTTTGGATAATGTCAGGCTCAGGGGCGGGGGAATTGATTTAGTGCCGCAGAAGCAGGCCAGCCAGGGCGATGCGGCAAGTGATAGGATTATCACAAAATGGCGGCTCCCTGGTGCCTGTTTTCGCGTGCGTTTAATGGACGAAAACTCGGGTAAGGTCCATAGGAAGGTTTTCTAAAATCGAGCCACTTAGGCTTAAAAAAACATGGCCGACCCGTAGGGACAATACAAATTTTTACTAGACCATGCCTTTAAGCGCAAGTGCTATATAATAACACATAATTATCATTTGGCCTTGGACGTCTTCTTGCATTCACAGTAATGTGGTAATATGGGCCTATACACACTGATATTAATGATACATATGGTGATCCATTCTTGTATGAAATGTATATCACATTACAGCAGAGCTCTTCAAACTGTGGGGCGCCCCGCCACCCACCAAAGGAGGGGGGGGGGGCGATAGGGCCCAACATGAAAAGTAAAAAAATAAAAAATAAATAAAAAGAAGTACTAAATTATTTGTTTTAAATGGTGGAAATGGGCAAGGCCGGCTGACATGGTCGGACTGGAGCATAAAACTGTCTCACGCACCAATGGAAAAAGTGGCCCGCAGTTGCAAATGGATACCCATTCCTTTAGTCTCAGACTGTTTGAATAGTACCCAAAGGGGTGTTTTTTGTTAAAATGTAAGCAAATTGTGATATTTAAAGAATATTTATTCAGCAACAATGGTCAGAACTACTGCATAGTGAAGTAACTCATCAAACTGGCCCCTAATGGCCAAAAAAGGGGCTCATTTTGACTGACCCACATTTGCATTTTGGGTACGGACATTACCCTATTGCCCAGTAGGCCAGTCAGAGACTGGCGGCTTATCCATAATGGGCGAGGGGGCGTCCACCCAGTGGCCCCTCATCCATTATGGAGGAGCAGAGGAGCCAGCCCAGAGAAACACTGAGCTCTCCCTCAGCTGCTTTTTCCAGCTGAGGTAATGTTCCTGTGCTGGCTGAACCGTCAAAGGAAAGCACGGCTTCCCTTTGACAGTTCAGTTCACAAGCCGCACATGCTCACTGAGCTATGCAATGATGGGGGTGTTTTGCTTTTCCAGCCTTGCATAGCTCATTGGAAATGCTGGCTGGGGCACTGCATATCTGTATGTGCGAGGGGGAGCTCATGCGCATCCTCGCACATATGGACAGAGCAGCCTGGAGAGGGGCCTTTCAGCACCCATGCGCAGGCCCCTGCAGAAGTTACGCTTATGTAAAGTTTTTATTTAGTGTATTGATGCGTGTATGCTTGTGTTATGAGTGAGTGTATGGTGATGGGTACTCGTGTGTGATTGCTGGCAGGCCCGTTTCTTGGCCTGAGCGAAGTGGGCAGCTGCCTGGGGCGCAATTGCCCCATGGGGGCGCAATTTCCCCGGTCCCTGGAGGGGACAAAATCCCCCAGTTTGTGGGGCAGCGCAATTGCCGTGGGCATGAGTTCAGCAGCACAGCAGCGCCGTAGCAGGTGCTGGCGCTGCCTCTTCTCACTGTAATATCACATAGTACGCAGGTACTACGTGACATTACGGAAGTCAGAGGCTCCCTCTGACCTCTTTCGCGCCACTTGGGGTGGGGGCATAAAAGGGCGCCTTTCCTGATGGCCGTCCGCCTTTGGAATCCTGCAGGACTCACACGGTGGAACAAAGACGGCTGCTTTCGGTTCAGCATTCTTGGCTTCCCGGACCCTGCGAAGCAAGGAGATCCCCGACTCGTCATCAGAAAGATGATCGGTACAGCCCGATGTTTCTTTAAACTCCCAAAGAATGCCGAACCCTATGCACAGTTGATCTGTGCATAGCATTCAGCAGTCTTTCGGATGTATTTCATGCTTTATTTACTCCTGACAATTTTGCTAAAACCCTTCTGTTTTTGTTGTGGCTGTTACGTGCCACTGTAAACCCTGCCGATGTAGCTCCATTAAGCTCGGTGAAAACATCGCATATGTTTACAACAATAAATCCACGTGTTTCCCAAGTGAAAAAAAGAGACTTGACAGCCATATCAACCTCTTTGCCCAAGTCTCTCCAAATTCTTTCTTTGTAGCCTTCGAACGATGCAACCTCTCCCTCGAAAAATGGCAAAAATGCTCTCAAATTCTTAATAATTGAACTTGAGGAAACATGTCATGATTTGCGCAGCTCAAAAGTTGCTTAAATCACTGTAAATCAATATCAGTCTTCCGCACCGTCCCTGCCAATCGTATCAGGCATTATGCATTAACACTAACAGCACACAGGATGGATTTCCACTGTTGTACTTTCCTCGGTAATGTTAATGTTTACTGATAAGCACTGTGGTGCACCTGCACTCCCGATTCCCCCTTCAATTATACAGGGCAGAGTAAAGCAGGCCATGAGCAGGGGTGTCTGGAAATGTCTGGGGGCCTCCATGGCTGACATCCGGGGTACTCTGTCTGCCTACTGTACCTCAGCAATATCAGTGCACTCATGTGGCGCAGTTGAAGGTTTTCAAATGCAAAGGGCAGTGGAAAAACGGTATACATGCTATTTTTGCACAGAAGCAGCATTTACATTTTTATATCCCCAGTGTAAATACGTAATCACATCATTGACCGGTTATAAGGACTGACAAGACTTACCTTATAAAGTAATATATTGGGTTCCACGGAATTCACAACCTTTTAACATCATCCATTCTGGAGTACAGTATCCTAGACTAACACAATGTTAACAGCGTTGGCTAAATCAAAGGTTTTGGCTTTTGTGGAGACTTGATATCCACATTTCCAGGCACTGTGAAATAACATAAAACGGGTTCTTCCTCCAAGTACGACACTGGAGACCAGGTTCATTATGCATGTTTATTCTGCCCGGATGTACACTTGTAGTCTAAGTGTAGTACATATATATCAGCACAGAAAACACTGGCCCATCCACACAAAAGCCCAGCTCACTCCAACTGTGTATGGCCCTCATTAATGGAGCATGCAATTGCAGCATTGTTCACACAATTTTGCAACTGCAAACACGTCCGAGTAGCATGCAGTTCTGCGGTGTTAAAAACGACTGAACTAAGGTGCACTACATTGTGAGAGGTCAATTGTTAGTCTAACACACTTTGTTATGGACTGGGGTACCCGGGTGTCATTTGTTTAGCAGTGATTTATTGACTTTGGGTAGGAGTTCCTTAATGGTGTAGTTTGGGAGTGGAGCGCAGGGTGCGGTGGGAGTGGTGCGCGCAGTGCGGTGGGGGTGGCGCGCGGTGAGCAGTGGGGGTGCGGTCGGAGTGGTGCGCGGGGTGCGGTGCACGGGGTGCATTCCTAGTGTTTTGCCCTGGGCACCAAATGGACTAGAAACTGCCACTGATTGCTGGTGATGGGTGCTCGTGTGTGATGTGTGTGATGTGTATGAGTGTGTGTGTGTGTGTGTGTGTTTTGGTCCATTGAGTTGATCTTGCCGAGCAGGGGGGGGGGGGTAAGAAGGGTTGTACAACAAAGGAATTTTAAAAATGCCTTTGTTGCAAAATCTCCCTAATCACCTGCCAAAATCAGCTCTCCTGAGGCGCTGTGGAGCCCAGGGATGGTGTTTTTTCTTTACTAGATATCCCTCCTAGATGTACAGTCAAAAATACCATACTTTTCCCCTTGACCCCCACCCCCAGTGCCTTGCATACACACATAATCATGTTGATTGTGTTAGGCACTGTGGGGCTCAGGGGACAGGGATGCCATCTTTTTACTGGACATCTACGATAGATGTCCAGTTAAAAATATCATGCCTGCTCCCTGTGCCCCCCAGCACCAAATGCAAATTGTTTGGCTTTTTACCAATTTTCTTTTAAAAGTATGCTCTAAATACAACATTTTAACCCATTTAAAATATATTCACGGGGGGAAACCCACCGAAACTCCCCTTGATTGGTTCGGGCTCCCTCACTGCGCTCGGTCAATATGGCTTATCTGGGGGAAATATTTATGCCCCTCCACTTAAAAAATTCACCAGCAACCACTGGCCCTGGGACTGTGGTGGGAGCAGGGTGGGGGAGCACAGGGACTGTGGTGGGAGGTTGGGAGTAGGATGGGCGGGAGTCATGGGATAGTGGTGGGAGCAGGGTTTGGAGAGCCTAGGGTCTGTAGTGGGGTGGGGAGAGCACAGGGACTGGGCTAGGAGTGGGATGCGGGAGTCCAGAGACTGATGGGAGTAGGTGGGGGAGCCGAGGCACTATACTGGGAGTAGGGTGAGGTGACGGCATGCAATAGTTTATAGCCCTTTGGACTTGATGTCCAATTGGCATTTATGGGGGGGGCAGGCCTGCCCACATTTTGCTCAGAGGGGCCCAGGCCTAAACAGTGTGAAGACCACTACATTACAGTGATATCGTAACCATATTTTTCCTGGTGTACTTAGGAACAATGCTATGTGATGCCACTTCCTGTTTTGTCAAGGTGTGAAAGGTCGTGTTCCATCACTTCCTGGGCTTTCACTTTGGGGTGGGGTCAAATTACATCAATCCCTGTGATGTCATCAGAGGTCAAGGGTCGTGTGATGTTACTTCCGCTACCCTAGGCATTTTGGTGAAATTACGTCCCTTGCCCCTGTTCCTGGCTGCTCACATGCAACTTAGTTCCAGTCCTACAAGGTAACGTAACAGTTACATCAGCACGACGTTTAGGAAACGTGGGAGGATGCTTTCTCCACGCTATTTGCACATTTTTCTTATGTATAACTTTTCATCCATCTCACCAGGGAGCTTGTCCTTCAGTGGCATCCTTGACAGATGACTTTGGACAACAATAATCTAGGCTTGTTCCATTTCTGCTATTCCCTTTCCTTCCATGTTGCTGGGGAAATTCACATGAAACCTGGTAGCGAACCACCCCCCTACATTTATTGTTCATTATAAATTGACATTGAAAGATGATCCTGCTGTTTCTTTTGAGAGATAGGTCAGTTACCATTTGGTCTGTTTCGTTTGTACCCGTTTAGTTTTCTGATAGTTAGGGTTACCAGATTTAAAAGGTAAAAAAATGCAACAGGGCAACTAACATAAAAGTAGGACTAACTCTTGAAAGTGGCGGTCAATGCACTACTATGCAGTAGCGGTTGGAGGAGAAGGAGGTTTAAATGTTCCTGGTGGATTAAACACATATTATAATTAATTTATCACAAACAATCACTATCTTGATTCGTAAAATGCAGCATTTCTTCTGCGTGAGATTGTGCATTCCTGCCTGCAAACAATGAAGACCTATCAAAAACCGGGACCACTGCATTTTCCAATGGAAAAATAATCTTGAGAAAGTGTAACAGAGCACCACATTCTGGGAAAGTCCCAGCAAAACCGGTACATAAACATAAATGAACCTCACCCGTTTTGGTTAAAGATAAATACTTATTTTGATTGAGATAGAAAAGCAGTCTTACCTGCAAAAAGGTAATTTCTGCATGTTTCACCAATTACCCATAAGCCCATACACACAAAAGCTGAGTGCGAATTTCCCACATGGAATCTCCGCGTAAGGTTGGATTTTTCCCAGATATATATTCTGTGCAGAAATGCGCCCATTGGAATAATGATGCATGTGGTTATTATTATTATTATAATAATAGTTCTTTTATAAGGTGGTGCTGGATTGGGACCCGAACATGTGTTGCCTGCTTTGTCCTGCTTACAAGACAAACGCGTTTCCCCTGAGCTATCCACCCTCCCCTCTATTAAGAAAACATGAAACACCCCCTGAAATCAGCAACTGTTAAACCATGCGTAAATCAGGGGCTGGGTGTTGTATAAAGATCAGACCTTCTGCAGCGTTGTAACTTGGCTTTAATGGTAATAACAAGTGTCAGCATAGGTATAAGCATTAACAAGATACAGTTAGCTTCATTACTCTGTAGTGTCCAAGTTTCTCGGCTCCCTTATAGTCTGTAAGGGCTAGGATGAGTATCTGGCTCCATACGCAGGCGGCGCGCCGGGAACTGCTTCTGCTCCGTGCCACTGGAGCCCTCTGCGGCTTTCCACACTTCCCACATCAAATCTCGTGAGAATTCGGCATTGCCAAGTCTTGCGAGTGGTTCTACATACCTCCATTTGATAACACAAACAAATGTTTCAGTTCATAACATAGTCATTAAACTTCACTGGTCTTGTGCGCGCTCTCTCCTTGGCCGGTCCTCCTCCTTGCACTCACCAACCAGCATGTGGATTGCTTAGTTTGTCACCTTCGGCTGCTCGTTCTCACTTTCACTTCCTCTCTGGGGTACCCTCTGTGCCTCAGACTCCGGCTCCCCTGCGGCCTCAAGGTCTTGGTGCTCTCGACTGCTCAACTCTTCTCGTGCTCTCTTCTGACTAATGATGCCTCTCAAACATTGCCACACGTTCCATGTTCCACCTGCGGCCGTCTTAGGTGCGAACATGGTTGGTGCCTCTGAGTACTACCTTGATGGCCAAAAGAACTTGGATACTGTCACTTGATCTTTGAGCGGTAGGCATATTTTTATCCAGTCCCCTTCTACGACTTCTCGACTTTGGGCCGCTCTCCGCTGATCCCTCCCTTTCTTTATTTGGGCCTTGTTGTTCTTTGTCCTCCATCCCACATCTTCCAAATTCACCTCTTCGTCTTCCCTCACGATAGCCAACCATGGTGGTACCAGCGTGGATGCTGCTCTCCTTTCCACAGCATGCAAAATAGTGACACTTTGGTAATGCCGTTGGGGGTCAGGCGGTGAGCTGCTACGGCTTCTTCAACAGTTTTCAGGGGATCCATTCCAGATGCTATGGCCAGCTGTATTGCTCCCTTGATGAACCGATTCGCTCTTTCCACCATTGGCCTGGGGGTGGTACAGCGCTGCTTTTATTTGTCGTATGTTGTGCTTTCTCATGAAAGTCTTCATTTCTCGTGAGACTAATTGGACTCATTGTCTGTGACAATGTCCTTGAGTAGCCCTTTCTGCTGGAACACATTAGTCAGTACTTCTATGACAGTTGACGTGGTGATATTTGGTATGAATTCCGCTTCCACCCACTTTGATAAAAAGTCGACCATGACCGCTCCATAGTAGTGTGCGGGGGACATCATGTCCAGGGGGCTGATAAAGTCTAGTCCTACCTTTTGCCACACTCCTTCCGGAACTTCTGTGGGTATGAGTGGCACCTGTCTAGTCTTTAACCTTTTATCTGTTAAAGCACTTGTGACATCTGTCAATCATTGTGCGGATGTCCTGATACATGGCCGGCCACCACGAGGCCTCTCTCACTCAAAGTCGCATCATGGTGTTCCCTAGATGCCCCGTGTGGGCCATACACAGGATGACTTTCCACATACCCACTGGCGGAATCACCTGATCGCCCTTGATGATCAGTCCTTCTGCTTCAAATATTTCTTCTATTACTGTCCAATAAGGCCTTATGTCTTCTGGGATGGCTCTTTCCTCTGGTCACCCTCTCCTGACCCATTCTCTGACCTTCACTATTTTTTTTTTTAACTTCTTTTTATTGTTTTACAACATAAGAAAAAAGGGAAAGAACAAACAAAAAAAACAAGAACGCATTCCCCAACTCCCCCTTCCCTCTCCCTCCCCCCTCCCTCCCTCAAAGGCCGCCGCAGTATGTTCATATTCCGTCGCCTCCTCGGGCGTGGCTCTAACAGTTGTCGCATTTATGGCAGAGGGACCAGTCCCTCTGCAGCCTCCCTCCTCTCATTGGGAGTGTCCCCTACTCTCGTCTATGCATATATATGTTGGCCTTCCCAAGTAAGATTTGCACTGTTCAGTGTCTGCGCAGGCCTCGGTCTGGCCTTCCTCTCCTCAGTCCTTCCTTTCTCTGAATTATGTGGTGCCTTCCGGCGTGGGCGGGCCAACGTCTTTGTTACCGGAGTTGCCTGGGTCGCTCGTGTCATCCCCGCTTCTGTTGCCGAGCAGGTCTTGTACTAAAGAGTTCCATGCCAATAATCTGGCCCCATTGTTACTCTCCCCCCTTTGAGTGGTTCTCGTCCAGACTGCCGTCTCTGCTATTGTCCATTTTTGTAGGTCGGCCCACCAGCCCTCCTTCGAGGGGCCTTCGCTCTTGTTCCATGCCATCGCTATGCGGCGCTTCGCCAATATTGTCATTAAGTCTTTCATTTTTGCTACATGTGACATCTGCCGGTGCCCCCTTGGGAACAGGCCCAATAAGTATGATGCTGGCGATCCCGCTGGCATGTGTATGTCTGCTGTCAACACCTTCTCTTTCACCATGTTCCAGAAGTCTGTTATCTGCGGGCACGACCAGAACATGTGCACCATGTCGGCCTGTTCAACTCCGCAACGCGGGCAGCACCGGGCCTGTCTATCTCCCATCCTCGACATTCTCTTGGGAGTTAAGTATGCTCTGTGCACTATGTACAGTTGCAGCTGCCTGAACCTGGCGTTCCTGGAGACCCTTTTCGTGTACCAGAGGACTTTGTTCCATTCCTCTTCCTCAAAGGGTTGTTGAAGTTCTTCTTCCCATTTCGTTCGTGCTTTTAGTGTCTTTTTGTTAGTGAATCCCAGCAATTGCTCGTAGAGTCTGGATATGGTGTGTCCCCCTTCGGAAACATCATACCATGCGTCCAGTGCTCCGTCAGCGTCCTCGGGCTCTGGCATGGTGTTCCACCTTTTCTGTATTGCGCAGACTAGGCTATTATGCAGGATAAATTGGCTCTTGTGCATATCCTGTTCGTCTACCAGAGTTTGGAATTCGACCCATTGTCCATCTCGCCACAGGTCCCCTATTTGGGCTACTCCTTTGTCTTCCCATTGTGTTCTGTACGTGGCCAGACTGGCCACTCGGGTGTCTACTAGCCCGGCTAGTGGAATATGCCTTGAGCAGGGGTCTCGTACGCCTTGTGATTTCCAGGCTCTTTTCCATAGTGTGAGGCCCAGCTGGATTATGTTGGGAAGGTCTTTGGCTTGGGCGGCCTTTATCCATAAGAGTTCTCTCAGGTGGTATCTCCGGAGTGTTGGCCCAAAAAGTATTGCGTCTATGGAGATCTCTTCCCCCCAGCCATCGCACTACAAATTGGAGTTGTGCTGCCAAGTAGTAATACTCAAACTCTGGGAGTTTGATGCCCCCCCACTCGTAGCTCCTTTGTAGTGTGTTTAGTGCCACCCTGTTTCTCCCCTCTCCCCACAGGAAGGTTCTCGCCATGGTGTGTAGGTGTCTAAAGAAGGACTTTGGTATGTTGTGTGGGATGTTTGTGAAGTAATATAGAAGTCGGGGTAGGACCGTCATTTTTAGCAGTGCCGCCCGGCCTATCATGCCCAACGGTAAGGTCTGCCAGAATTTCATGGCGTTTTCGATTTTGTTTAGGGCTGCTTGCGTGTTACCTGCATGTGTTTCCGTGGTGTTGTGGTAAATGTCTACTCCCAGGTATTTAAAGGTGTTCGGGGTCCATGTGATACCTAGGTGCGGCAATTGATCTGTCGGTATTGCGCATAGGCCTGCTAGGGGAAATAGTGAGGATTTTTCTCTGTTGACCACTATTCCGGATAACCTACCAAATGCGCCCAGCGCCTCCAGCAAGTCCTGCAGGTGGGTGCGTGGGTTCTGTATGTAGAGGAGTATATCGTCCGCATATATGGATATCTGGTGCGTTTCCCCGTCTATCTCTATGCCAGTGTCCTTGTAATCCGTTCTTAGGAATGCTGCGAACGGCTCCAGAGCCAGAATATATAACATTGGAGACAGGGGGCATCCCTGTTTTGTGCCTCGCTCTATGCCCCATTCCTTGGAAACTTGCCTACCCGTCTTGACCCTCGCTCTCGGGTCTTTATATAGTAGTTCTATCCATCGTACGAACCCTTGTCCTATCCCATAGTGAGCGAGCGTTCCCAGGAGCCAGTCCCATCCTACAGAATCGAATGCTTTGATTGCATCCAGTGAGGCTACAGCGCTCTCCCCTCCCTCTTGGTTTGTCCTTTCTATGACATAATGGAGTCTGCGTAGATTCCAGGACGTGTTTCGTCCCGGTACATACCCTGTCTGATCTGTATGGATCAGGGTGGGTAGCACTCTTTTAAGGTGGTTAGCTAATGTCGCCGTCAGGATCTTGGAGTCCTGATTTATCAGGGAGATCGGTCTATAGGAGCCGCATTCGAGAGGTGGCTTTCCTGGTTTAAGGATCGGGACTATTATAGATTCTGACATGCTACCCGGGAGTCTTCCTTTCTCGTATGCCTCCTCTAGTGTTTCCAGCAGTCGTGGGGCTAAGTCGTTTTTGTATTGTTTATAAAATTCGCCCGGCAACCCGTCTGGCCCCGGAGATTTCCCTGTCGGCAGCTGGGTGATCACATCCGTTAGTTCCTCTACGGTGAGAGGGGCGTCTAACATTCGGGCCTGTTCCTCCGTCAATTGTGGGAGGCTGATTTCCGCGAGGGCTTCCTCTAGGTCCCCCTCTTCCGCTTCCTGGACCCTGGAGTATAAGTCCTCGTAAAATTGCGAGAACACCTCATTTATGCCTTCCTGGGATCTTATTACCTCTCCCTGTCTATTTTGGATTACATTGATCGGTTCCCGCTTAGTTTCTTGTTTGGTTAGCTAGGCCAGGAGTCTGCTGGGCTTGTCCCCTTCGGCGTGTAATTTCTGTATATATTTCCCATAGTCAAGGCGCCCTAGTCTCTCCCAGGTCTCCACGCACTGCTGTCGCAGGGTGGTGAGGTTCCCCCGTTCCGCTCCCCTCACCCCCGCCTGCCCTTCGGCCTTCTCGATTTCCCCTTCCAGCTCATCTAGTTGCGCTAGGGTTTCTCGCCTAAGACCTCCCGTCTTCCCCATCACCTCGCCCCTGACCACCACCTTAAAGGCCTCCCATACCGTACTCGTGCTTCCCACACTACCCGCATTATGCTTGAAATAATCGACTATTACGTTCTGGATGTATTCTTGGAAACCTCCGTCTAATAATGCCTCTGCCCTTAATCTCCACGTGGGTATAGGGGCTCTCCTGTGTGTGTGCTCCCATGTGATTCGCAGGGGGGCGTGGTCAGACAGGGTTCGCGCGTGTATATGTGCCTCAGTAACTTCCCCCAGTGTCTCCTTGCCCGTGAAAAGGTAATCTATCCGTGTAAATGTCTTATGTGGGGCACTATAGTGCGTGTATCCCCTCTCTTCCCCATGTACCTTCCTCCAGATGTCTTCAAGCTCGAGTTGGTCTAGCATCTGTCGTAGTGCTCTCGCTGGTGGCGCCGCTCTCTTGTGCTTATTGTCCGACCTGTCTAGCCGGGGGTCCAGTGTGCAGTTGTGATCGCCCGCCCAGATCATCGTTGCATTCCTGTACGGGGCCAGCCGGGGCGGGAGTGTCTTGAAGAAGGCCGTTGCGTCATGGTTGGGGGCATAGGTGTTCACCAGGCATATTTCCCGATTCTCCAGCATCCCATGGACCAGCAGAACCCTGCCATCCGCGTCTTTTTCTTGGTTGATGAGCTGGAATGGGATTCCAGGAGCGACCCAGGTCATTACTCCCCTTGCGTAATTGGAGTATGTTGCGCTATACATCTGGCCCCCCCATTTTTTCTCTATCTTAGCTTGTTTTGCGGCCGTCAGGTGTGTCTCCTGCAACATTGCAATGTGGGTCCTTGTTTTGTTCAACCAGGTGTATATCCTCAGCCTCTTGACATATGCGTTCATCCCTCCGACGTTCCACGTGACAATCCTCAGGTCATCCCGGTCCTTGTGAAGATTCGCGCTAGCGGCCTGTTTCTTCCCATGGGCCTGCTCAGTGTCTTACCCTCTCGGTTTGCTTCTGCCAGGGATTTGTTCCCCTTCTTCTGCCTGTTGAATTTTAAATAGTCCATTCGTCTGCCTTCGCGGGTCGGTTCTCCTGCTGTTCGCTGTATTTCGTTGTTGACAGTCTTACTTCGTGCTTCCCACCAGCTCTTTGCTCGTGGGTACTGCTCCCTGTGTCTGTCGTCCATACTGATTCTTTGTGTGCGACAACTGTTATTTCTCCTTCTGATTTTCTTTTTTCCTTGCGGGCTTAGCCTTATCCCTCCAACTGCTATAACTATTAACCAAAAAAACAACAACAAACGCCCAGCCTCCCTCCCCCTGCTCGGGCCCCACCGCTCTCCAGGTGCCGTCCTCCTCTCCTCGGGCCAGCCTGTCGCGGCGTAGCGTCTCAAAACTGACACTATAAACATTGTCTTAACTGGGGTTCCGCTATGGGTCTTGGCGGTTCCACTTCCCTGAGTTTTGTACTCCCCTTGCAATTCTCTGTACCTTGGGCTTTTCAACTTGGAGGCTGTCGGTCGCCCTATTTCGATATTTCAATGTTTCACGGCAGGGTGTCTCAACTGTCTTGTTGCCGTGGCGTTGGATACGCACATCGTGCCCCGCTTCACTCTCTGTTTCGCTGGGGGGGGGGTTTCTGTTTCGCTCGCCTCCCTCTGCCAACTGCGGAATCCCCTGTTGGTCCATCCACTCCTGGGCGTCCGCTGTTGTCTCGAAGATCTGCGTCCTCCCGTTATGTAGTACTTTAAGTTTGGCTGGGTACAGCAGCATGAATTTCACCCCTGCCGCTCGAAGGCGCTCTTTGGTCTGCCAGAACTGGGCTCTCTGTCTTTGCACGAGAACCGTATAGTCTGGATACATCGTTATCTTGGCCCCATTTCTTGTTATGTTCCCTCCTTCCCTCGAGAAAGTCAGGATTTTTTCCCTATCCTTGAAGTTCATATTCTTTGCAATCATTGGCCTCGGTGGTGCTCCTGGGCGCGGTTTCCTGGCTAGCGCCCGATGTGCCCTCTCCACTGCGAAGCCCTGGGACAGGGTCTCAGCTCCTACTTCTTGGATCAGGAGGTTCTCTATGTAATTCGTGGGGTCTCTGCCCTCTTCCCCCTCCGGCAGCCCTACTATGCGTACGTTGTTGCGCCGGGCCCTGCTTTCTGCGTCTTCCGCTCTGCGTTCTAGTACATTGATTCTCTCTATTGCTTCTGACATTTGTGTTCGCGAGGTGGTTACGTCCGCTGAGTTACTGTGCACTTGTTGTTCTACTGTCGTCGTCCTCTCCGCCAGGTTCCTCTTGTCTTGTCTGAGGAGTCCCACATCTACCATCACCGCATCCAGCTTGCCTTCTATCGACGTCTTTAGCGCTCCTATGGCTTCCAGTATGCTGCTTTCCACTTGCCTAATCTCTCCTTGCGTGACATATGGCTCTGGCGTGCCTTTCTCATCCGCCTCGGGCTGCTGGTCATCGCTCTTGCGGGCAAATGTCTCCATGACCGTCTGTCTCCCCTTGCCGCTCTTTGGCTTGTCTGGCATGTTGACGCCTGTTCGGCTCGGCCGGCCGTTGGGTCCCGCTTGGTCGGGGTCTGCGTTGCGCCTCAGTGGTTTCAGCCCAATCCTCGCGCTCACTCCCGCACTTCCTGCGTTTGTTGACCTTTGAGGAGGCTCTTTCCTCTTTATTCGCACACCCACTGTGTCTCTTTGCGGTATCGTCCTCCCGCACACCCGTGGGTGCATGCAGTCTATATTACCGTGGGGCGGCTCTTTCGTGGGGCGGCTCTTCCCCTAGTCACTGTCCTGGTGTCGTGGCGGGTGGTCAGTTGTGCCAGCTGAATTTGTGGCTCGTAGCTTCTATCGAGGTGCCGCCACGCCACTGAATGTCTCGAGGCGGCCGGGGACTGCGTCTGTGTGTATCTCCTCTGGTTCACTTCCTCGTCGCTATGCTGATGGCCGCCTCTCGTCCCTGTGCCGTCCTGGTTCGGCCGCAGTTCTCCTCGCGGGCTCCGCAGTCTATCACTTAGTCCCCGACCCGGGTTTTGATGTCCCGGTCGCTGCCACACCTCTCTCCCCTGCCGGGTATCCGTTGCTGTTGCTCACCTCCGCGTTAGCTGGGGAGGGCCCTACTTCGGTCCGGCCTGTGGGCCGCCTCTCTCTTCTCACGGCGTCTCTGCCCACTCCAGCGCCTGCTGTGGATGGCTCCTCGCGCCTATGCCGCTCGGGAGGTACTCCGGTTCTGCCTGAGCTGGGTGTTGGTCGGCTGTATCTCCCGGCACCGCCCTTCACCTCCGGTCCTTCCCCGTGTCGCAGGACGCGGGTCGCGGTCTCAGTGTTGCGCGCCCGCCATTTTGTTGGTGGTGCCGCGCATCTCTCCCTCTCCGTTTACACTCTTCCTATTTTTCTCGGGTATTCTCCCGTATGTGCCCTGAGCCTTCCGATGCCTTTTCCTGGCGTTTGTTCGGTCTTCCGGTGTTTATTTTCGCCTTTTTTCAGAATCATTGGCCGGATCGAGTGGGAGCCTCTCAGAGTTAGCTCACGCTTGCATGGCCGCCAAGCCGACCTTCACTATTGTGGGGGTATTTGCAGTCTTCCTTGTGCCAATGACCCGTGCTAATTTCCAGAAATTAAGCGCTCTTCAGATCAAGAATGGATTCTACCACACATTCATCTTTTAAGAACGTGGTGGTCTTCTCTCCGTTTCCTGGTAGCCTGGACAGGCAGTCAGCTTGGGCGTTCTTCCACCCTGCTATGTTTGCTATGTCAAATGTGTACTCCTGGAGCTTTGCTACTATGCAAGCTAGCCGCGATGCAGATGTTTAGGTCCCTACGGGTCTTAACATGTGGATCAAGGGTTTATGATCTGTGACAAACTTGAATTTGGTACCCCAGACCTAGGTTCTGAAGTACTCTGCCACCCACCCGCAGGCTAACATCTCCTTTTCCACTGTCGAGTATCTTCTTTCAGTGTTGGACAATGCCTTGGATGCAAACGTCACACGTGTTCTGCATCTCACCTCTACCGGGTCAGCACGCCTCCTAACCCGCACACACTGAAGTTAGTGGTGATGATAGTGTCCCAATCGGGATTAAATAGCTGTAAGCAAGGGGCTTTCACAATTCTTTCCTTTATTGCTTCGACACGCTTCCTTCTGCGCCTCGGAACCTGTAAAAGTGACTCCTTTCTTGAGCAGATCTCTTAATGGTGTAGTGACCTCTGAGAAGTTGTGAATAAACTTTGCATAATATTCCGCAAGCCCCCAAAAGGATCTTAACTCGTTTTTGTTGGCGGGTTCTGGGGCTTTTACGATGGCCTGCACCAGGTTCCGCTTGGGACTGCTCCCCCGACAGGATATTTTTATCCTAGGTATTCAACGATTTCTTTGGCCTTCAGCACACATTTGTCGTACCTCAGCTTCACCCCTGCTCCTTGTAGCTTGTTGAGGACTTTGCTTAGTATTCTGTCGTGCGTATGTTCACCTTCAGCATAAACTAATATGTCGTCTTGAGGATGTGACGTCCCGCAGCAACAAATCCATCATCCGCTGGAAAGCAGAGGCTGCCGACGATAAGCCGAACGGCATCCTGGTGAACCGATAGGTGTGGAACGGGGTGATGAATTCAGTTAGGGGCCTAGATTCCTTATGTAAATGTATCTGGTGACAGTTCTGTTTTTTTTATAAACACCACCAGACTTAACCACTCTGATGCTTCCACTTCTTCGATGGTGCCTTCTTTCACCATTTTTCCAAGTTTCGACTTTAGTATGGTTCTAGCCGTTGCTGGCATGGGACATACTTTGTACTTCACTGGGAGTGCACTAGTTTTGAGCATTCGTTTGTGTATGTAATTCTGGATTCTTCCCAGCCCTTTGGAAAACAGCTTGGGGAGGTCTTCTTTCGACACCAGCACTCCTCCCGCATTGACTGCTAATTCTTGATCCTCCGTGCTGGGATACAGCTTAATCTTTAGTCTGGCTTGATTGTCCCATCGCTGGACCTTCCCTGGCCAAATACACTCTTGTCCTGGTCTCACTTTGTTTAAAAGGCAACCACGCCGTTGATGTATCCCAACAAACTTACTGAGGGGCCTCAAAATACTGTGGATTTGTGTTTGGTGCAGAGTACTTCTACTTTATTGCTTCCCACCATCTCTTTATACGTGTGGAAGGGCAGTTTTGTTAAATCTGAGCCTGAATCGGCCATTACTCTCGTTTCTATCCTGTCCACTCTGATGACGCAATGGGGCTTTTCCCTCCAGGCTCATGAGCTGTTGGCCATTAGAACGGTGGGTCTTCCTTCCTCTTCAGATGACGAGTCTCCTTCCTCACCTTCTACCGCGTGTACGGTATCCACATTTTTGTTGCGCCACCTGAATGCGATTGCGAAGTGTCCTATCCTCTTGCAGACAGAGCATTCTTTGTTCCTTGCAGAACATTCCCTGTCATTTGCCAAGTGCTTTGTGCTGGTGCATCTATGACATCTGAGGGGTTCATTTTTTCCCCCCACCTTCATTCTCTGGGTTCAGTTAGTTGCTTGTCCTTCCTCCCTCTAAACATAATGGCCTGGACTTTCAATGTAACTGAGCTACTAGCAAACTCTTTGCGTCTGCCCGCCGTTTCTACGACACCTCTCGCGATCTCACAGGCTTTGTCCAACTGGAGTTTTTCTCCATGATGAACTTGTCCTGCACTTTCCTGCTATTTGTGTGTACCGTCAACATGTCGCAAATCGTACTTTCTGCATTATTCCCAAAATTACAAAGGGCCGCCAGCTCCCATAGCTTTGTGACAGTCATCCACAAGTTCGGAAGCTTGTTTGCCTACCGTACAACCTAATCCTATGTAACACTGTTTTCTTTGCTGGCGAACCCTCTTACAATCCTCCTCACGGCTTCCTCGTACACAATCGTTCGCCTCTGCCACCGCTTCTGGTGTAAGATTGTCAAACACTCTCTGTCCTTCTACTCCAATGCATTTAGGAGCATTGCTCTGCACCTCTGAGCTGTGTATTCCGCACCTTCCAGCGCATCCAGATACATCAAAAAGAGGGGTACACATTGGGGCCAAGGAATCATGGGCCTACCTGGAGTTTGCAGGAAGGGCGGGGGAGGCGTCGCACCTTGCATGGTGGGTCGCAGGGTTTCTGCATCTCCTCGTCACCAATTATGTTGTATAAAGATCAGACATTCTGCAACATTGTAACTTGGCTTTAATGGTAATAACAAGCGTCAGCATATGTATAAGCATTAACAAGACACAGTCAGCTTCAATGCTCTGTAATTTCCAAGTTTCTGGGCTCTGTTATATTCTCTAGGATGAGTCTTTGGCTCCAAATGCAGGAAGAGCGCCAGGAGCTGCTTCTGCTACGTGTCACTGGAGCCCTCTGAATGTGGATACTGCTTCCTGCGGCTTTCCGCATTTCCCGTAGCGAGTCTTGCGAGTGGTTCTACAATTAGGCCATAACGCTGCACTACAACCTCAGAAAAGCAGCCAGAACAACTTAATAAAACATCCAACATTCAAGCCAAGGCAAATATTAAGGGGTGTCGTCAATATAAAAGGAAAACATTTTCACATTCTGTCAAGGAACAGTGGACTGGGCAGCATCCCACGCCATTGCTTAGCACCTGTCCTGTAAGAACAGCAATGAACCCAGCATCAGCTCCCCAGAAGCTTTTCCATTATCAGAGCGAACAGTCCCACAAACAGTCTGCCAGCAGGCATTGCAGCAGTCCTCCAGCAGCCTGCACAGTTGCAACACCAACTGAGGAAAAGAGGGCGAGTGTCAACGGCAACAGGTTGACACTCCTACACATCACCAACCAGCAGGTACTTGCCACCTACCAGTGGTCACTCCTGGCGGAAATACAGGTTGAAACAAAACCAAGCAGAGAGGTCGTAATGGTTATATCCCCCTCTCATTCCTGGACACTAAAGGGCAGACTCTCCAAAAAATGTTTGGGCTCAACTGACGAGATGCGTGATCCCGTCTCATCCCTTGTGCCAAAAAAGGGGCAGCCAAACCACAAAAGGACGTTTGAATGAGCACATGTGTGCAAATCAGGGGGTGTTTCTGCGCATTGAAAAGCGCATCTTGAATTCACAAACGGGAGGCACTTTTAAAATGAGCCAAAATAATAAAAAGAAGTTTGGAGAAAAAAATGAGCCAAAATAAGGGCCATTCCCCTGGCGTGTTGGGATATGGTGCAGGAGGAGATGTAAATCATGTTGGGGTCATTTCTGACAAGGTCCTTATTTTTTCTTTAGGTGTGTTAGCCACGGTTTAAACCATGACTGGCACACTTGCATTTCCATCCCCAAACGTCTCTGTGAAATGCGCTCAGCAACCACATGGTTGCTGGGAGCCAATCTTACATCTAATGTATGCACATCTTTGTGCTACTGTTCAGCCCCTCCTGAAATCCACAGGTCATCTTTGAGAAGGTGACCTGTGCATTTCTAAAAGGAGCGCAAATGAAACGAGCACATTCTCTGCGCTCCTCTCATTTGTACTACTTTTTGAGAATCTGCCACTTTGACACAGGCGCATGGCATTACATAATCCTTTTAGCCAGAACATTCTCACAGGTCCTAGGACACAGACAACCATATCATAATCCTGAGGTACCCACCCACTTGAAATGACATAAAAGTGATGCTCTATGTTCTTGCTGCATTCCCTAATGCAGATGGAGCACTTGGCTGCACACAAGTGGACTTTGTTCCATCCCTGGCCAGAAAGCAGACATATGCGTCAAAGTGCAAATGGTCTATGATGCAACCTGCCATTCACCCATGTGTGTGCTCGTTTTGCTGGGTGAACTTAGGAATCTATGATCGATTACAACAGCTGTCAGGCATGCATCATGGAGGCACTTCAATGACTAGGGACCTGGCTGCTGGGCATGTACACAACGCACATCATTTACTACTTGCCTAAAGGCACGCCTTGAAACAGAAGTGTTGGAACATAACCTGTGCAACAAAATCACTCAAGGCAATCACATATGAATAACAAATAATATTCTTTCAAACGAGCACACAATCTGGTTTGGACACACCATAGGGGCATGAATGATAATGGAGGGGCCCGCTGTGAGCGTATCAATACCTTCTATGCTGGGTACAGAAAATAGTAATTGTATAGCGAGACTTGCCCTTTGATGGACAATTCTACTTTCCCCCCCTTTGTATCTGATGGACCCCAAATTAGTTATGAACTCTCACATTGCAGGCTCAGTCACCTCAAAAAGGTAGAAACTTCCCAGGCATCACACAATTTAGCTGTGAGCACTGCATTGGGATCTATGTGATTCTCCAGAACATTCTCACAGGTCCTAGGACACAGGTCCTTCGACCCCCTTTACACCACATACATATGCAGGGGGAGACCCTTGCAGCCCCCCCCACTACTATTATATCCCATAACACCCCCCCCCATCCACATATATATGTGGTGTAAGGGCGGGCGAGCGGTCAAAGAAATAAAAATGGAATTTCTGGAGTCAGAATTCTGAGGGCGACATTTTGGGCCATTACCCTGCATTGTATGCCAAATATAACAAAAATGTGTAACCCATGTACTCCTCCTCAACAGGGTAGCATTGATATAATGAGGCACAAATTAACTGTGGGAAATCTTTCGAGAGAACATAATGGGTACTCAAAAACAGATTGTGATATCTAAACAGCCCAGAGCAGCTTAAAGTAACGGCGCAATCGAGTATTATCCTAAAGTGCTTCCCACCATTCGAATATTGCCATGACCATAAAAACTGCATTTGTTCAGTTTGTAATTCTTAATGGTTTCTTTTGAAATTAGAAAAACTCATTGTGCCAAAAATACAAAAAAGAAATGGTTATATCACATCACCAAAGAAAAATATAAGGTGTAGAAAACTCACACTATAACAATGATACATGCCTTGCATTAAAACTCATACTGTGATGATAATCACATTTAATAATATGTAATCATTTTAGTTCATTAACTCAAATCCATTTTTAATATACAGTTTTGTATTAGGATCTCTCATTACTTGGTTTTTTGTCCCCAACAAAGATAATTTCAGATTACATATTGTTCCATTTATCTTATATAATCAAATACTTATTGATGATCTCAGATTGGTGTCCTAGTCCTATGTCCTAGGTAACTTTAATTTATTTGAATGGGTATCTGTTAGGACTCCAGCACAGACATCCCCCTTGCTGCCTGGAAGACTATGGCAGTCCATGTGGACCCGTTGCTATCAGGGTGCCACCTGGAGTTTAGCGACATTATGGCATTCTAACTTTGTGCTCTGTGTCAATTGTGGAAAACGTAAGGACGTTGTCTTTACTGCATCACAATGTGTAGTTTATGGCCGCTGCAACAAGTTAATGTAATTGCATATGGCCGACAATCACGCCTGGTCTTCTTAAGATATGTGCAGATCTAGTGGTTTCCAAGATGGCTGCCAGGAAGGAACGGGTGATCAAAGCTGACCGAACGTATAAAGGAGACAAATGGTTGTTGTCTCGCAAACTGCTTACGACTGAGATCCCGCTGGCCCTTTCCATAGGTATTTAGAAAGAGAAGGAAAAGGTTGGTGGATGTGCCATGTTTAATGCAATACGCTCGCTCATAGCTCTCAACCATTTGTGTTGCAAAGGCGGGTGAAATCACCAGATTTTGTTTTTGGCGTGTGAGACGCCCATTGGAATGAATGGGCGTCCAGGAGGCTTGGCGGGTGAGTCAATCCGTTACAAGGTGGGTGACACCCGCCAAAAGCGTGTGAGTTGAGAACTTTGTTCTCTTGTCCTGGGATTCTCAGTAATCCCATATGCATACTACTAGTCCAGGAGTATATCAGAGCAGTGATTACAAGTGATGCAATTAGTGATCTGTCCTTAACCCTTTTGGATCTTTGCTATTGCTTCATCACTACCTTACTGTGATACAAACAGATTCACCGGATGATTCTGGCTAAATGGAACAGGAGGACAGGTGTCATGCCTGCGCCATGGGCGCATATATTGGCGATCAATATGGACTAATTGCTATTCATTTATCTGCGGAAAACTCTTGGATCAACCATTATTCATTTCTTGGACCTTATTTCCCATTTGCGAGACTTTGGTGCTTTTCTATTTTTCCCAACAAACTACACTTACCACAATGCACTTGGCTATAACTATCTATTCCTGGCTATTCCTATTTGTCATCACCGGAGCTACAAACCCCAGAAGCCCTAGGGATCAGCCCTGCTTCCACCAGCTCAGGAACAGAGAAGGAGGAGGCAGATTGTATGCAGGTGTGCTGATCCAGGTGCAACCAATTAGCCTGCCTCTGTGCTGGGCTGGGCGGTATAAGAGTCCTTCCAGCACCTTTTTGCTTCGAGCTACGGATCTTTGTATGCGGTTCCTCCCTACTCCTGCTTTGGATCCAGTGCCCTGCCGGGCTCTCTACTTTGCAGATGATCACGCTCTGCTGCTTTCCAGCCTCCGCCTTTGCCCTTCCGGGCTTCTGCCTTTCAGCCGATCAGGCTCAGCTGCTACCTTCCGCCATTGTCTTCCAGGCTCCTGCCTTGCAGCTGATCATGCTCCGCTGCCTTCTACCTACAGCCTTCTCCCGCTGGGCTTCCAACCTAGCAGCCCTCTACAGTCTTCTGTAGCCTGCTACAGTCATCGGCCCTGCTCCTGTGGACTTACTCCTGGCTGCCCGGTCCTTCTGGCTCCTTGCCGCGCAGCCTGCTTCTCTGCACTGCCAACAGCCCTTGTCCTCGGGGCTTCCTACCTTGCAGCCGATCACGTTCCACTGCTTGCTACCTACAGCCTTTGTCCGCTGGGTTCTCAGACTAGCAGCCCTCTACAGTCCTCTGCAGCCTTCTACAGTCAGCGGCCCTGCTCCTCTGGGCTCACTCCTTGCTGCCTGGCCCTTCTGGGCTCCTAGCCGTGCAGCCTACTTCACTCTGCTGCCCTAAGCCCTTTCCCTCTGGGCTCCCTTCCTTACAGCCCTGCTCCTTTGGGCTTGCTCATTGCTTCCATGCTCCTCTGAGCTCTCAACCTTGTACCCTACCGTCCTCTGCTATCCACAACAGTTTACCTACATTATTTACTTTGTTATTGCAGTCCCCCCGTTTCCTGACTGCTGCTCCCTTGCTTTCTTCCTTGTTTTCAACCCTCTGTTATTTATCCCTATCCAATCCTGTTATACGGCTTTCCTTTCATTTCCTTCTGCTAGTTTGCTTATCTACTTCCTTTTTCCTGGATTTGTCTGTTAGTGTCTTCTCTTGTACTGTTTGTAGACCCCTTTGTACAGAGCTTGTCTGTTGGTTTCCGTCAGGCAACCTCTGCCCCTTCCCTTGTCTTGTCTTGTTTCTGCGTTACAGACACCCTTAGCTGTTGTTCCAAGCCATGAGCAAACAGCGTGGGCCTCTGTTATAGCAAACTGTGCAGAAGGCTAGAGTTTTTCCTAAGGTCCGTGGAATACTCTTTTCCTATATCTGCGTACACCCCAAGAGGGAATCCAATCTGTTGTACCTTATTCCCTTGCTACACTTGCCTACTCTTTGTTCTCTTTTACTTTCAGCTGTGTGTGTACTTATCTGTCCATCTTACTCCGGCACAACTACCCAAACCCTTCCTGGGTGTCCTGTGCCACTCTTAACAGAGTGCCATCTAGTGACAACAGGTAACCATATGCATTGATCAACTGTGGAAAGTCTTATTCCTTACTCACCCATAGGACATATTCCTGAATGCCTCTTTATTGTCACCCTACGCAGCTCCTCTGTTGGTGTTGCGGATTTGGGGATAAGAAAGGGACACAACCAAAAAGTCGCCCACCATTGTGGTTGTTCCCTTTCCCTGTATAGTAGAACAGAGTAGAGAACGAGTGATGGTGGCAGACATGGACGCATTCCATGGTTTCTAAGGACGCTGTCAGCACAGAAAGACAGGAAACCAGAGAGTATCCTCCTTGAGGTTCTTATATTAGATTGTTGAATATCTTTCTTTGTATCCTCGAAGAATAATTTTGCAATGAATTATGCTGTAAAGGTCATCTCCAATAATGTCCTTACATTTGATAGTTTAATGTCTTCATTGGTATCGTCTTGTTGATATCCTTTCAATAGATTATTCTCCTCTAAATGGTGTCCATGTAGTATCATTTCTTTGATCTTCTCTATAAATGATATTGTCTGCTTGTGTTTTGCCACTTACTTGTGGTTCATCAGGAGGAAAAGAAAATCTAGGAAATTAATATTAAATGGATCCTATAATTATAAGCTATTTACTATGGTGTTCAAAAACATGAAAGACACATGTTCAAATTAACTGACCTCTACACATCTGTGCAAATACCAAAAGATCATATCAATTTCTCGTTCAAAAATTCATGTATGTATTTGAAGATCAGCATCCTAAGTACAAAGTTACAGAAACAAACCAACTGAAGCCTGAAAAAAAGCTTATCCATTTGCTTTCACTCTTCCCTGTTAAGTTCTGTTTTAATAAACCCTGTGAACTATTCTTCTTGTGTCAACTCTTTTGTGCTCGTACGTAGGTGGTGTCATGCACCAAGACTGTTATGGAAGTCGGCTCGCTCATAAATTGAGAATGATGTGCACCACGGCCATGGTCAGACAATCCACACCATTCTCTGCAGGGCGGGTAGTTGGATAGAGTAGAGATATCTCCACAGGGTGAAAGGCTGCCCTGCCCGATGCAACCTAAGAAGGTCTGGCACAAAACTACTGATTTGTTGTTGGGTACGGAATAGGATGGGGGGTAAGGGGGTTTGCTCCTGCCCAACATAACTTGTTGTTAAGGTCATCTTGTAGTGTGGCTGTCTCTGCAGAGGAGGGTAGAGCCCTCGGGGGACCTTACTTTGTAGAGAAGCGAGGCCTGTTGTAACAGGTTTTCCAACAATGTAAGAAGAAATTGTCAGACCACGCATCAAGTATTAGTCCCTCTGCCGTTCCGAAGAGGAGGGTAGAGCCCTCGGGGGACCTTACTTTGTAGAGAAGCGAGGCCTGTTGTAACAGGTTTTCCAACAATGTAAGAAGAAATGGTCAGACCACCCATCAAGTATTAGTCCCTCTGCCGTTCCGAAGGGCCTTCCTAGACCTTGCCCATTCCCCCTCTTGTTCAGATACAAAGGGGTCACCAAATGCCAGAGGCATATACTGAGCTGGGTCCATCAGCAAATCTAGAAATATTGCCTAGGCTAAACAGTTTGCAAGAAAAAAAAAACTCCCTGAATGATGTTAGGCAAGCCCAACTTTAACCCCTGCCCATCAGTGACGAGCCTTTTTTCCTGTATAGTCATGGATGTCATGGGTCACCAGAGCCTGTCTTAGGTGAAAAACTATTACACACATGGTGCCCAGAAGCCATCGCCATGAAGAGTAACACTGCACAGAGCATGATTAAACAGTTAATACCCAACTTCTCCTGGCTGATGTTCTCAAGAGAGTTACTCACAGATCAGGGAATATCCTTCATGTCCTGAGTTATGACTGACCCAACAAGGCTATTAGAGTTTGCGCACCTCTGCACATCTATTTAACATGCTAAGACTGATGGGCTAGTGCATCGCTTTAAAAAGGACTTTGAGGAAACCTTTCATGACATTTCTTTAATAGGACGTCAGATACCGGGATGGGCTGCATGGGTCTTGTTTGCTGCCATGAAAACACCCAAGCCTCCACTGGGTACCTTCCTTTCTAGCTGGTTTACAGGAGGGAAACCTGTGATGTGCTAGACATTCTGACAGAATCATAGGACGAGACCAGGGTACAGCGAGGTGAAACAGCAAATTTGTTCAAGCTATGCAATCATCAGAGGTCTCACCCAACAGCAATTATAAGAACCAAACAAAAACAGAAAAAGGTGTTATGACAGTGGGCCCAACTGGGAAATTTCAAGGTAAGAGACCATGCACTCACTCATTCTATTGTAAGCAACAGAAAATAAGTTGACTGCCCAGGGGCAAAGACACTCTAATCTCACACAGGTGCTCAGTGATTTGGGTTAAAAAAAGACTAATTCAAGGACTAGCCATGTTTCTCAATTCAACTGGCTTAATGGCCTCTTTGATACTCCTGAGACAGCGGCATAACTAATTCCTAATGATTTTACACAGGATCTTGAATGAGAAGACAGCTCGTAGGCAACGCGCTCTCCTTGGAAGCAAGACGATGCGGTGCAACGCAGGTTTTATCCCCCTGTCCGCGCTTAGAAACCTCTGGTTATTAAGCGCATTATAAATAACCAATTACAGCCAACCAAACAAGACCTATGAACCTACCAACAACCCTTTTTTCAATGGCACCTGACCTGGGCAGGCCCCTTGCTTTGAACACTAGATTAAATTGCAGTTTGGGAAATCGGTCCGGCTCCGACCCTACTGCTTCCACGAGGCACACCACAAGGTGGGAAAGGAAGAAGTTAAGAAGATGCTGGAACTTGGTGTCATCAAGCAAGACTTGGAGCCAGTTGGGGAGGGGCTTGGGGGAGAGTTTTAGCGAATTAAAGCAAATTGTGCCTTTGGTTTGTGCACTATGGCGTTGGTAGCCTTTGCCAATATTGTAAACAGGCAGTGGCCTAAGGGGCAGTTGCAGCCCTCTATTCCACAGAGCCCAAAAAGTAGCATTAAATACAGGAGAGTGGAAGAGTCCTGAGTGGGAATCGGCCCTGTTCATGAGTTATCTAGAATACTGTATGTGTTGTGCTGATAAGAGAGCACACTCAAAACCCTGGCAGGGCCCCATGACCTGGTTTCATGATAGGGCAGAATTGTTTATGAGGGAAGTAACATTTTATAGAACGTGCTGTCTGGCTGTTATAACCGAGGTCGGAACTGATCATTCAATCCTGCAAAGAATTCTGGTATATACAGTTTGTGTCCACCATCGTACAACTTATATTTTTGACTTTCATGGAGGAATATATTAATCACGTGAAATAGCTCATCAGCATGCAGTTCAAATTTGGTTAAGTGCCATGAAGGTCCAGAAGATAACTCTGTATCAAGCACTTTCTACACAGAAAACAAAAATAATCTAATTTCCATCGAGAGCCAGACACAACATATTTACTACTCTTGGATTAGGCTGCCTTCCGAGTTGGCTTGGCAGCCCAGACACAGTAGATATTTTAAGCCTTAAATTCTACCAGGAATACCGAAGCATGCCCTCATGCCCTGCATGCACCAAACACTACTCCAACTCCATCTTATAATACTCCAAAACTGCCTTGGTATCTTAGTGCATATATTAGCTCCACACGTATGCTTATGTGTCGCCTCTCTCTAGACTTTTAGGCCACATATAATGGGGCATTTAGTCCCCACCTTACTCACTCTCTGCGTCTCCAAATGATTTTTCCAGCTTTCCAGCTCACTTTACCCTTGCTCATGCTATTCTTCTCAGCAGACTAAGGTCTGGTGTCCTGCATGGGTCGAGGGCACAACACTTCAGACAAGAATTGGGTGCTTTGAAATTACTATGGTAGTGATTCAGCGCTGTGCTAACGTGAGTATATAACCTTCAACTATAGTAACAGACTGTACTGAGAAGAAACAACATACCTGCACAAGAAAAAGCTAGTTAAAAAACAAACACAGCATGAGTATGGTGCTGGTCTGGGGGCGTGGCCAACTGCCATGTAGGACAGACGTGCTCTAAGCTGCTCCGTATAATACGTTCAGTGATCTGCCGCTAACTACAATCTTCCTGGCACTTAAACTACAGAAAATCAACCCGACCGTGTGCGTAAGCCTGGGGCACCTGAGGCAGAAGTTTGATGCCGCTCTGATCCACCGCGAGCCCGTCGCCCCGCGAGGAAAAGATTCGCCGCAACCAGAAAATGGCGGCTGCGGAGGGCTCCGTCTCTCTGCTGAAGCCTCCCCACCATACAGAGGCCGCGCGACCCTGCTGGCCCTGAGGCCCCCTCCAGTCACAGTGGAAGCAGAGACCTGAGAGCAGGTGATCCGGACCAGGCAGCCCCTCCGAGCGGAGGCCGAACCGTGGGGGAGTCGAGCCGGAACGGAAGCCTTCGGCAGTGGCTGCGGACAAGAAGCGCCAAAGCGGAGAGCGGCCTGCGCTGCCCGTCGAAGCGGTGAGAAAGAGCCTGGAGTCGTCCTGCCCCTGCCTCGATCACACAACGAGGCTCCCCTGGGGTGACTGCGGCCCCGACCCAGCGCGCCGCGGACCCCCGCAGCGTGGCCGTGGAAGAGAGGCGAGGAGGAGCGGAGCAGACCCCCTGCGGTCGCCGAAGACGCGCACACCCTGTGACAGCGAATTGCACTCCGTCGGCCTCGATGGGAGTTACTGCGTATTTCGATCGGCTCTGGGCAGCCGCACCGAGAGAGCCGGCAGCGTGACCCACGGATCCACAGTGAGGAGTGGGGAGGGGAGGCCCCGCCCCATGGACACCACTGGCACAGTCCATACACACAAAGTGCTGGCCCCCTGACCCTGCCGCAAGCTCTCCCTGAGACTGCATACCCCGCCTGGCATTGGGCGTTGAGCCGCGAGGCCCGGAGAGCCCAGCCAGGCCGCCATAGAAGGCCTTAACCACCACCGACCCCAGTCATAGGGGGACAGAGGCATGGGAGTGAGTGAAGTGAGGCCTACGACCATTACGGCCCCCACGTTGTGCCAGTATGCCAACATCTCCGGCAATGCCCCGGTTCACCAACACCAGTCTATGATTGCACCCCGCAACCTGGGCGCAGGAAGCAAAGAGACACCCAGCGGCTTGCGGGACCGCCGCTACCTAGAAAACCGACGCACCACACCGCCTACACACTCTGGGTACTCGGATAGCACCAATACCGAAGGCCTCCCCACCAACTCGAACTTAAGGAGCTCCCCTCGCAAGGCGCATACACCACAGAGGCCCTGTCTGCTTCAAGCACCCCACTGCCCCCACCCAACCACACCTCGCCTGCCAAAGAGGGAAGCACAGGTCGTCGATTGGCCCCAGAGGCTGCGCCGCAGTGGGGCGTGCAGCCTCAACCGCCGCCAAGAAGCCTTTGAAAGGACCCTGCGGGCCTGCTCACTCCCAGGGCTATGTCAACCAAAAGTGCCCGAAACAAACAGACAGACCACAATGGAGTCCTTTACGGCCACTGGGTCCCTCAGGCCAGATGCTGACGCTGCCACCAGGGAGACATCGAGCGCGGAGACTGCTGAACCGGCGAACTCGCAGCTATTGGAGGCCATCATGACGCTCCAGAAAACCATGGAAAATAAAATTGACGCTGTAGCCATTGATCTGAACCTACTGAGACAGGACGTGCGCTCCATAGCCTACAGAACAGAAGCGTTAGAAACCCAGGTGCGAGTCAGCACTGAAGCAAAGACCCAACTTCAGAAAGAAGTTGACGCCCTAACACAGAAGGTAAAGAACCTGGAAGACAGGGCCGATAAGGCGGAAGGGAGAGCCCGCAGAAGTAACATCAGAATTATTGGCCTGCCTGAGGGTATCGAAGGTAATGACCCCACGAATGATGTCGAAAACCTCCTCATACACGAAATTGGAGCAGGGAAACTATCACAAGGCTTCACCAAAGAGAGAGCCCACCGATCCCTCACCAAGCGGCCACCCCCTGGAAACCCGCCTAGACCCATAATAGCCAAAGTGCTTAACTACAGGGACAGAGAAATCATTTTAGCCTTCTCAAGACAGGGCGGCACCATACTGCACGATTCTGCGAAGATCGCCATTTATCCAGATTACACCCTACAAGTCCAAAGGAGCAGAGCCCAATTCAATCACATCAAAGCCAGACTGAAGAACGCAGGCCTGCGTTATATGCTGCTATACCCGGCCAGAATGAAAATCCTGCACAACAACAGAGCCTACTTGTTCGAGACCCCTGAGGAGACCAGTGAATGGATGGACAGGGAACAGGTCCCGGATCTTGAACCGAAGGAGCGCACACCACAACAACCAAAATCACGAAGAACCCCCCCAGCCGCACCCAGGCAGCGCTCACTAGAATAATTGTACCACACTACTAAAGCGGCGATAATGATGTATCAGGAGCCAATCCAGACACGTGACCCTGCACAGTTGCACCACCAGAAGTTGCACCACCCCTGCCCCCAGGAACTGTTTGGGTAGTTTACCCGCCCGTAGGGCACCAAGGGCCTTAGGCCTAATGGAGCAGAAACAGGGAAGTCAGAACGGGGGAAACCTCGCTAGACGCGTTTTGTTAGCAGTTGAGTTAAAAGTTTACGTTCATAAGGAAGGGAGCCCCATGCAGGGAACCCAGTTGAAGTTACACAGGGAACAGACCAAGACCACTGGCAGCAGAATCATCGAGGGACGGCCCGGGACCCCCCCCGAAGATAGAACACACCACGGGGCCGCCTTGTGACCCACCCGCCGAAACACACTCGCTTACAGACCATGGCTGACGACATCAAAATAATGTCCTGGAATGTAAGGGGCCTAAACAGTTATGTTAAACAGCACCGCATCCACTCCTTTCTGAAGCGCCATAAAGTAGGAGTCTCTCTGTTGCAAGAGACCCACCTTAACGCACCTAAACTAGCAGCGCTAGCCAAAGCCTGGAGGGGAACCCTGATAGGCTCCACGTACTCCTCCTATGCGAGGGGTGTCTTGATATGGATTGCACCTTCTATCCCCTTCACCCTGACCCAAAGCAAAACAGACAATGAAGGCAGAATGGCCCTGATGCAAGGCACCATAGAAGGAAGGGACCTCTGTCTGATCAGCACCTACGCCCCCAATCACGACGCCACTGTATCTTCCGCTCACTATACACCCGCCTGAGCCCGAATAGCGAAGCCATAATAATATGGGGAGGCGACCACAATTGCACCCTGGATCCCCGCATGGACAGATCGGACAACAAGCATACCAGCCCCTCCCCACCCGCCAAAATACTAAACTCCCTCACACACCAATTCGCCCTGAAAGACCTATGGAGAACCCAACACCCTGATACCAGAGCCTATTCCTTCTACTCGTCTCCACATAAAGTCCACATGAGAATTGATCACCTATTTGTGAGTGAGGAGCAGACGGCTCGGTTCAACAACACGCAATACCTGGCCAGGGTGCTGTCAGACCACTCCCCCTTGATTACCGCATGGACACTAACGACCCTCAGGCCAGGCCCCCTATTCCGACCTGGAAACTCAGAAGCGAGGCACTGCTAGACAACGCTTTCAATGAGCAAATCAGGCAAAGCACAATAGACTACTGGCAAACTAACACAGACAGCGTTCAACACATACGCACAGCATGGGAGGCTTACAAGGTCGTAATTAGAGGAGAAATGATTGCCGCCGCTGGGGGAGCCCAGAGACACACTACTGCCCTGCTTGCACGTACCGAAACAGAGCTGAAAGTCCTGGAGGCAATGCCATCCCCTGACCCGGCCCATGTGCACAAAATAATAGAGCTTAAACAATCTTGCCTAACACATTGGGAGACGCTCGGGAAGCTGAGCTATGCGAGGATACACCGCGAGAAACCACGCCCTGGGGGATAAACCTGGGAAGCTGCTAGCGTGGCTATACAAGCGCAACACCCCCAGATCACCTATCTGCCAAATCAAGAGTATAGACGGCTCCAACGCCCACACCCAAGCTGGGATTAACCTAGCGTTCAAAGAATACTATCAGGCCCTATAATCAGACCCCACCCCTCCCAGTGACACGGACATTGAAGATGCCCTCGACACCATTGAGTTGCCCCACTTGGAGGAACATGTGGCGGAGTCACTGGACGGCCCCATCACCCCAGATGAGGTCGCGGCGACCATCAGGTCACTACCATCAGGGAAGACACCAGGGCCGGACGGGCTTCCCGGGGAATTTTACAAGACCTACAAAGACTTACTAGCATCACTACTATCCCAGGTATACAACAAGGCGTACGAGATGGGCCGCCTCCCTGACTCCATGCGAGAGGCCACCATCATCCCCCTGCTGAAACCCAACAAAGACAGCACCAACTGCGGCTCATACAGGCCCTTGTCCATGCTAAATGTGGACTACAAAATACTAACGGCACTTATGGCAAGGAGAAATAGCACAGGCCGTCATCCCGCACCTGATCCACTCAGATCAAACCGGGTACGTGCAAGGTCGATCCATTACGGAAAACCTGCGCAAGCTGCACCACGTCATATATAGCACCGATGGCGGCCCGGATAGATGCGCGGTGGCTTCCCTGGATGCCTCCAAAGCTTTTGACTCGGTCCGGTGTGAATGGCTCCACGCCACGCTGGCCAAGATGAGATTCGGCCCAGCTTTCTTAAAGTGGGTCAAACTCCCAACACAGACCCCACGGCCAGGGTGCAAACCAATCACACATTCTCCGACAAATGGAAACTCTCCAGAGGGACCCGACAGGGTTGCCCCCTCTCCCCCTTACTCTACATTTTAGCCATCGAGCTAGTCACCGCATACCTCAGGCAAGAGTACGGTGACGGGGCATAACATTAAACGGGGTGACCCACCTAGTTTCCATGTACGCCGACGACATGCTCCTCTACCTTAAAGACCCCAAACACATACTACCCTACATACCGGAGACATTGAGAGGGTTACAGGGATCCAAATCAACCACGACAAGTCCTGCCTGTACCCTCTAGCTGCCCAGAGCTACACCAAGGTAGAACACCTCCCCGCACTAACCCTCAAATGGGAGCCCACCTCTTTTAAATACCTAGGCATCAAGATCCACCGCGACCCCAGAATTGAACATGCACTGAACACCGAGAATGCCAAAGTTGGCTTGATTAAACCGATGGACTTCTGGAGCAAATTGCCCCTTTCAGTGGCCGGCAGAGCGGGACTCCTCAAAATGGTAGCATTGCCGAGACTACTGTACTTCTTCACCAACGTCCTGTACAACATCCCCTGGCAATACTTCAATGAGTTAAACAAACTCTGCAGAAAATTTCTATGGTACGAAGGACGACACAGAGTCGCCCTAGATATAACGCAAAGACCGTACGACAAAGGAGGCCTCAAAATACCCAATTTCGAACTCTATTATCTAGCAGGCCAGCTGAAACATGTGATCCAGTGGATGGCCGATGACCCCACCTTGGACACACGCCTATTACGACCCGCAGACCCCCCAGACGCTGCTAAGGGACTTACTCTGGATCAAGCCAGACGCAAAACAACATAATCCGTACCTAATCACGCTAGGCACCAGGATCTGGAGAAGAGCCTGCATGCTCGCCAAAGTGGCCGACCCCTTCTCCCCCCAGATCCCGATAGCTGCCACTATGTCGACCAGACCAGAAGACCAGAAGGTGATCAGGAACCTATGGGAACCCCTTGGCATTGCCACCTTGGGAGACCTACTAGACGATCATGGCATCCTACCGTTTGCGGAACTGCAAGAGACCGCAGGAATGCCACCAGGCCAATTTCTCCTGCATGGAGCGACGGTGAGAAACCTCATGAAACGTTGGCCCTCAATACTGGGCACAAGGCTATTGAGAACCTGCTGAGCACGTCAGAAGGCGGTCACGAAACCTCGCGGCTCTATGAGATTATGCTCAACAGTGCCTCGCAACAAGAGCTTAAAAGCAAGGCAAAATGGGAACAGGAACTCGGCACTTCGTTCGGAGACAAAGAATGGGAGACCATAACATATTACCACAAAAAGGTGTCCAGGAACGCCCGCTTTCAATTCATTCAGTTCCACATCATCCATAGGGCTTACCTCACCCCGGACGCCATCTCCAGATTGAGTAGCACGGGCGCTGTGCCTTGCCCCAAATGCCGAGAACTCTCAGCCGGAATGTCTCACATGTTCTGGGGTTGCCCGGTCATATACGCCTTCTGGGCCCTAATCAATGAAAAAGAAGCCGAAGCAAACATCATAATGGACTTGCAATCACCCAAGGCGTGCATTCTGGGCTCATACCCTAGGAGCAAGAAGAAGAGGCCCCTGAACAGGCTTAAGGACCTAATGTACATGTTGGCCAAACGTTGCATTGCGATGACCTGGAAGAGACCCGTAGCCCCCAGCATCACGACTTGGTGGGCGGACCTACAAAGATGGTCTGCAGCCGAAACACGAGCAGGGGAACTGGCGCAGCGACAACAAAGCACAGGCACCTCCGACGACCTTTTACAATGGGTGGCCCTCACCACGTCACTGTTCTATAGCATTGAAAACAGCCCCTCCGGAGAGGACTCGGACAGCCAGCATTGAACCCCATTGTGTTTGAACTGCAGCCCACTTACGTGGTTTTGGTCTAAGGGGGGAGGGAGGGAGGGAGGGAAAAGGGGAGTTGTTATAATCACACAATTGCTTTGATAATGACACTGTGTTGTATTGTTTCATTGGAAAATAAAAATAAATTTAAAAAAAAAAAAGTATGGTGCTGGTCTGGAGCTTGGTCCTCCAAATGAGGTTCGCAGAAATTGAGTAGGCACTTCCAATAAAGAGCTAAATGCATTAATCAGGAGAGGTGATTAAGTAGCCAAATTGGGGACTACGACGCCACATGCTGGCTTTGCCATTGATTGGTACTGTGATCCTGAACAGATCATCCTATCTCATTGTATAGCACTGTAATATCTTTGCTGAAAGAGTTTGAATTGTCACATTGTTTAGTTCATTGGCTACTCTTTCTTTTCAGAAAAAGCATTTGGATGTGATGCCTTAAACGCAGAGATCGGTTTAGGTTAGATAAGCTCAAGAAGAAATCTTTATTCCACATTGCTGCAGGAGGCAAACTCAAAGAAATTAAAAGAGTGACCCCTATAGCAGTTTGGAAAATGGTAAAAAAAACAAAGGGTAACTGTGAGCACTCTGTAAAATGAACAAACATTAGTTATTTTTATCTGGTTAGTTTTGAGCACACGGTTACAGTGGGCTTGCCTTGCGGAAAGAAAAAAAACTGATTTACGCGTACACATGTTTTCTTAAGGCAAACACAAGGCATAGAAATAGCCCTGGTAGCAGCTGGAGAGGTGTTCCGTGGCACAGTAAGTTGTGCTGGCCCGCCTCCAAGGCCCATGATGTAAGGCCCCTGTCCGCTACTGTAACGCTGCCCGCCTCTGGTATGTTGCCCCCCCTGTTGTATACATGTGATGCCTGCCTCTTGTATGTCGCTGCCTCCCTGTTGTATGCATGCAGGAGTGGTGTGCCATCAATCATCTCAGCCTTAATGTAAGTAAGACTGAGATTCTCCTCATCAGCACACCCGCTCCCTCCTTTCCGGTCACCCTTTGGCCGGCCTTTCTTGGCCTTCTTCCTGCTCCCACCTGTGAGGCTAAAAACCACGGGGTCATCTTTCGACTCCACACTCTCCTTACATGTCTGACGTCTCCAAGAAGTCACACTACCAGCTGCACCTCCTCGGAGGTATTCTTCCTTTCCTCTCCTTCCTCCAGAAGCTCACCGTCTCCAGAGCTCTGGTTTTCTCTAGGCTGGATTACTGCAACAGCCTCTTTCGAAATCTGCCTGCCTCTACTCTCCGCCCTCTGCAACTCATACAAAACAGGACTGCGAGACTTGTCCTTGGCCTCAAGCCCAGGGATCGTATCTTTCAAGGACCGAAATCTCTGCACAGGCACCCAGTAGCTGCGAGGATTAAGTTCAAAACCCTCTGCATTGTCCACAAGGCCTTCTGGGGCCTTAATACCTTCAACTCTTTCTTCCTAAAGATCTTCCTTCTCAAGCTCTTCACTCATCCACCTCCAACTCTCTCAGGGTGAGCCGCTTCTCCAAGCAATGAGTTGGTGGTAGATCTCTTTCTTTGGCTGGGGCCTCCCTCCTGAAGTCTCCCTGACTCTGAAAATTGAGGCGAACCATCTCCGGTTCCGGAAGCACCTCAAGACCTTCCTCCTTGCTTTTGCCTTCCCTCCTCCTCTCCCCTGCTGAACTCCTGGCTGTAACTGAAACTGCACTGCCCTCTGGCAACCCTTGCACTCTGGGGCTGTTTCTTTATCCCTACAGCCCCCTACCAGCACTTGACACCAGATGTCTGCACTTACCCTTTGTCAACACTTGATTGTAGCTTGGAGTAAATGGACCTCTGTCCCTAAGCAACTAACAGCGAATTAGAAGCTACATGCTGTTTGAGGATTAGGGCCACAGGTGGTGGTAAGAACAGGAACACCGGGTCCTCTGAGTGGCTGCTGTAAGAAAATGGGCAGGTTAAGTAAACGGGTTAACAATATCATGCGGTATCAAAGAGATGTAAGACACAACCACCGACCAGATGATGGAGTAGAGGGAGGATCTGATGGAGGTTCGGGTGTCAGTATGTAATCCTGTTCCCTAATAATGCTGGTTAAGATGAAGGGGGCAACAACTGAGAGGGGAAGGCCCAGTTTGCCCACCAGCAGCACCTGAATGTTGGAATGGCAGAGTCTATGAACCAGAACTACTTGCAGCACGTAGTTCTGAAAGCCAGAGTTCAAGACCTGAAGGTAATCAGAATTGCCAAACGGAGAAACCAAACACAGTCCGTGAAACGATCCGTGGTCAAGCCGTGAAATCACTGGATACGAAAGTGCAGATAAGGATTAAGCAAGGAAGTCCAAATAACACGGTCCGTAGTCGTAGAATACCAGAAAACACAATCCGAAAAGTCAAAACGTCAATCGCCGTGTGGAACAGCTGAGAAGCGACGCTCGCCGGGAGAGCAGCTGTTTTATTTCCTGGCTGAGCGATCACGTGACGGGAAGGCATAATGTGAAGTAGTCCGGGAAGCCAGGTCATGTGACCGTCTTTCGAGCCAGACGTTCTTCCTGTATTTCATGATGGCAGGTCTCCGCCTCCTTATCAGCGATGTACATAACCGCCACGGAAACCGCCAAGCATGCAGAAATGATGAACTCTGCGGCACGCCTTTGGGTTTCTGATGCTGCAGGTGGGTAACGTGACGGCCACAGGGGTGTGCTATCTGGTGTCTTGTGTGGGGCAAAGCCTGGGGCACAGCAGGCATGGGAAGGGTCTTCACATGAGAGGGCTGAGACAATGGATGCATGACACCTTTGCACCTGCCACCAGCTGGCTGTGCTTCTCATTGATTGTTCTTATTTTTTCTTTTTAATTTATTAACGGTTTATCCTATGTACTGCACTTCCCTTTCCCCTCGCACTTTTCCCTCCCCCCCGCTCTGCACTTGAGCGATCTCAATGTCACCTTGCTTAGTAAGATCATTGTCTGTCTTCCCTCTGTTCCCTTCCCTTGCCTCGTCGCGCCTTGAAACACTTGTGTATATGCGCGTTATAAATGCCATATCATGTCATGCCTGTATGCTTGCCTCTTGTATTTCGTGGGCCCCCCTGTTGTATGCATGCAATGCCTGCATGCTGAATCCTTCATCTTGCTGTCTCCTCCCCCTAGGGTAGCCCTCTCCTGCTATCCCCCCTACATCAATCAATCCCTCCCTGCCCATTGTGCGAGTTTGTATTGTCACATTATGGCGACATCACTGCCTTGTTGCTGATGCTTTGATTTTACTTTTTGAACTCATGTGACTTTTGTTGGTTCATCATCTCGAATCTCGTTGTTCTCATGCTGGACTTCCTTAAGCATCACGTAATCATGGTGGCCTTGAATCATGCTGTGCCCGTCTACGACTTGAACCCTGGCTTGCACTTGCGGTTTTCTTGCAACATTTTGTGTTCAGTACTTACCTCTGCAACTTGATGTGCTCTCTCCACTTGCTTTTTCTGCTCTATAACACCGCATTTTGTCAGCTTTGCCTCTTCCATCACACTCATCACTTCTCAAACTTCTCCCTATCTTTTTCCCCTCTCTCCCTCCACTTACTTTAATCTATGCACTTACTCTATCAGATATGTTGTCAGGCCTAGTACGATAGTCGCTTGCCTGCTCTCATCTCCTTCCTCCCCTCCTTATATTTGTCTAAGCTCTTGCACTATCTGAAATGTCGGCAGACCAAGTACGATAGTTAATTTCACATTCTTAATGGCTCAAAGCCTTGTTAGAATGCCATTGTATTTTTCCTTGCTCCCTCCCTTGTCTCGAAGCGCTTTGAAACACATGTGTATAGGCGCTTTACAAATAAACTATCATTCATTCATTAGCAGTAAAGTGAAACCCTGACTCCTTGTCATGAAGCAATAACACCAAGGGTGTAAAAGCTGTTCTCAGAAAAACTAGAGAGGCACAGACAAAGCCAGTTGCTTTATCCAAGCCCCATTTAAGTGTATTAATAATAAAATAACATGAAGCCTTTGAAGTCTTTTGTGCTGGTGTCTCATTCTGCTGGTTATGGGCACAGGTGGGTATTATGAGAAGTATTGCCTACAAATTGGCACCCTAGATGGAACCTTATTGCGGTTAAGATGCAGTTGGACTGTCCTGCCATGGTCAGAGAGTAGGCACTGGAAGGGAGGAGGTCGTGGAGTGCACTGCGTGAGGTGGACAGAGGTTTGCTGCAGCCACACCTTCCAGCCAGTCTCTGCGACGTGGTTCCCCTGCCTGTGTGTGGAAAGGAGGCTTACACTCCTTTTGCAGTGCCGGCACAGAATACTGCTAAAAAAAAAATAAAAAAAAAAAAAATAAAGTGAGAGTTTCATGCACAGAGTGGGATGATTTAATGCATAATGATCTTGTGCGGTCTGTTATGAATGCATAGTGTTGTATTTTCTATGGGAGCAATGTGTTAAATGAGCCATAGCGAAATACACCTCGTGCACACAAGTTAAAACCATGGGATGCATGAATCATGAAATGAGCGTGTAGTTTGTATTGCTTATGGCAGCACTGTGTTAAGTGGCCCATTATCAATGCAAGCTTGTGATCACAAGAAACAGTTACTGTGACAGAAATGGGAAATTCCTGCACTAAAGGATGTTGTAGGTTGCAATGTTGTGAGAGTAGTTCAGAAAAACATGAGTCTACTCCCCTGGAAGGTACGCAAGGATTGGAGGTGATGACCTAGAAAGGCTTAGAGGTAGTGTGGTTTTTGTGCAAATGGCATGACTATACTGCCAACAACCCTGATTTGCAGTTCCCCGTGCATGGGTTTTTTGACCTAGAATAAAATAGGATATTTAAGGGAAACGTTAGCAGTTAAGGGGGACAAGGCCCTTAGACCCCTGCAATGAGAAACATGTAAACAATGGGGAGATTATGCCAGAGAGAAGTCTACGCATGCAGCACAATTGAAGAAGAAAAAGTCTGAGTCAGAGAGGGATAAAGCATGTGCGCATGATCATAAACAAATCAACGAAGAATGGGATTAAGGGGATCGGGAGGACAGGAGTATAAAAGGGGTGTATGTAGCAAAAACACAATCCGCCCAACTCCCATGGTCACATCTGAGGAGGTGTTAGATCCGTTACTAGAATGTTTACTTGTTAAAAAGACCTCCTCCACCCCCTTATCAGAAACCTGTTGGTGAAGCACCCTCTGCATCACCTTGCTCCCGTAGAATCACAGCCGCAGATGCAGGCACTGTGGAAAAAGTAGTGGAAGCATGGATCCAGAAAGGGCAGGAAGGGATAGAAATGGCTAAAACCTATTTGTCCCATCAGCAAGGACCGCTCGTATTTGCAATAGGACAAGAACTATGCAAACAAATGTGGCAGTTACATAAAAGGGTAAACGCTAAAGATGAAGTGCATCCCCAGCCAAATGATTATCTGAAAATAGACCAAGCAATTAAGGATTATAAATTTGATTTGGCCCCGTGTCCTGCAATATTGTCAACATTTTTATATTGGATCATAAATGCCCCAACAAAGTCCATGGTAACTCAAAATTTTTCCAGGAGAGAAGTGCCTGGGTTTGATACTGATAATCAAAAACACCAGGTACATGTCCCCTGGAATAGGACGGAGTTACTTTATTTTACTAAAGATTATCCATATATTCGACAAAACCCAGAAGAGTGGTACACCCAGACACACCGAGTTCTTAAATCAGGTCAGCTCACATTGGGAAATATAGATCAATTGTTTTTGTGAATTCGGGCAGCAGGTATATGGTGCCAATTCAGTATGCGAAACAGTTTAGATCCTGCCATGAATTGGGATGAGCTGGCTATGGCAGCGAGCGAACGGGGAAAGACAGGGGAATCGTCCAAAGAAATAATAGCTATTGCTGCACTCCTGATAACGCGTATCCAGCAAGTAGTTCCCTGCAAGCAAATGAATTGGGATACGCTGACCGCTTGCAGGCTGAAAGAAGGGGAGTCAGTTTAAAAATATTTTGCACGAAAGGAAAAAGCTTTAACCTCCTTTAGTGGGATGGATATGTCTACCCCAGAGGGGCAAAAGGCGTTCTGCTCTCATTTTGTTGAAGGGTTGTTACCCCACTTAAAAAATTCAAACATATGAGTCCACCTGGCCAACCCAAAGTGCTGCTCAAATATTGACCATGGCTGGGGATTATGCAAACCGCCAAGCTAAAGACAAATGGAAAAAGGAAAAATAGAGTTAAACACAAGAGCATTAATGCAACAGGCATTTCCAGAAAGAGGTAATATACGTATACAATGGGGAGGACCACTGGAGAAGGGAGTGTGTGCTGTGCCGGAGTGGGCGCAGACGCTCTTATGGGCAAGGAATGACAAGAGGAACTTTAATAAGGACCGAGGCCGGGAACAGCATAACAAATACTGGGACACCGGAAGAGAAAAAAAGAGCAACAGCATAATTATTTTGACCCTAGGCAAGGCCAGCAGTATTCAGCTAGGGATTATTATGAGGATGATTACAGTACAATAGACTATATAGCATAGAGCTGCCCTGGAGAGGGAAAGGAGCGCTTAAGTATTCCTGTAGATTCAATAGGGCCATTTGTAGAAGCTACAGTGCAAGGCAACCAGGTAACATTCCTCCTTGACACAGGTGCATCCAATACATTAAGTTCCCACAATGTAGTGCCCCATATTCCCTCCGGGAAAGCAAACACATCAGTGCACTTTCTTATAATCCGGTCCAAAGTCCAATATCTGACCTCATACAGTTTACTATAGGTCCTATATCTTGCATGGCTCAGCTTGTCGTCACTGATAAATGTGCTTTAAATCTGTTGGGAATGGATTTGCTGATGGAGTGTACCGAACATGTAATGCCGAATCTTTTCAAAATGTTTTGTCACTGTTACTAATGGTTTGCCACCTGAACTTAAAGGGAGTTGACCCTATGGTATGGGCGATGGGATCTAATGATGTAGGATGTATGGTAGTTGATCCAGTGAAAAGACAGGTTAGGCCCGGTACAGTATTACCGCAAATTCCTCAATATAAAATACCCAAGGAAGGGTTCAAAGGAATTAAGCTAGTAATGCAGGATTTTCAAGATAAAGGGATTTTAAAGGGCATTGTGGGGAGTTCCTGCAACAGCCCAATTCTTCCTGTGCACAAACGGATTGATGGGGAAGCCTGGTGTTCCAGCAAATTGGAGACGGATTATCGATCTCCGAGCAATAAATAAAATTGTAGAACCACAGTATCCGGTGGTGCCGGACATGACTTCCCAGACTTCCCTGTTCACCATGATACCACCTTCAGCCCAATATTTCACTGTTATGGACCTCAAAAATGCTTCCTTTAGCATTCTGATCCATGAAGGCAGTCAGTATCTATTTGCCTTTAATGTAGAAGGGTGGTCCTACACCTTCCGTAGATCACCCCAAGGCTGCACTGAAAGCCTACGTATTTACAGCCAAGCACTGAAAACACAGCTGGACATGTTCACACCGACTGCAAATACCACACTGCTCCAATACATTGATGATTTACCGATAGCTGCAGACACCCAAAAGCAATGCATGGGTTGCACTGTGTGGTTATTACAATTTTTAGCACCACTGGGACATAGACTGTCCTTAACAGAACTGTAGTTTCTTAAAAATCTGGTCACCTTTTTAGGACATTTATTGTCAAAAGGGGAGCGTAGATTACACCCTAAGCGTCTAGAGGCTGTAATGAAAATACCTGTCCCTATCACACAGAAAGATGTTAAAGGGTTTAGAGGGATGATTTCATTTTGCAGGCAGTGGATTCCACTGTCAGAACTAACGGTTCCATGTAATTTCATTGCGGGATGTTTTTTCGCAGGGGTTTTTACAGCGATTTTTTTTTAACAAAAAAACCCATCAATTATTTTTTTTTTTAGTTTAATTTGTATTTATTCCCAAACACCCACACCCCACATATATATAATTTACTAACCCCCCTAAAAAATGTGATGTGTTTTCTCAAAAAGAATTAGTGGTGAAAAAACCTGAGAAAAAACATCCCGCAATTAAAGGACGTCTTACCGAACTAACACAGAGTATCACTCCAGCCCACTTGCCATGGACTGCTGCTGAGCGAGAGTTTTTGAGGTTTTAAAATCTGCTTTATGTAATGCACGCCCGATTATATTAAACCATTTACATTGTTTGTGCATGAAAAACAAGGCTGTGCATTAGCTGTACTAACTCAACAGCATGGGGTAAAAACAGACCATGTGCATTTATTTTTTTCTTCCACATTGGGCCCAATGGCAAAAGCACTGCCAAATTGTTTAAGAGGTGTAGCAGCTGTAGCCATTTCGATGAAGCAAGCCGATGGCATAATATTGGGACACCAAGTTACATTGTCTGAGCTTCATGCCAAACTTGTCCAGTAAAACTGTGAGATTGACCAAGAAACTACGAAACACAGAACCGCAGAAAATTAAATGGGATGAAGAGGATGAGGTACACTATCAGGCCCTTAAACAAACACTATTACTAAGCCCTATTCTCAAGGTAGAAGACATTTCTAAAGACTTCATATTATAGATGGACGCTTCTTTGACTGGTTTAGGTGTAGTATTATCTCAGAACCAGGACGGGCTAGAACATCCCATTCTAGATGCTAGTCAAAACTGTTTCCCTGGGAAAATAACTATTCACTGATCGAATTAGAAGCTTTAGCGATCAAGTGGGCCATTATACATCTCAAATATTACTTATTCGACCAAAAGTTTAGATTGATCACCGACCACTCCCCCCATAATTTGGCTCAGTCAAAGGAAAGAGTCTAATCCAAGGGTTATGCAGTGGTTCTAGGACTTGCAACACTATTGCTTCTCAGTGGAACATCGAAAGTACAGAGAACAAGGAAACGTAGATTTCCTTTTGAGGTTCTACTGTGGAGCAATTCAGTCCAAACCGCAAAGGGGAAGGGTCTGTGAGAAACTTGATGGTATTCCCAGCTACTCCCCCTGGATCTTCCATTCAGGTGGTCAGGCAAGGGCCATCCCTTTTGGATCCCGGCCCTGGGGGTGGGCAAGCGAGGGAGGATTACCCGAGTGGAGGGTTAAGGGGGCGAGACATGGTATTCCGCCTTTCCCAATTATAGACCAACCCACTATCCTCAGCCTTAATGGGGTATTTCCAATCACACTTCATCTCCATTTCCAATAAGTACTGGGACGAAGAAGATGCAATAGGGAGCAATGAGGATTGTCCATAGGAATACAAAGTAAGGCCTACTAGGTAACACCTTTGAATTGTCCCACTAATAGAATCAGGGAAGGCCAGACACTTTCGTCCAACTGTGCACACCTGACTCTTTACACCAGTATACCATTATAAAAAATGAGGTTCTGCCAAAGAGTAAGAGATCTGGGAATGCTGACTGGACCAGAGGAGCCATGCTGTGGGATGCTGCAGGAAGAGAAGCCGGGAGAGTCCGAAGCAGAGCGGCGTGCTAAGACACTGGCCCACGGTGATTGCGTCACCGTGGGTAAGGAGCCATCTCTCTAGAGAGCCCGAGTGAGGCAGACTGCAACTTGCCAGCTGAGTCCAGAGAGATGCGTGTTCCCTTGGGGTGTGTGCCGGTCCAAAGGGTGTCCGAGGGTCAGGTGGCGAGACCCTGACCTCGACCCAGTATATCTCAAGGAGAACGCTTGTCAGCGCCGCGCTAGCGGGTGAGTTTCGTGAAAGTGAAGAGAAACACAGGAACGTGTGGGTGGCTGGAGCGGGAGTGGAAACAGACAAGATTTACAAGCGACATGAAGGTAAAGAAAGCAGAAAGCAAGAGGGGAAAGCATGAAGAAAGATGTGCTAGCGGTGTGGAAGTAAAGAGACAGGAGGAAAGTGAACTTTAAAGAATGTAAGGAAAAAGAGGGTGCAAGTGACCTGAAACAGGAAAGAGGTTGCGAGTGACCCGACAGACTGGAAAAGTGAAAGTAAAAGCGAGAGAAAGCAAAGAGAGGGTACGAGCGATTCAAAGGTTCTTGCTCAGTGCTTCGTATCATTCTTTCCTTATTCCCCGCTGCTGCATCTCTCACAGTTTTTCCCTTCGTTCCAGTGATACTTTGGATTTCCGAGCCTTCGAGGGTGCTCCCATTCTTCCGCTTCTTTCCTTGAACTTTCCGCTGTATCTATCTTGGTCCTTCCAGCTTTGTTTTCACCTTAGATTCTATCTCGGCTGGTACCCTCCTCCGGCAGGTAAGCTTTCTCGGTTTTCATCGGCCTAGCCGCTTTACTCTGTTTCCTCACTGCTTTCGCAATAGACTGCTCTATTAACTGTCCATATCTGTCAGCATTTTCTGTGCTTCTGCACCTCCTGCAGCCGCTTTGGCGTTCTCCATTCCTACTCACCTATAGTTTCCTTGATCCTCCGTACTTGCCTTCTTTTCCCTTTTCTCTGAACCAGCACCCAGCCTGCAAGTTTCCAATCAGCTTTTCCTTGTTTACACAACAGATTGAAGCTCTTCCTTATAGCTGCCTTGAGTCCTTCCTACCATTCCCTTGGAATTATACCTCAGGCTAAGAACTCTAGCCTCCTTAAGAACTGAAGAGTACTACCATCCTGATACCATCTGGGACTACACTTCGGCAGGGTTTTTTGGTGCCAAGAAGCTTTTTCCCTGTACTTGAGGCTGGCTCCCTGGGGTTCCCTTTGGTTAGGAATTAATATCCGTCAAGGTGGCCTCCGGTGGAGCCCGTCCTTACCTACACGACAAGAAGAGCAAGGAGGATAAGAAGACCCGGAGAAGAGAATCATCCGATACCCAGACCAACTTCTCAGAAGACAGAGCTGAGGAGGGTTCATGGGAGGGTTCACCAGATAAGGCCAGGTTTATAGAGCACTTCACACCCCGAGGTATCTGGGCACATTACAAGAATATGCAGTTTCTTGGTTACAAAAAAGGCCGTACATATACAGTTTCTCAGTTACAATACATAAGAATACAGTGTTAAGAATACATAATAAGAATATACAAAAGGAAAAGGATGCAGGGCATTCTAAGAAAAAAACAGTAAAATGTATGATCTATAGAGCAAGGGGATACAGTTGCATGTATACTACAAACGGTGACCCAGAAGTTAAGGGAGCAAAAACTGCCAGTAGGAACAAGTGCATTAAGATGATCACACGGAAGAGTGTGAGAACAATATGGGAAAACAATGAGGTTAGATATCATTCATCACTAACCATTTTTTAGTGTTTGTTCTGAAACTTTGGAAGGTCTAATCAGTGCGCAGATGTATGGGAAACTATTGCCGCCAGCTTTTTTCAAGTAGAATTTAGGTACAGTGATACAAAAGGAGTTGGCCGATCTGGGTGGGCGTAATTAAGTCCTTTTGATAATTTTATCTCTTAAATACTGTGGGGCTGCGCTGTTGAGACATTTATGTGTAATGGATACTATTTTAAGTTCAATCCGACTTTGATGGAGAGCCATTTGTGCTGTCTTCTGGCCTCAGAAATATGGTCTCTCCTTGAGATGCTCAATGCTGATCTGAGAGCATTATTTTGCAGAATTTGGAGTTTGTTAGTGATGTGTTTGCTAGCGCATGCATAGAGGGCATTACAATAATCGAGTTTGGACAGGATTAAAGCTCTTGATAGCATGAGACAACTCTTAGTCGAAAGATATGGTTTGCATGCATGTATAAGCTTGCAAATGTACGCTGTTGCTGACGCTGTGGTTCATAGTTGCATGATGGGTATGAGTATCTGGGTGTCATCTGCGTAATTAGTGTAGATGACACCCAAATGATCCAAGTTGTCAAAACAAAGGCTTTGTGAATAGATTGTACATAGTCCGGGAGAAGCACGACCCTTGTGGGACTCATGTGATGGGAGATGGGTCAGCGGCCGCCAGTGGAGAGAAGACTCATCGATCTGTTACTAAGGAAGGATTTGATCCATTCTGAGGCTTCTTGTGAGAAGTTGGCTGCCGTTGATCGGTGGTCACAGAGGATTTTATGGTCCACCAAGTCAAACGCAGCTGAGAGGTCTAGTAGTAGGAGTAAGGCACATTGCCTATTGTCTTTCAGTTGATCGGTTTGCGTTTTCAGATCGATCAGGGCAGTTTCAGTGCCGTGAAGTGGTCTGAAGGCAGATGGTCTTAGTCCTAGAAGATCATTGCATTCTAGATATTGAGGTATGCAACTTTATCTAAAATTTTGAGTTAAAATGGGACCGTTGTAATGGGCCTGTAATTGGTTGGAATAGCTGAGTTCTAATGTGGTTTTCTTTAAAAAAGGTAACAACCACGCATCCTTGAGTTTTGTAGGTACCTTGCCTGTACGGAATGAGGCATTTGTTAGTTTGGTTATAAATGGGGCAAGGTCTCTTGAAGCTTCTTCGATTATTTGAGCAGGGAACATTTCACCTTGGCATCTTGAGGGTTTAAGCAATGCTATGATCTTTTGCACCTCTAAGGTAGTAACTTGCGCAAATTTGAATTCCTGGAGTAAATTGATGGATACATTTTTTTGTAATTTCTGATGGGGTTCTAGGTTAGATAGGCTATGCCTTTAATCTGCCATTTTCTTTTGGAGAGTGGCGATTTTATTGGAAAGGGCGTTTTGGATGTTTGTACACCAAACTGTCTTTTAGACACGAGTCATTCGAGGTTATAGGTGATTCCATTTCCCTCAGAATAGCGAATAACTCCTTTGTGCTGGAACTGGCTTTGTAAATCCTATCATTATAAGTGTCACGTTTAGTAAGTAATAACTCAGCTTTATATCTGGCAGATATTTCGTTTGCATTGTCTTTATTTTCTTTAGAAGGGAGGTTTTTCCAAATGGCTTCTATTTTTCTTTTTTTCAGCCCCAAGTATTTTAAGTTGTGGGGTAAACCAGGAGTTGAGGTGAGCTTTAGGTTTACTTTACCACAGTTTGAGTGGGGCAATGGAGTCTAATGCTTGGGTCATAGTTGAATTATATAAATCCACTATTGCCGTTGGGTCTTGAGACTTCGATGCATTCAAGGACGGGAGCACAATAGGCATAAGCTTATCCGGTTTGATATTTCGCTTATTCCTAGTAAGGAGAGGTGGGGCTATCATTTTGGGCATGTTAAGCATCCGTGAGGCATGGGTGGAAAACAGAATTAAATAATGGTCCGTCCATGTCTGTGGTTCAATTGCTGTGATTGTGGTTTCACAGTTGTGGTCGGCAACCCAATCTAGTGTTCTGCCTTTCTCATGGGTAGGTTGGTCCACTCTTTGCGAGAACCCTAGTTCAGATAGAGAGTCGGCAAGTGCCTTCGCTGAGAGGTCATTGGTGTCCTGGTAGCCCAGGTTAAAAATCGCCTAGCAGTAATATTTGTGAGGCAGGTTTAGTATTGTCTGACAAAATGGATGCAAGGTCTTCCTCAAAGGATCCAATGGGACCTGGAGGTCTGTATATTAGGTGGATGTTAGAGTACTTGACTTAAGTGTTGATAATTTGACTGAGTAATTCACAGGAGTTAAGAGTAGGAGTGGAAGTTGCTCTGAACACTAAGCTGGACCTAGCAATAAAGGCGATGTCCCCTCCTTTAGTCGTAGATCTATCTGCTCTTACAATGGTGTATGAGTCAGGAATGGCCAATTTGAGAGGTGGTCCTGCTGCGCGGTGGAGCCAGGTCTCGGTTATGGCTAAAAAATCTAGTTTTCCATGTTAATAATGTCAGTAGCATGTGCGACCAAGGATCTGGCATTTATTTGTGCACCTTTGATATCAGGTGTCGTGAGGAGGGGAAGGGTAGTGCTGCCCTTCTTAGGATGGCCTATGGGTTTCTTTATGTGAGTACTATTGTAGGTGGCATGTTTTGGAGTTATTAACCTAATGGGTTTAATAGGACACACAGTCTGAATAAGTGCTTGGCTAGAAAGTCTAGAGCCAAGTCTTGTATTTCTGAGCTGAACCGGGCAAGGCTAGTTAGGTGCAGGTTTAGTATGACATTTAGTCTGAGTAGGTACATGGCTAGAGAGTCTAGAGCCTAGTTGTATATTTCTGAGCTGGGCAAGGCTGGTTAGGTGTGGGTTTGGTAGCATATAGCTTGATCCATTGACTTGGGGTGAGACAATCTAGGTTGTAAGTGTGTCTCCTAGAACTTAGTATTAATTCTTGGAAAAATAAGATTGGTTTAATGTGTAATGCGGCAGCCAATACTTCAGTGGTCGAAGGAATTCAGTAGGTTTGATCTCCCCGAGCATGGGGAGGTCATTTTTGGCGTTAAATGTAGGCTCTGACTGGTTGTAGTCAGTCGCAATGATGTGAATTAGGGTAGCTAAGGACAGGAACCCAAGGCTAACTAAGAGGAGGCTAGTGACATGCATACTCAGTGGGATGCACCGGCCAGGGTTAGTTTTCAAAGGCTTGGTTACCATGTTGCTGACCACAGGGTGGGCTGGGTATAAGGCAACGCCAATCGATAGGTTTACAATGGCTACAGGTTATACTAAGTAGGTAACTCGTGTTAAGGTGGGATAGTGGCACAGTTGTCTTCAGAGCTGGTGTTACAGTAGGTTAGGCAAGACACGTATGTATCATTAAGAACACAAGTTTTGCAGCAAACGAATTACAGTACAGTCGAAAGAAGCACAGTACGAGAATATCACTAATAATGCTAAAGGCTCGGTAGGGCAAAATTTTGCATAATAAAACTCGCCGTACAATCAAAAAAATAACACAGTAACGTGAATAGTAGTCGTTATAGCATACCAGCAACAGAGGGCCGTAGCCTGGGCAAATACAGGATATTAGCAAAGCAGCATCTTAAGTCTAGCACAGGATAGTGACAACATCTTAGTGCAAGTGGAGGACAGTGCGCCGTGTACACCTCAGAGTCAGATATATATGAAACAGAGTGAGCAATTGGTAGTTATAAGTGGTACCGTTTCAGACAGTAACTTCGACCATACATGACCAAGGACGCCCAGGTAGGTTGGCTGTGCGTCTATAAATATCTGGGTAGGAGTAGGAAGGGGCATGCAGACATCCTGTGTGGCTATACAGACCTATCGTAGTTGCCTTACAGTGGTTGATTCCTAGGAGCCCAATTAGGATAGAACGCACACGTGAATCAAGTAAGGAAAATGCAGTAACGGCAAGATGTGAAGACATGTCAGATATAATCGGAGACTGGTATAGAAACACATATGAACCACAACTGTACAATTCAAGGCACTGATAATCCCACTATCAGTTATATTATTAGTGTAACCTTTAAAAGTGCAAACATGACAAGTCGTATAAGGGCATCACACACACCAATCAGACCTCACATGACCATTCTCCAGGCTGTCGTAACAGGGGTATACAGATTGCGTGCATGGCCTCGTAAAATTAGGGATGGAGGAACGTTCTGGTATGTTGGCCCTACAGCGGGCTTATCAGGCGGATTCACAGTTCAGGAAAGTCTTAGGCTTGCTGGCTTAGCGGATCGGGCACGAAGAAGAATCCGAAGTAAAGGTGCGCCAAAAGGCAGGCGAAACAGGATAAGGAGAACAGATAAGAGTAAAGCGCCAAGCGTCAGGCTAGTCACGGATAGGCACAGATAGGCTACACAGGCCTTTTAGGGTGCCTTCTAGGGAAGGGCCATTAACAACTTCTGGCGGTGTGGTAGCCCGGGAATAGAGCACAACCACCAATCAGTAGCCGCGTATCCCTACGAGGGTTGCCTAGCAACCAAAATCAACATTTCTCTCGTCAGCCATTTTCAAGCAGCGGCAACAGGATTGCGAGGACAAAGTAATCTCTGGTGAACTGGGTTGCCACAGGGGTTTCCGCACATGTGAGGTGGCACAGCATAGGTGGGATCAATGATGCAATTCAGGATGGCTTACCAAATTAAGCGAAGGATGCAGGATAAATGGAGCAGCTTCTCCAGAAGCGCTCGCACAGGGAGGTGAGGGGTGGGAACCTGCCCTCCATCCCTCTCAGCGACGTCCAGGGAAAATGGGCACAGATAGGCTACACAGGCCTTATAGGGGCCCGGCTAAGAATTGTACAGTGAAAAGTACACCCTGACAAGGAGACCTTTGTTTGTTTGAAGACAACAGGGGCCTGAACTTGGGGAAGGGTACCCTGAAAGGCCTAACAAGAACTGTGCAAGAGACATTATTGAACTTTGTAAAGAGAGGCCTAGACTTGGGGAAGGACACCCCGAGAGGCCTGACAAGAACTGTGTATTTTTGTTTGGAACCAGAGGAGTCCGGGCTTAGGGAAGGGAACCAAGAGACCCAGATACATTGTGAACTTTATTTACTTACTGCAAGGGCCCTACATGGAAGGTTACAAGGGCTACACTTTGGAGTTGAACTATGTTACACTGGCAGAACTACAACTATTGTTAAAACTATCTGAAACCAGTTGTGGTTTACATTTCCTTTTTCTGGAACCACTATTTTTTTTAAGAAGACTCCCTATCACATTTTGTCAAAGAGTGAGGGCAAGCATAGGTTTAGGCACAGACGGATTTTGGTTTGGACTTTCAGACATTGACTGGCCTTAGAAACATCAGTTGACGAAACAATCCCTTTAGAGTTAGGTCAGTAGGTATTACACCAACCCTAGAGCTTTATTAAATAAAGGATTTGAAACTGTTACCTTAGAGCCGGTGTCACTCACAATACCATGCCTGTCTCACAGGTGGCAGGTCGGCCTTTAATGGTTCCAAAAACACTACTCCGGAGGTATAGACTGAAGCATCGCTAGGGTTAAACACTCTTGATTAGATTGATCAGAACTCGAAGTCAGAAGAAGGGTTTAAACAATGTCTAACAAAAGGTTCAACCCAAGGACAAGGTACCCACTTCCCCATCAATGTAAAGATTAGGACGCCTTAACCATGGCATGCCTAAAATGGCTGGATAGTGAACTGTTTAATCAAATCAAAGGACAAGGCTTCAGTATGGGCTCCAACAGTCTGTTTCAATTCAGATGTTTGTTCAGTAACTGGCCCAGGACCTAGGGGCTGGCCATCCACAGACAGGGGTACTTATTTGGATACAACAGGCTTTAGATGTTGTCTAGCCCAATTAACATCCATAAATACACAAGCAGCTCCACAGTCACCAAGTGCAGATATTTCGTAATGGGACCCTAAGTAGTTTCCACGAGCCAAGGTCCCACTTAGTAACGGGAGAGGGCGTTTCTCTGACTTCCTTCCGGGAGCCAGAGGACATTCCTTAACTAGGTGGCCCTTTCCACCGCAGTACATACAGAGAACTAAGGAACGTCTCTGCTTTCTCTCCTCTGGTGACAGGGGGAGGGGGGGAGGTTTCGCGCTGTTCCAACTTGCATAGGTCCCGCAGAGCCTGGTTCTGTCTTACTGGGGAGTAGAGGGGGTTCTGTATAACCTTGGGAGGTACATGGTTTTTTTCGTTCCAAATTCCTCTCTTGGAGTCGATAATCTAATTGAAGGATCATTGTGACAAGGTCAAGAAATGACACTGGTTGGACCATGAGCAAGCTCGTCCTTCAATTCCTCTGGCAAACCTCTTCTGAGCAAGGTGAGCCTGGTCTCTTCTAACCAACCAGTTTCATCAGCAAGCTGGCCGAATTTAGTTATGCATGTCAAAGAATCCAGAGAACCTGGAGAGAAGATTCTCTTGAACAATAAACACAGACTCTGGTCTTTCAAACATATTCCTGATGAATTCAACAAAAGTGGCATATGTATTGAGAGCCAGGTTACCGATTGTTACCAAGGGTGTTACCCAGGCAAGTGCATTGCCAATCATTATGGTGACCATATAACCCACTTTTGACCTCTCAGACAGAAACTAATGAGGTCGAAAAGTAAACTGTATAATACAGTGGTCAAGAAACTCTTTACATTTCTTGGGGAATCCGTCATACCAACTGGCTATTTCCATGAAAATCTTGAGGTATATTTTTGCAAGGTGCCATAGTCTGACATGAGGAGGCATTTTCCATACACAGATCTTGAGACTCAGCGTTTAGTCTCTGGACGGCTTTCATCATAGTCTGCATCTGATCCACGGCTGGCTCAATATATGAAGGGTGTAGCAAACTGTCAGAAGCCTCACCTGGGGAGCTGGGTGATGTTCTTTCTCTAGGACTGGACCGTTCCAAGGATCTCAGTCTGGCACTTCTGCGAGGATCCTTGGTTTTGTAGAGGTAGGGTCTGTCTCTGCGGGTGGCCCGTCTGGGTCTATATAGTATTTCAGACCCTCGATGGGCCTTTCCTAGATACTGAGAAAAAGGGGGGGCCCTTATTGGGAAGAAAACCCCCAATGAGTGCTTGCCTCTAGAGTGAAGCTGTATAGCAGGATAATTAGTCCAATTCAAGCAGTCCAAGAACAAGTAAGGGATGGATATCCAGGACAGAGTTCGAGACGAAGAAGGTGCCCACAGTAATCAAAGGTGTGATTTGGCAACCTGTGCCTCAGGCCACCTTACACATGCGCATGCAAGCATTCAGACAAGAACACACTGACACACGTCTTATGCCTGTGAGGTCCCGGCAGCAACTGCCGCACGGACCGTCTTTATTTGTATTGCGCATGCACGCCCAGAACGAGGCTCGCACATGCGCACCTTTACTTTAAAGACGTAACATCCCTCCTTTTCTTTAAACAGAAAACAATATATCAACAAACAACTTTAACAGACCCGACGTGGGTTGCTGACCTGGATCGGTAGCCCGCTCAGTCTCCTGAGTCCAGGACATAATCCTTAAACCGGACAGGTGGTTTGCGACCCTGTCGCATAGGGTACCGACGGCTACTCCCTGGGGTCAGCAGCGGTGTCCCACCACACGGTGTCAGGTCCTGTGGCATGTCGGCTTCTGGGGTCTCTGCGCTTTCCTCTGGTGGGGGGAGTTCCCGCCGGTTCAGCCTCTCGGGGTCGTAGCTCTACCTTCTTGAAGAAGGACCTGTTGCGGGTGACGGCCCCTCTTTCATTGGCGGCTGTTACCATAGTCCCTTTTACATGAGTGACTGTCAGGGTTGTGGCTCGTAGGGGAGCGACAACTTCCCTTCGGGTCAGCGGTTCCGGACCAGTACCGAATCCCCTACGGCTACCTCCTCTTGTAGGCCTCTCCTCCCACTCTCTTTTTCGTTGTGGGCCGCTCTCTCCTGTCGTACTTTGTCACTGTCGATGACCCCCCGGCTCTCGGCCCTCCATTTCTGGGAGGAGTCCCCTCGGGCAACGCCCAAACAATGCTTCGACCGTGGCGACTCCTGTCGACTGGTGGGGTGTTGTTCTGTATTCCCAGGGAAACTCAAAGAGGTTCTTCTTCAGTTCTCCTCCGCCGTTTGCCGATATTCGGAAGACTATGTTCAGCGTCCTCATGAGTCTTTTAGCTTCTCCATTTGCACGGGGCCAGAGTGGTGATACTTTTCTATGCTGGATCCCCTTCTCCTTCAAGTACTGCGCAAACTGGTTCCCTGTGAACGGTGGCCCGTTGTCGGAGCATAGAACTTCTGGGAAGCCATGAGTTGCGAACATCTTTTCTAGGGCCAGGATCGTGTGGTCACTTGCTGTTGAATCCACTAGCTCCACCTCCGGATACCTTGACCATTGGTTGACTACGGCCAAAAAGTACATGCCCCTCCCGGTTGACCCAAAGTCGGCATGGACTGTGCCCCAGGGACTTTCACTCCTTTCCATGGAGTTGATTGGCGGCGCTCTTTCCAGCGGACTCGCCGCTTGGCATGGCAGGCACCTCCGTACATGTGTCTCCACCAGGTTTTCCAAGTCCGGAAACCAAACTTTTGGTCGCAGTTGTGCCTTGGTCTTTGCGACCCCTTGGTGACGGTGTGTGCCAGTTCCTGGACCCGGGCCCTCAGCGCTTGAGGGATGACTATCTGTCGCCCACGTAGCAGTAACCCATCATCCGAAATCAAGAGTTCATCTCAGACTTTCCATAGAGCTTGAAGGTCTCTCTGAGCCCTGTCCTCTTGCCTGGTGTTGTTCTGGAGCACCCCTTTCCATTCCCCACTACGTATTGCGGCCTGTATAATCTTGAAAACCTCGTCAGTCGTCTATTCTCTGGCCACGACTTCCCTCGACAGCGTTACTGGCATCGCACTTTCAACGATGTTGTGAACGAACTCTTGACACTCTACCAGCTCACCGGGACCTTGCCCTCTTTCGTAGTTCGGGTGGTGGGACAGGTAGTCGCTTGGATTGTTTGTTCCGGGCCTGTACATCAGTTTGACTCCATACTCAATGAGAGCAAGCATCCAGCACTCAATCCGAGGTGGCGGCTTCGACGATACTCCTGCTAGGATTGGCAGAAGTGGTTTGTGGTCCATCACAACGGTCACCGGTTTTCCGAGGATATATAGGCGAAAATGTCTGCAACCCCACAGGATCGCCAACGCCTCCCTCTCGATCTGGGAGTAGCGTCTTTCGTTCTCCGTGAGGTCCTTACTCGCATAGTGGGGTGCATGTCACCTCTGGCATCCGATTGCATGAGAACAGCTCCCAGACCCACCGGGCTGGCATCTAGGACAATCTCCGACTCCGCAGTGGGGTCAAAATACGCCATTGTGTCTTGGTCGGAGAGTGCCCTCTTGATTTCCAGAAATGCCTCCGTTCTTTCTTGACCCAAACCCATGTGGTGTCGTTCTTTGTCAGGGCCCGGAATGGTTCGGATAGGGATGCCCGACCTTTTATGAACCGTCCACAATAATTGACCATCCCCAGAAAACTGCGTACCTCCGTGGGTGATTGGGGCGCGGCGGCTTCACGGATGTCCTTGATCTTCTCTGGGTCTGGCGACACGCCACTCGCGTGGAAAATGAATCCGAAGAATCCGATACGATCCTAAAAGAATTTGCATTTCCCCCGGTGCAGGGTAAGGCCCAGTTCTTTCAGTCTCTGCAAGGTTGACTCCAAACGCTTCATGTGCTCGGCCTGGGACGCAGCGAATACTAAAATATCGTCGCTCATATTGAGCACTCCTTTTAGGCCCACTAGAGCACCTCTTATGGCATTTTGGAAAACTTCTGCAGCGGAGGATACGCCGAAACTGAGACGTTTGAACTGGTAGAGGCCCTCGTGAGTGGTAAAGGTTGTTATATACCTTGAGTCTGGGTGAAGTTCTAGCTGGTGATACCCAGACCTCAGATCTAGCTTGGAGAAGACCTTGGCTCCCTGCAGTTCACCAACAATGTCGTCCAGCGTAGGCGTTATATGGCGTTCCCACTTGATGGCAGCATTCGGGAGTCGAATATCCACGCAGATGCGGACGGCACCGGGCGGTTTCAGCTCTGGCGCCACGACAATAGGCGAGACCCATGGAGTTGGCCTCTCGACTCTTTCGATAATGTCCATCTCGATGAGTGATTGGAGCTCCTTCTCGACTTGTGACCGGAGGTGGAAGGGTATTCTACGATGTTTTAGTGCTGTGGGCCGAATTGGCTCATCGATGTGCAGGCGCACCGGCGCAGCCATCAATTTGCCTATTTCCTGAAAAATGCTGGAGAGCTTGTCCAGAAGCTGGTCGACGTCCACCTGGTATACCTCCAGTGCGAAATGCACAATGTCTAAAGCCTTTGACGCGGCGCAGTTTAGCAGTGAATGCGGGCTGATGTTGGTGACTAAGAATCTTGCTTTGATGACTTTGGCTCCACGGGAGACACAGGTGCTACGAACACACCCTGAATTGGCAGGGGTGTGTTGCCCCCAAAAGTGAATATTTTGGCTTTTGATTTGTCAAAGGGTGGCGGGCCCGGGATGGCTTCGTAGTGCTCTGTGGCTAGCACACACACTGAGGCCCAAGTGTCGATCAGTACTTGTGTAGGAGCATCTTGAATGTCTACGACACATGTTGGCTGCCTCCTTTTCTTTGCCCCCGTAGCCAGATTCGAGATGAAGAAGATCTCTTCGTCCTCCTCTTCTTCTTCCGCAATGTTCAGCTTTTTGGGTGTCCTGCTCTAGCGTGGCGATGCTACCTTGTCTCCTGAAGCCGCCACCTGCTCTCGCAGGCCCTCTTTGCATGGTTACTGGGGCAGCTATACGACACATTCTGGCATAGTGCCCCAGCGTGTTGAATCTCCCGCAGACTTGTCTTTGCTGGACAGTCCTCCGAGTGCAGCGATCATGCCCACAGTATTGGGATACAGTGGGAGCACCATGCGTGGGTGCTGCTTCCTGGCGCTTCTGGCTCCAGCGAGATTTTGACGTGGCCTGTCTCCCCACTGCAAACGCCTCTTCGCTTTTGCACGGGCGCCCAGCAGCGTCCATTATCACCCCTCTGCTCTCAGCGAGCTCATTCACCCTGCCATTGTCCAATATTTGAGTTAGAGTCATGTCTGGCTCCCTCAGAATTTGCCTTCGCAGTTTGCTGCAGCTACAGCCTTGGATCAATTGGTTGCGAATCATTAACTCAGCGTTGTCCCACCTGCAGGTACTTGCTAGCTGCCATAGACGCATGCAAAATTGGTCCAAAGATTCGTCATTGTGCCGTTTCTCCCCGCACATAACGAATCTGTCGAAGTCTACATTTGACAATGGAATAAAATGATTGTGAAGTGATGTGACAGCCGCATAAGTCACTACTTGTTAGTTCAATGATTCATATATCCGAGACTTTCTGTACTAGCCGAGTAGAGTAGTGTTGCCACCTTCGCATCATCATCGGTTTCGCCAGTCGCTGTGAAAAACATGTCTAATATCTTTATCCACAGGAGCCATTTGGGGCCCAGTTTCGAGGGCGGGCAGGAGGTGTCTAACTCCTGCATGGGCTGTAGTGATCCATGTTGTCTTCGCGCCACTCTTGCTGGCGTGGGCCGCTTCACCATCGCTGTCCGTCATCTTCACATGTCGCACAGGCGCCTCAGTTTTGTGATAGAGGCCGCAAACCTGGCTTAAACAGACATCGACGTGCGTGGGCTGTGGCCCTGTGGTGAAGATCAGCTCCGGCACGGGTTCCTGGCTGACAGTCAGGGTCTAGGTAGCCTCTCTACCTCCTTGCCACAAAGAGCCTGTTATCACAGGCCAGAAATGCAGTCCTCTGGGCTGGAGGACCACAGAGGTTCCAAGAATTGAGGTTTGTATTTCCCTCAGCACGTGGGCAGCACACGAGCACCCTCACGGGCCGCTACTGCCTCACGCGCCGAAACAAAATGGCCGCCATCACTCGTGTCGGGTCCGGGATGACGCGGAAGAAAATGCCCGCGATTGCCACTCGCGCGTGTCGAATGCTTCCGTCGTTGCGTCCCTCCTCGTCGCCAATGTGATGTGGCAACCTGTGCCTCGGGCCGCCTCACACACGCGCATGCAAGCATTCATACAAGAACACACTGACACACGTCTTATGCCTGTGAGGTCCCGGCAACAACTGCCACACGGACCGTGTTTATTCGTATTGCTCATGCGCGCCCAGAACGAGGCTCACGCATGCGTACCTTTGCTTTAAAGACGTAACAAAAGGGAAATAGCAGCAAGATGAAAACACATGGAAGAGGAGCCGCAGCGGGGGAGGCAAACAGGAACAAGGTGAAAAAGTAGAAAACTAGGAGGCAGGACGCTCGAAGTCGAAGGCTCAATGCTTGAGAGAACGGAATACAAGGCTGAAAAGCAGGACGCTCGAGTGAGCGAAATGGCCACAGAAGACAGAACGCTCAAGGAAGAAAAGAACGGAATACTCAGGAAGACAATGCAGAATAACAAGTGGTCAAGAGGGATCAAGAACTAGCGTAATTGCTATCAGAATTGCTACACAAGTAGCTGAGTCCTCGAAACAGTATTATGCTTCCGGGAGGGAGCGTGATGACATAGGACGGCATTAGAGTATGAGAAGGAAACTAGGAGACTGGATAGAGCGTTAACCTATGATTGCCGTCTAAAGGCATATCATGATCAAACGGGTCTTTGATAACGAGGAACCCTGAAAAGTGTCCTCTGTGGCACCACATAGGAGGTATTTATGCCCTTCACCACAGTCCACTAATCCCCTGCACTTAGCTCACATTAATATTGCAAAATGCAGAGAACAAGCAACTCTTACCTACACAGAAACAGCAAAAGGATGCTGCCTACAACAGGAGAGAGCATGGGGATCTTTAATAACAAACCAACTTGAGAATAGGAGAATGGAAGGAGTGGGGGCTGGGAAAGGAATGCAAGGCCATACACATGAGATGGGTAGGAGTGCCTGGTACAAATAAATTAGCACCAGCATTGAGAGTGTGGCTGAAAAAAGGTGACCCTAGGAGCCATAACAGATTGTATATGCCATCCATTGTTGCACTGTGGGGTGGAGTCACGTGTGAGGGAACAGCATTCAGGGTAGTTGAGCATGGGTGTTCAGAAACTCAAGTGACATGTCAATGTGAGACTTGTAATTTTTCTAAATCTCAGGATCTGAAAGAAAATCTCAATAAAATGAAAACTATGTATATTTCAAAAATAGTCAATCACCTAGACTTGAGTGCAATGCCTCCAAATAGAGGCTGGTATTAAGGACGATACCTTTGTCTCCAGGCCCTGCACAGGTTGACAGTCACCCATTTACACTGTGTGACTTTTAGATAGCTAAGTGTTGCCCCAGAAACAGGTGGATCCTGGAACCGAAATGACAGAGAATATGCACTGCAAAACTTATTTGGTTGAAAGGTAAACTTGCATGTAGAATGCACACTTAAATTACATTTATTCCTATGGACAGCCATTATCTTCTATAAACTGTCAATCTGTTTAATAGAGGTCATTGCTTTCAATGGACTGGAATATTCCAGTTCACCTGCCTTGCTGCTCAACCTGAAAGGGGCCCCTAGGGGTCCCTCACGTCTATGGAAACAAGGCAAGTCACCACACACGATAGATACGCCAGACACAAGGGTGTATTCCCAAAGCTAGGGTTTATTGCAAAGCAAATAGTGTCAGTTGGCCAACTCGGTGTCACGCCCCGCGACGTGCATCTCTAGACCTCGAGGGACGCAAGAGAGAGAATTACGTACATCAGTTACATATATACAAAATGCATATCATACAATCAGCTGTGACATGTTTAACACCCCCCATTATTGGGTTTATTCGAACTCGGTTTGATGATGGACACTTTCGACGAATATGACACCTTCAAATATCTATTCTAGTAACAACATGCAACTTTGCAAGTGCGGAGACATCTTTTCTTTCTTGAACAGAACACGGTGCTTCTTTTCTTGGAAGCAAGCTACATACGGGGGAAGAGTCACATTCCAGACCTTGCTATCTATGAGGCGCTATTCTTGTCCTGGGAGCCGACACGCTCTACAGGGCTCGGAAAAGGGGGGCCATAAGAAGAGCATAATTCAAGCCTTTAGCTGCTTTAGTCTAACATATTCTACCATATAACGAGACTGGCTGGCAGCTGTGAAATGATTAAATGCCCTGCGGCTCTGCTTCAAGGCTACATTCGGGAGGGAGCTGGGCATTCCTTCCCGGCGCTGCCTACGTTGTGTTTCAACTAACTCTTATTAGCCTTGCGGCCCTGCGGCCTTATCCTTTCACGTTTAGACAATGTTAACAGTCGAGCAGTGTAAGCAGAAAATGTGCTGCGAAGCAATTTGAACAGAAAGCAATGAGCAATTGTTAGAAAACAAAATGGCGATCCTTGTAACATCAAAATGGCCATTCATTGGTAAACTCGGAAACCTGTATTTCTATCGTTTCGTGCATGAGACGGTTGGCCTTCGGCCACCAAAATACGTTTGCCGTCAATCATGAGAGGTATCCATTTTTCTAGACTGACAAACCCACCTTTGGCCGTATGCCAAACGTCTCATTCATCTATTGTATCCTCCTCTGATGATAAGTCTGAAGCACTTATATCTGAATTTTGCATGCTATTATAAGCATCATCATCTTCATCAATATCTATAGCCATTAATTATTTCACTGTTTATTTCATTTGTGTCTCTGTCATCCCGACCATTCATTTTTGTTTTCTTTTTGTTATGATATGCATACATCCCTTCGTACATCCCTCAGTTACCTCAGTGCAAACTAAGGGTAGGCAGTGTATGCAACAACAGCACGTTATGAATAGTCCAAACACCACTACTAATATCGAGATCAACTTCCATCCCCAGGAACGCAGTATTCCCCAAAATCAGGACTCTATTCCCCAGCCCCCTTCTCCAGTAGGGAGTTCGGAGCTTAGGACATGCATTTTCTTTATTGCTTCAAAAACCGTAGGGGAATAGTCCTCTACGAATACACAGCACACTTATCCCACAATCTTGCAAATTCCCCCACAATCAACCAGGATTACATAGAGAGCCATTCTATTTTGCAGCGTCATTAACCAGATTCCTTTTTCTTCCAACGTCTTGTTAAATAGTATATCTGTCATTGTGTTTATGGTATCTTTTAGTATTCTGGACAGCTGCCTTATGTTGTAGGAGTTCACTATCTGGGACAAGAATGGAACGAATGATTTTGCTACGTCCGTCGCTATTAAAACACCTTTGCTACTCCTTTTGGTTCTAGATCTGGATAGTCTGGCCATGTCTGCTGTTTCTAAGAGGAACACTCCCGGGAACAGTAGACCTAGGTAACATGTACCTCCCCAGTTTCTGGGCAACCAAGGATATGCTTTCTTTCCACATATAAAATAGACGGGATCTCCCACATATACTGGTTTTATTTCCCATTTTAACACCACTGTATTCATGCATCCAGTAAATGTTCCTACTGAATATGAGCCTTTCTTTTTTAGACAAAAAGGGACAGTTCTCGGGTTATAATTCACTGTGTAAGAAGGGGGAATTGCATCTTTATTCCTGTCCGTTCTTACACGAAACGTCATCACAGATGTTTTAACTGGTGGGGACAATCTATCTGGTCTATTTTGTCATGTTATTTTTCGCGTACTTTTTGGCATAGCTTCTGGGATCATCACTTGTGCTTTGTGGAATATGGAACAACCCACAGGCCTCATAATTATTTCCTCAAACACATTCATGTTTGTTCTGTCTAATTGACCCGTACTACTCTTATTCCACTTTCCAATAAACATTGCACTTAAAGATGCACTGTATGCAGAACTCAATGGCAATGGTTGTACATACCACCCTATTCCTTACCCCGCATGCTGCGGTAAATGGGTGCATAGTGTCATATTCATGATAAGTAACAGCGTATTGTTCCCATACCCTTCTCTGTGTCTTTCTTCCATTGGGGACAAGGTATATGTAATCACCTGAACCAGGCTTTCTGTAGTGGATATATTAATTATTGGTAAAAACATTCCCAATGGGTGTATAGATTCCACACACCATAACACCAACGCTGTCGTTATTGGTGCTACCACACTCATGAAGCACATTATTATCGTTAAAGCCAGCATACCATTTTTTTTAACCATGCGTTTTCCCTAAGTTTACAGTCTTTATAACTAACTCATTCTCAGCCGTGGTGCAGGAGGAGGCTGAAACTGGTCCCGACATTTTTCTCACCGTCCTTCTTCCCGACAATGTTCGTCGTGGATATCTCTCTTCGTCGCACTTGTCGGGATGTCAAGAAGTTCAAAGGAATTGTCAACAGTTTAGTCTGCCAGCCCTTTGCAGCCTGGTTTGCTTATTCGTTCTAGGCAAGATCACTTATTCTCTCTCATACTGCTCAGAGGACTTCTGAACAGCTCTCTATTGCTTTAGAACCATGTGCGCCCAGCTTGTCCACTCTTGTTCAGGACACATGTACTTTTTATGATCGCACCGAGGAGCCGCGAGTCTTGAATTGTCTGATTTGCACAATTCTCACGCTTCTCTCCTCTACACCTCTAGCTCCTTCTCCGTCCATGAGCGGAACAAAAGGTTAGCATAAACACCAAAGAACTGTGGATCACTCTGTCTTTCGAGGCCGCAAATCATATCGCCTCACTCCTGGTATTGTGTGATCCGTGAACAGTGCCAGTGCACTTCCAGATCCAGGCTCAACGTCAGCCTGCAGCGCAATGACAGATGCTGGTGTGCGCCGCGACAGTGATGCGGATTCGGTCTTTTGCTCTGGCGCAATGGCAAGTGCTGGTGGGCGCCAAAGGGGTAGACGTTTTGTATCTGACATTATTTGCAATGCAGATTTTCGTGTCGGCCAGCAGTGATGTAGGTTCTGCTGGGCAACGTTGGGGCACTCTTTGCCCTTCCCCCGTTTTGGCAATCTTTTCAGGCTTTGTTTCGAGTTTCACTTTCCGTTCGGACAGATTAAGCGGCGGTGGACTGGCAGTAGTTTCTTTCGTTTCTGGGACTGCTGTCTCTTTCTGGTCATCCGGATTGGGCAAGTCTTTCAGTGGAGATGGGATCTTTTTGGCATGGGTGGCATGGATCCACGACCTCCTCCCATCCACCCGTATTGCCGTCTGCGTTGCCAGAAGCACTTGATAAGCGCCACGCCACATGGGTGCTAACGACGATTTTCTCTCAAAGTTCTTTAGCAGCACCCAATCGCCTGGCTCCAGCGCGTGACCTGGGCTTGTATATCTTACGGGTAGAGCCTCCTGCACCTGCTGATGAATCAAACACAATTTCTGCATTAAAAGGCCACAGTAAGTGCTAAGTACAGGATGTTCCACTTCACTCAGTCGCTTTGGCTGAGGTGCGCACCAAACATTTGCCGGCCTCCCCATCACGATCTCATATGGGGAGAGCCCAGTCCTAGCCTGTACAGACGTACCCATGCACAATAGCGCTATTGGTAATGCATCCACCCAACTCAACTTGCTCCCTGCACATATCTTGCTAATTTTTGGCTTGAGTATTCTGTTGTGCCTCTCAACAAGACCGGCCGAACTCGGATGCCTCGAACTATGAAATCTCTTATCAATCTGGAGACCCGCACATATCTGTAACACCACTGTGCCCACAAAATGTGGACCATTATCTGACAATATGACACGGGGCAAACCAAAACGGGAAAAGTATTCTTTAAGCATTGCTTTTGCCGTACTCATTGCTGTGCAGTCTTTTAAGGGATATGCCTCCACCAACTTGCTGAATGCACAGATCACCACTAAGACATACTTCAAGTTTTGGCACCTCTCCATCTCTATGTAATGGAAAGGAATTACCTCAAAAGGCATAGATGGCGGGCCAAAACTGCCTATTGGAGTCACCGTTCCATTGCCTACATTGTGTTGTAAACACGTGATACAGTTCTGCACCAACCTCTCTGCATTCTTCTTTATGTTTACATTCTGCCATACCGTAGATAGGTGCTGTATTATTTTTTTCGCACAGATGCAAGTAGGGCTGTGAGCCATTGTGACCATTGCAGTCACATAAGAATTTGGCAACATCCAGTTTTTAGTTCCCTTGTCCACCCAACAACCCTCTAAGTCTAACTCAGCAGAGCCCTCTGCCCATCCTTGTATCTCATCGGCCGTGGCTTCGGCCTCATCTCTTTCACAGTGGCAATTCCATCTTCTATCATAAAGGGTACTTCCTCAGTCTGGAGTGTCATCATTTTATTATTCAAATCAGTGGCAGTTTGTTTCGCAATTCTGTCTGCAAATGCGTTTCCCTCTCCCACTTTGCATGTTACCTTTTTATGTGCCTCGCATTTCACTATTGCTAGGCGCTTTGGAAACGTGAGTGCAGACAGCAATCGTACAATCAAAGGGCCATGTTGAATTCTGGCCCCATGTGATGTCAAGAAACCTCTCTCAGCCCAGAGTCCACCAAAGTTATGAACCACCCCAAAAGCATACTGGCTATCAGTATAGATATTCACGTTCAAATTTCAGAAATCTCACAGGCTCTGGTCAATGCTATTATTTCTGTGGCTTGTGCTGAGTTGTAGGGAATTATTTTGCTTTATACAACGTTCTCTAGGGTAGTGATAGCTTAAGCGGCAGTTGTCGTACCATCAGGTAGTTTAAAACAAGAGCCGTCACAAAATAACTCTCCATCTGGCTCCTTTTGTGGGATGTCACTTAAAATCAACTCTCCCCTTTGTTTCTTCCTCAGTGACTATTAAGCAATCATGGGGTGGGGATTTGTTGTCACCAATTTCTTTTATGGGCAGTGGCATTAATTCTGACGGATTCAAGGCGCTACACCTCATAATTCGGATATTGGGCGCGAACAAGATAATCTCATATCTTGTCAGTCTAGCGGAGGTGAGGTGTTGCGTCTGTGTCCTATTTAATAGGACATCTATGGCGTGTGGCACCATCAGAATTAAAGTATGCCCCAATACCATCCCTTCCGTTTGTTTCACTGATGCAGCAGCCGCCGCGACAGGTCGCAAACATCGTGGAAGCGCGCGCTACAGGATCCAGCGCAGAAGAAAAATAGCCGCACGGCCTATTTCTTCCACCTTGTTCCTGTGTCAAAACAGCTAATGCACATCCTTCATTCTCGCATACAAATAAAAACTTTCATAATTTGGCGTGCCCAAAACTGGAGCAGAACATAATGCAGTTTTCAATTGATCAAACGCTCTCTGACATTCTTCATTCCATTGCAAAGGCATCACTGCATCCTTCCTAGTTAATAGCACCATTGGCTTCCCAATTAACGCAAAATTACCGATCCACTGCCGGCAATGAGAAGCCATGCCTATTATGGCTCTGACTCCTTTCTGTGTCTTTGTAATAGGCATACAAGAAATACTTTCTATGCGTTCTGGCGTTAGCCTTCTCCCCTCTTTCGAAAGTAGGTAGCCCAAATAAGCTACCTCCTTTCGATTATATTGGAACTTCTTCAAACTAGCTTTATGGCCATGTGCCGCTAGGTGTGACAGTAGTAATACGGTGCTCTTTTTACAAATCTCTTCTGTATCAGTAGCTATCAACAGATCATCTATATATTGCAATAGTACACACCCCACTGGTAATTCTAGCATGTCCAGCTGCTCTTTTGACGCTCTACTGTAAATACTCGGACTTTCCGTATATCCTTGTGGAATGCGTGTGAATGTAAATGATCATCCCCCTAATGTGAACGCGAACAAATATCTACTGTCCTTGTCCACCGGAATGCTAAAGAAAGCGTTTTGTAGATGAATTACGCTAAATTATTCTGCTGAGGCAGGTATCATTGTCAATATTGTAGCGACGTCTGGGACCAAAGGAAATTGTGGATCTACTACTTTGTTTAGCGCGCGCAAATCAATTATGGAACGATATGGTACTTCATTGCCTCCTTTCTTAAACACTGGAAGAATCGGGCTGTTACATGTACTACCTGTAATTTCTTCAATTACCCCTAATTTCACCAAATCTGAAACAATACTTGTCAATCCTTTCTCTCCGTTTGACAACATTTTATACTGGGGAATTCTTGGCAGTGTAACACCTTCTTTCAAAATGATCCTTACTGGCTCTATCTTCAAGCATCCTACATCGTTGTCATGCATCCCCCATATACAGGTTGGCACTTCTCTTAACTCCCCTGGCAAGGATTCTGACATGAATTCTGACACAGGGGCATTTTGTGGCCAAATCGTTAGAAACACCCCGTCTGACATACAATGTATAATCGCACCTAGCTTTTTCAACAAGTTCAATCCCAACAAGTTCTCCCCACAATTTTCTGCTAAAAGGAAAGGACAATGTTCAGTGAATGGTCCTATACTAACTGGGACTGGTTGGGACACTGGGTTTATGACTGGTGTACCTGCGAACCCTACGGAAACATTATTTTGCCCCGACAGTGGTATATCCGGAACCAAGTGATGTTCTATTGAACACTTTTGTGCTCCTGTATCTACAAGGAAGCGGTGCTCCTTATTCCCGACTCCCATTTCTACATAGGGTCCTCTCTGATTCACGGGAATAGACACTGGTTCCGACCCCTGCCCTGGGCTGTCCTATTGGGGAAATAACACATTGTCCGATGTGTAGTCACTACTATTACTATAATACGTGTTTGGCTGCGTATTGAAAATGTTCCCACACTTTCCTCCATTTCCCCCACTCTGATTCCCATACTGTTGGTTTTGCTGACCCCGACTCTGGTTAGGAGCACTTTGGTTTTGGCCTTGGTTTTGATTACCTTCATTATTGTGGTGCTGCTGCATACTATTCCTATTTGGTCCATTCGCTCCTTGGTGCCCTCTGTGCTGTCTTCTCTGACCGGATCCATTTCTATTCTGTAAATGTGGACATTGCCCTCGCCAGTGTCCTTCCTCCTTACAGTATGCACACTGATTTAGTCCCAATGGCCCCCCATGCATATTCAAACTACTCCTCCCATGTGCGTTCCCTCTTCCTCTATTATGTCCTGTTACTTGCTGCAGTAACACCCTAGTTTTCAAAATGCATTCTTTCAAGTCTTCCCCCACCTGTTTTAATAACAATAATTTGTCCACCGATCGCCTTTTGCCCCGGCGATGGTGACTGGGGCCGTCGATTGTGTAGCCCTAGCACTTCCCTCCTATCTCTCCCGAGATCCTTACCTCTGTACCCAGGTGCAGTAAACATTTCAGTATATTCATTATCCAATTCATTTTTAAGTTAAAAAAAGTCCATACACATGTTCCCTCACTTCTTCATCTCTTTGTCTACAACGTGCTAATGCATTCAAGTCTAACAATCACTGCGGTGGTAATTTCCCAATTAACTGTTTCCATCTCTCCACCAAATATTCACCCATGCATTCCAACACTACCTGTCTTTCGTTACTTCTTCGGAAGTCATACATCGAAGCCAATGCTGCCGTCCCATCATTCCCGTCTATATACATTTCTGCCTGTTGCTGCAATTCCACCTTTCTTTCTTTGCTGATCGCACTGCGAGTTACCCTCGTGCATCCACTTTGTTCAGTCCTGCCTCTCGCCCCCGCGGTTTCAACTTCAACCCCTGGAAGGACGGTACCGAGTCTGAATCTAAAGCGCGAGGTGCGGATGGCACAATGGGAACGGGGAGTGTCTGCTGTGGGTCTGGTTGGCTAATAGGAATTGTTACGTGCGCAGTTTGTGGCTGTGGCAGGGCTTGAGCTGCGGGAGGGGTTTGGGCAATAGTTACTGATGTGTTTGGCTCCGCTTCTAATCTTGGGCCTTGTTTTGCATGGATCAATATGTTTTCCATTACTTAATGTGCTATGTTCAATTCTCGTTGGGGGTATATTTTTTCTATATTTAATTGGTCACGTCTACCTGACCTTCTTAGACTCTCAGTCCACTCCTCCTCCTCCTTTTCTTCCGCTACTTCACCTTTTGATTTATGCCTGCGCCCATGCTTCGCTCTACTTCTAAATCGGAGCATTGCTTCCCTTTTCCAGTCCTTAACAATATCAAATGCTGTGGGACGCACTTTCTCTCTTATCAACACTCTTTCCAAATTATCTATTCTCGCCATCTCAAAACTACCATTTATCGGCCACTGAAGGTCTTGTTGCTTTCTGGTTTGCCTATGCCAAGTTTCACAGAATATTATCGCTCCCACACCATACTTCAGATACATCTCATACGCCGGCGTTCCCCCAGGTGGTGCAATTTGGCCATCTTCCAAAGATTGTCTATCACAGCGGAAAAAACCTGCTAGTGTGGACAATGCCCCAGGCATGTGTCAACCTTCCCCCTGGTTAATCAACCTTACCTAGGGCGTTTGATTTTGCAAAGTCAACTCTCAACCAATATCAGGACTACTTTGAATCGGGGGAATGACTCACCTGATAAATCAATTTGTCCTCAGGACACAATTCGTCTGTATACTGACGCAACCAATGACGTTGTGTCTGTGTTTCTTGGCTTCCGCCTCGTTTCGGGACCCTCGCCTCCTTGTTCTCTAGCCGGATACGTCGATCAGGGATCAGGTGTGTGCAGATCTGCAAAGGAATCTCTCATCACTTCTACTGGGCGCCCCAAACACCTCTTGATCCCGGCTCGATCATCCCGTCCTCGCCGTTCTCCGCCTTTACTCAATTACAACGTACACGATGGAACAAGTGGGGGAGGATCCCTATTCTTGCGCCATCTTGAAAGGGGCCCCTAGGGGTCCCTCACATCTATGGAAACAAGGCAAGTCACCACACACGATAGATACGCCAGACACGAGGTTGTATTCCCAAAGCTAGGGTTTGTTGCAAAGCAAATAATCTCAGTTGGCCAACTCGGTCTCACGCCCCGCGACGTGTATCTCTAGACCTCGAGGGACGCAAGAGAGCGAATTACGTACATCAGTTACATATATACAAAATGCATATCATACAATCAGCTGTGACATGTTTAACACCCCCCCTTTATTGGGTTTCTTTGAACTCGGTTTGATGATGGACACTTTCGACGAATATGACACCTTCAAATATCTATTCTAGTAACAACATGCAACTTTGCAAGTGCAGAGATATCTTTTCTTTGTTGAACAGAACACAGTGCTTCTGTTCTTGGAAGCAAGCTACACACGGGGGAAGAGTCACATTCCAGACCTTGCCATCTATGAGGTGCTATTCGTGTCCTGGGAGCCGACACGCTCTACAGGGCTCGGAAAAGGGGGGCCGTAAGAAGAGCATAATTCAAGCCTTTAGCTGCTTTAGTCTAACATATTCTACCATATAACGAGACTGGCTGGCAGCTGTGAAATGATTAAATGCCCTGCGGCTCTGCTTCAAGGCTACATTCGGGAGGGAGCCGGGCATTCCTTCCCGGCGCTGCCTACGTTGTGTTTCAACGAACTATTATTAGCCTCGCGGCCTTTTTCACGTTCAGACAACAATGTTAACAGTCGAGCAGTGTAAGCAGAAAATGTGCTGCGAAGCAATTTGAACAGAAAGCAATGAGCAATTGTTAGAAAACAAAATGACGATCCTTGTTACATCAAAATGGCCGTTCATTGGTAAACTCGGAAACCTGTATTTCTATCGTTTCCTGCATGAGACGGTTGGCCTTCGACCACCAAAATACGTTTGCCGTCAATCATGAGAGGTATCCATTTTTCTAGACTGACAAACCCATCCCCCAGATCCTATTTACTAGACTTTTCAGTTATGACAGTTGAAACATTTTACTTTGGGTTTTTTCCACTGTTCCTCCCCCTATAATGGAGGACGCTGCCAGGCTACTTTCCCCCCCCTCAGTAAGAGAGACCATCTCGGATGAACTGCAGGATGCCAGTTAGACACCTTATGGAACCGGCGTTTGTTTATTTAAATGTATGGACCCAGAAAAAGTTGTGTAGTACATCCATTGTTCATTTTATTGAGCCATTTTAATATTATGATTGTTGTTTGCAATTTACCATTTATAGCTTTGCTGCTACTACCACTTTATAGGCAGGGACACTGCTCAGGTGCCCGTCCCACGCCACATCCACTTGATCTGTCCTTTTGGTTATTTTTTGACAAAGTCCCTGGGCTTGGGTATGGGTTTTTCTGGAGTCTCTGTGTATGTCTGTGTTCTGCTTTCAGACCTACCTCAGGCCTGTCCACCCACCTGCAGCTGGTTGCCTATCCTCCAAGGGGCCTGGATTGCGCCTTGCTACTATTGTTGGGACCTCTGCAGGTGCTGTGGTCCCTGACTTCACGAGTGTACCCTGCTTCATGCGAACATCCTGCTACCAGCAATCTATGCTTGTGAAGATACTCAAAGGCCCTGCCTCCCACCCCCCCCGCCCCCTCATCTCCTCCGGTAGGTAGGAAGCGAGGTGCAACAATGCAACTGTGATTTCTCATTGTAGCATAATGGTGTCTGCTAAAACCTTTTTTTCCCCCTTTCCTGTATTTACATCTATGCTCCGATTTATGTAGGTTGGTTAAAACTGGTACAGTAACCTCTGCCATTAATAGGTTCAACAGCACTCACTTTTCGATTTACTTCCATTGTGTAATTTAGTTGAAGTGCAGTGGTTCGAACCACATCTAGATCTCTCCCCCCCCCTATTGCCACTGAATGCGCCCCCCATATTGCAACTGAATTTCTGTATGCATATGTTTCTGATGTTCTGAGCCCTATTTGGGTATTTTAGACAGTTTCCTTGAGGAACTTTATGTATTTGATACGCCTTTCAAATGTGAAATGTGCTTTAGATACATTTAAGCTCCTAATCAGTATTCACTGCTCCTGCACAGGATTGTGGATCAGTTTGGCCCCAATGGTTTCTGGAGCTAGGAGTCTAGGGCAGGAGTCCTGAAAGTTGCATATAAAAAGTGTCCTTTCGACGAAAAACCCAGTGTAACCCTTAAAAGGGGATCTTAAATTAAAACCCATCCTAGGTATGTCAATACCTTGTACCACTAAACCATTTGGTGTGTTGGATTATTTACCAAATCTCTGGGAGTGTCTGGTTCAGCTCTAGGCTCATACGCAGCACATTGAGATCGAGGACCCTGCTGCAACATGCAAGATAGAAGACGCAAGAACTGAAAAGAGAAAAACAGTGTTTAACAGGAAACTATGGGTTCATTTCAAGACATACGTGTATAAAATGCTCATAAATAAAGAAAGGACAAAGGTTGAAAATCGTATGTGCTATGCTGGCATAATAAAAAAAAAACGTGTTCATTTGTGTTATAAAATAGACAAGTACAAGTGAAAAACCACTAACTGTTTGGCATCCCTGATGTGTATGTAGATGCAAGTCTGTCCCCTTTGTTAAGTGTTATCCCTTTTGGTGTTTTGTCCAAACCTGTCACTACATGTTGTGCTGATTTCTATTCAAATTTCAGGTTTGTTCTTTCTGGAGTCAGTATTCCTTTTTGCATTCACTTTGATTCTGACCAGAGTTCTTGCAATTGCAAACTTGCTTCCCCATTCCCTGTCTGTCTACACCAAGTTAGTCTTACCCTATCTTTTTAGAAACTCAGCTAGGGGGAAAATCGCAGCTAACTCCTATATCACTTTCAAAACAAGTGGGCCTCTTATGAGCTTGGCAGTATTCTGGCGGTAAATCTGCCAAAATAATCGCCAAACTCAATTACCGTTACCACCACTCGGTTCCGTGGACTTAGCACAGGTTTACAAGTGTTGCGAATTCCCCATTTTAGGAGTAGGAGTACATGGGACTCCATGGGGATTATTGGCCGATTTACCGCTCGCGGAATTACTCGTGGTAAATCCTCTGATTTATTTAGGTAAAGTGGAAGATTTACCTACAGCAACACGCTGGAGGTGAATCTGCCGCTTTTCCTCCACAAATCAGCAGATTTGGCACACAGTAATTCCGCCGGCGGTAAATCTTCCAATAATAATAATTTGGCGGTTCAAGAAAAGAGATGGTAATGGAATTACCGCCCCTATTTTCCCCCCGCACCGCCAAACTTGTAATCAGGCTTAGTAGGATTGTGGATGCACACCCTCATTTATCCCAAAAACTCTCGTCTGTTGCACAAGGAATACAGAAATAGAAGCGGTTAAAAACGTTTGTTTGTTTCAGTATCGTGCTTTATGATGAAATAAAATGGTCTATTCATCAAACTAATGCGAGTAGAAAGGTGAACCATTTGATGCAGGATTTTAAAAGATTTGGTAAAACCAATTGTGGTTTTACCTTAAAACGGTGATTGAGGCAAGTATGATAGAGTAAACAAATTGCCCCACCCTTTTGTTTCATACGAAAAATCTGAGCACTAAAAGAGTATGGAATGGCTGCATAGCTTTGATGGTCAAATGTTATGATAAGTCATGTATAACGTGCCTGTACATACGTGTTTCTAGGCAAGACAGGTGAAGGAAGACAGACAGAGGACAAGACGAACAATTTTACTAGGCCTTGGGTCATTCAGATGTCAGCGGTGAAGGGGGAGAGAGAGAGAGAATGCAAAGGAGAAAAGGAAGGTCTTAAACTGCTTCCGGAACTTCAGGTGGTCCATTTCAAGTTTGAGAGAAGCAGGGAGGCCATACCAGAAGGAGGCACATGCATAGGAGAGAGATCTACCCCCCCACTCTCTGCCTGGAGAAACTTCTGACCCTCAAGGGAGTTGGAGGTAGCTGAGCAAAGGGCTCGAGGTGTTGGAGGTAGTGCGGGCCCTGGCCCCAGAAAGGCTTGTGGACAATGCAGAGGGTCTTGAACTTCATCCTTGCAGCCACCGGGAGCCAGTCGAGAGATTTCGGGGCTGGAGAGATACAGTCCCTGGGCTTCAGTTCAAGGACACATCTTGTAGTCCTGTTCTTTATTAGTTGCAGAGGGCGGATAGTAGAAGATGAAAGGTTGAGGAAAAGGCTGTTGCAGTAGTCCAGCCTAGAAAGAACCAAGGCTCTAGAGACGGTTAGCTTCTGGGGGAATATGAGACAAGGAAAAATACCTCTGAGGAGGTGCAGCCGGTAGTGGGCTTACTTGGCAAGGTCCATGATGTGAGGAGAGAAGGAGAGGCTGATGACGAAGATGACACCAAGGTTTTGTGCCTCACAGGAAGGTGAAGGAAGAGGGCCCAAGGAGGGTGACCAGAGTGAAAGCGGGTGCAGAGGTCCCAATGAGAAGGATCTCTGTCTTACTGGCATTAAGGCAGAGATTGTTGGAGGTGCACAAATCCTGAATCGCGGATAGACCGGAATGAGCGAAGAGAGGAGGCTGAAGGGAACCAGAAGGAGAGCAGAGTGTCATCCACATAACGCTGAAAGTTAGAGGAGATGGTAGAGATCCGGTGGGCAAAGTAGACATTGAAGCACCAGGGTGAGAGGTTAAAACCCTGATGTGGAGAGAGAGGTGGTGGAGAGAAAGGACCCAAGTTGGACCTGGGAGGGTCGGTTCTGGAGGAAGGAGGTCAGCCACTCCAGAGCCTGATCTGTGATACACAAGTTCTTAGGGAGTGGCTTGATCGTGTCAAAAGCAGAGCAAAGGTCAAGGAGGATGAGGACAGAAGGAAGGCTGGAGTCCCGATTGGAGAGAAGATCTTCACGGGTGTTCAGGAGATCCGTTTCCATGCATCTGGAGACAACCAACAGATTCAGTTTGGAGAGTAATTGGGAAATGGACAGCTTTACCAGGAGTTTGCCCAGGAAATGAGTGATCGAGATCGGGCGGTAGTTTGCCGGACAGGTAGGATCAGCAGGTTTTCTGAGTAGGTGGTGCACAAGGGAGTGCTTGAGGGGAGAGGTGAAAGTTCCAGTGGCAAGAGTGATGCAGAAATCGGCCAAGGCTGGAGGAAGGGTGTCAATCTGCTCCTTGATGGTTCTCGAGGAGCAGGGGAGCACCTGTTTGGATGAAACTCATAGATCGGACTGGTCTAGACACCTTGTCAGATGTTGTCAGAGAGAAAGGATTGAGGAGAGGCAGCCGGAGGGGGGCAGCGAGAGGAAGAGAAGAGCGAGGACAGGATGTCCTGAATTTTATTGGTGCAGTGAGAAGCCATTGCCGTACAGAGGGCCTAGGAGGGAACAGGAGAGGTGGAGACTGCAGAAGGATTAGCCAGCTCCTTGCAGATGTAAAAGAGTTTGGCTGTGCTGCTCTATTCTCTTCTTGGACAGGACACAGAGTCTGTATTGCCTTTGGAGCAGGCAGCAGGCCAGTTTGTCAGAGGATGCACCCGAGGCCCTCCACTTCCTCTCAGAAACCCTGCACTTTCGTTTCAGGGCGGCGGGGTCAGGGTCACACCAAGAGTTTCACTTGGAGGTAGGCTTCAGATGGATCGTCACGACAGTGGCAAGGATGTACAAAGTGTTGGCGATAGAAAGATGCAGGTTAGAGAGGGCTGTGTCAGGGTGCGAGTCAACCGCAGGTGTAGGAGGAGCAGAGAAAGTAGAGGCAAAGGCATCCACGGACATACGCTTCATGGGCCAAATGACAGACGGTAGGTGGCAGGTCTGGGGAGGGCTTTGCCTTGTGAACAGAGTTTCAGGTGAGAGGAATGCAGAAAGTGGACAGTCCGGATTCCAAGATGTCCGTCATCCTGTGAGGTCGCGCAGCCTCCTCGCTCCACCCGGCGGGAAAGCAAAAGGAGATAATTAGCAGTTCTCCAGCATAAATTATCTCTAGCCTGGCCCTGAAAGAATGCTGAAAGGCATGAATTATCGCTGGCGTGGAGCGGACCAGACATTTGCAGCCATCCAACATTGGAAGCAGCAGCGTGGAAGCCGCAGGTACGGGGAGACGCGCAGGGACCGGAAAGGCAACAAGCCAGAGCGGATCCTGGGAGTGGAGGCTCCGTCCCGAAACCCACATCGGGGGAGAGAGGCATCCTCAGACTTATTAAGGTCACCCTCTAGCCTGGCTGAAAATTGACTTTTGGTGCAAAGTAAACCTCGTGAAGATTATATCACCTAGATGAAATACAGTGAATATATTTTCATCTACAAAAGACACTAGAACACATTTACATTTGGAACTTTCGCAATACCAAAGCCACTCAAAGTAATGCACTTGGTGTTATTTAGGAACTCCATACTCACCTTTGAAAATAAAAAAACACTATTGTGACTGCATTTGACATCTGTATGTGTTTCAAATTATATGACAAGTTGCAAGGGCATGACGCAATGCCCATGCTGAGTTTTGTTATGAAGATTGCATGAAGTAATATGTCCGATGTTCTTTAGTTTAACTCGACATATCATTTGTAAAAATATGTATTTATGCACTGCATTCTGCGACTTTCAAGTTGTAGGTCTCTCACATATATAATAAAGTGCATATATTTTAAAACACGTAAAAATGGGTCAGTCATGAATAATAAACTCTTGTGGGTTTTCACTGTATTCTCTGTACACAGCAAGGCAGTGTTTGCCAACTAATGATATGCTGGCAAACAGCTCCACAAGAAACAATAACTGCATTAGAATAAGAGTGCAGTAGATTAGAAACCTCATAGGCAGGACCACTTTTTCTTGTTTGCAGCCTTGATCAGCCCATAGTCCTGTTCCCATTTTGGGCTTTCCCCTCCCGTACTCCTCGCTGGTGTCGCCACCCTACCCCCCCGCACCCCACCCACAACTTAGCTGGCAGCCGAGCTGGAGAGTTATGTGTCCTGGAGAGGGGCGCATAGTAGACAGCTGTCACACACTGCGAGGCTCCGGGAGTGGTGCTCCACTCTCGGAGCTGATGCAGGGGGAAATCGCTGAAGCAGCGGGCACCCCACCACCCACCCCACGAACAGAAAACGCTGATGGGGCCGCAGCTCCTCTTCGTGACACGTAGAAGGGGCTAATTATAGGGAGCGCAACCAGAGGTTCACGGCTCCCAGAGACAACAACAGGAGGATAAGCAGCCCGAGATCAGGCACCGGATAGAAGCCGCTCATGCTGGAGACAACCCCACTCCACTACTGATCCCAAACGAAGAAGATGATCTGTGGTCCGACCTGCTAGCACAACTGTGAGGAGGGTCCTAGCACCGCCGATTTAGTACCACGTTGCTTTTCTTTCCTCCCCAGTAATGGAGGGAGAGTTCTCTATGTAGCACTGTGTCCTGAGATGGAACCGCAAAAGTATGTTCTGAATTGACTGGCGGCAACTTGTTTCTGGTCTAGCATGAGGGACAACTTGCCTCCTCACAGACTTTAGATACATTTACTGTCCCTGGCACGGTTGCAGACTTGAAGCCCTTCAGCAGGAGGGATAGATAAGCAGCTCCTCACACGAGATGCTGCGAGCTGGGACGCCGCACAGACGTTACACCCCTGGAAGCACAATGCACAAGTCGGGCTGCAAAGATGGAATCCCGGGCCCCTTTTGTATGCTCGCGGGCCCCCCGCGAGTCACCCAGCACGCAAACAGGCACACGCATTCATGCATGCTAAGAACACACGCCGGAGACGTGCGATGGCTCCGGTCTCCGGCTCGAACTGCCGGGGCCCCGCCTTTATTAACCTACAGCGCATGCGCGAGCTCCGTGAGTCTCGCGCATGCGTAATACGTGTACCCAGTACACAACACTCCTCCTCTTCCCCCAGAAACAAACATTTGAACATGAAAACATCAAAACAGAACTTGCTTGTCGTCAGGAGCTGGAACAGCAAAATGTCCTTTCTAGGGGGCTGGGTCCACGATGAAGTCTCTGAACCTCTGGGGCAGCCTTCGTCCTGCCCTGCTCGGGTATCGTGGCGCAGTCTCCTCCGGGACCTCTGCCGTCTGCATATCTGCCATTGGAGGGCACTCTTCGTGCTCTGCCTCACTCTCTTGTTCCGGAGCTTGGTCCGCCGCAGCATCATCTTCTGCTGTCTTGATACGCTTGAAGAATGATACATTCCGTGTAATAGTACCTCTGGCATTGGCTGCTGTGACCATGGTACCCTTCACATGCGTTACACCCAGCGGTTGAGTCTCATAGGTTGTCGATAACTTGCCCTCCGACCTTCTATTTCGTACTAATACGGTATCACCCACTGCTATCTGCCTCTCGGGGAGCCTTCTCCGTACTGTCTCTCTCTCATTCCTGGACACTCTGTCCGACTGCACCTGCTCATTGTCTATCACACCTGGTTCCCGCCCTTCGGACTCAGGTATGAGCCCTCGCGGTATCCTTTTAAAGAGCGCTTCCGCCGGGGCAACTCCCGTGGATCGGTGCGGAGTTGTACGATACTCTCGGAGAAATTCAAACAGGTTCCTTCGGAGGTCTTCCCCTCCATTTTCGGATATGCAAAATATCTTGTTTAAAGGTGCGCATGAAGCGCTCTACCTCGCCATTGGCCCTTGGCCATAACGGGGTGACTTTGCAGTGTTTTATTCCCCTTTCTTCACAATATCGGGCAAACACCTGCCCCTGGAAAGGTGCCCCATTGTCCGAACACAATTCCACAGGGAAACCATGGGTGGCGAAAATCTTGTCCATCGCTATGGTGGTGTGATCGCTGGCCGTGGATTCGACCAGTTCCACTTCGGGATAACGGGACCACTGGTCGGTCACAACCAGGAAGTACAGACCCCGACCGGTGGAGCCGAAGTCGGCATGGACTGTCCCCCAGGGTAGTTCACTTCTTGCCATGGATTGTACTGGTGGACCTCTTTCCGCTGGGCTGGTGGCCTGGCATGGGATGCATGTCCTCACAAATTCTTCAACCCTCTTCTCTAAATCCGGGAACCAGACCTTGAGTCTAAGACGTGCCTTCATTCTGGTCATCCCCTGATGCCCATTGTGAGCCAGTTGAAGGACCTTTGCTGTGAGGGATCTGGGAATCACGATCCTGTGTCCTCTCAGTAGTAGTCCATCGGTCGTCACAGACAATTCATGTCGTGCACTCCACAATGCCTGCAGGTCCTTTTGCACCTCCACATTTCTCCTGGCATTGTTCATGAGAAGGTCCTTCCATGCTCCTGAGGCCACTGCCTCCTTCGCTCTCAGAAATGCCTCGTCAGAGTTGGACTCGTTGGCAATCTCTTCTCTCGATAGGGCGATGGGAAGCGCCGACTCGACAACCAAATGAATGGTGTCCGCACAGCTTGCAACTTCCGTGGTATCCCCTGACTGTCCAGAGCTGGGATGGCGAGACAAGTAGTCAGCAGGGTTTTGGGTCCCTGGGCGGTATACCAGTTTTACCCCGTATTCCATGAGGGATAACATCCACCTTTCTATTCTTGGTGGTGGCTTGGATGAGGCACAAGCTAGAATGGGCAGAAGTGGTTTGTGATCCGTCACCACTACAACCGGTTTCCCTAGGATGTATAACCTGAAGTGTTTACAGCCCCATAATATGGCGAGGGCTTCACGTTCAATTTGAGAATACCTCCTCTCGGTGCTGGTCAGTGCCTTACTGGCATACGCGATGGGCCTCATTGCTCCCTGCTGATCTGCCTGCAAAAGGACTGCCCCTAGTCCCACGGGACTGGCATCCACCACTATCTCAGACTCCCGGGCCGGGTTAAAGTACGCCATGGTGTCTAGTTCAGACAGAGCTTCTTTGATGGCCGTGAACGCTCTCTGCTCTTTTCCAGTCCACGCCCATGCCACTTCCTTCCTCGTGAGAGCTCTTAACGGTTCAGAGATGGATGCTAAGTCACGAAGAAAGCATCCGCAATTTGTCACCATGCCTAAAAAGCTGCGAACTTCCGCCAGGGACGTGGGTGATGATGCTTCCCGAATGTCCTTCACTTTCTTCGGATCGGGTGATATACCCCCCACGTGAAAAATGAATCCAAAAAACTCTAAACTGTCCCTCATGAACTCGCACTTTTCCTGGTGCAGTGTTAACCCAAGGCTGTGCAGTCTGCGAAAAGTGTCTTCTAGGCGCTTGATGTGCTCCGCCTCCGATCTGGCGAATACAAGAATGTCATCCGACATATTTATGACCCCTTTCAACCCTGACAGAGCCCCCTTGATGGAATTTTGAAAGACCTCAGCCGCGGAGGATATTCCGAAACTGAGCCTCTTATATTGGTACAGTCCTTCATGGGTTGTAAAGGTCGTGATATATCTGGACTCTGGGTGGAGCTCCAGCTGGTGGTACCCTGCTCTTAAGTCCAATTTCGAAAAGAATTTGGCTCCTTGAAGCTCGCCAACGATGTCGTCCAGAGTTGGTGTGATATTACGCTCTCTTTTTATAGCCAGATTGGGTAGTCTCATATCGACGCAAATGCGTACAGCCCCCGGTTGCTTGGGCTTTGGGGCAACAACAATCGGGGAAACCCAAGGCGTCGGCCCTTCCACTTTTTTGATAATGTCTCGTTCTATTAGGAGTTGTAGTTCCTCTTCAACCTGGGCCCTCAAGTGAAAAGGAATACGACGATGTTTTAGTGCCGTTGGTCTGACTGACTTATCGATGTGGAGCCGTACAGGTTCAGCCTTTAGCTTCCCTATCCCTTTGAAGAGTTTCTCAAAGCGTGCCAACAAACTGTTCAGATCCGACTGGTATACTGCGAATGTGAATTGCACTAGGTTGAGTGCTTCCGAAGCTGCGCAACTCAGCAATGAATGCGGGCTCACGCTGGTAACGAAAAACCTAGCCTTGATGCTGCTCCTGCCATGGGATACTGGGGCTATGAACACTCCTTGGATGGGTAGAGGGGTATCTTCGCCAAACGCATATATTTGGGCTCTAGACGGCGAAAGTGCTGGCGGGCCCGCAAGTGCATTGTAGTGTCTATCCGCGAGCACACATACCGATGCTCCCGTATCGATGAGGACCGGGGTGGGAACTTCCCCAATGTTCACAGTGCATGTAGGTTTTCGTCGAGTTCCGGGGCCACTTGCTATGCTGGAGATACAGAATATTTCTCCTTCTATTTCTTCTTCCTTGGCGATGTTCATATCCTGTATCTCCTGTTCCAGAGAAGATATACCCTTCACAGTGCGGGCACCACTCCTCACGAACCTCTCCGGCCCCCTGTTGGCCACCACGGGCACAGTGGCCCTACACATCCTGGCATAGTGTCCGGGGACCCCACATCTGCCACATGTCCTTGACTTAGCTGGGCACTCACCCCTGTGAGGGAGATCATACCCACAGTATGAGCACGATTGAGGGGAGCCCGATCTTGTTGTCTTTTCCTCCGGTTTTGGTGTCCATCTGGCCTTTCCCGGCGTAAAACGCCTGAGAGCGAGTGCCTCTTCCTCACATTTGGGATGAGTGGCTGCGTCCATCTTCGACCCTCTGGCCTCCGCCAGTTCATGCGCCCTCCCCATGTCTAGGATTTGCCGGAGGGTTAGTCCCGGTTCTCTCAGGACTTGCCTCCTGAGTTTGCCAGAGCAACATCCTTGCAATAATTGGTTTCGGACCATTTCCTCTTCATTGGCCCACCTGCAGGAGCTCGCCAGGTGTCTCAGACGGGCACAAAACTGGTCTAGTGATTCGTCGCTGCGTTGTTTTTCAGCCCCCATAACGAATCTGTCAAAATCGACATTCGCTAATGGTAGGAAATGATCCCTTAGCGCTTGCTTGACTGGGTCATATGTCGCCACTGGAATGTCAAGGGAGTCGTATATCTTCTGGACCTCCGTGCCTGCCGAGTACATCATGATGGCAATCTTTGCCTCATCTGCTGTTTCCCCCGAGGCCCTGAACATCATTTCCAGTCTTTTGACCCATATGAGCCATTTTGGGCCGAGTTTTGATGGGGGGCCTGTAGTGTCGAATTCAGGCATGGGCGCTAGGGTGGTGCGCACTCTACGTGGTACTGGAGCGGTGGCACCCTCCTCATCTGTCTCATCACCCATCTCCCTGGGTACTCACAGTAAAGTCTTGGCTGAAAATGGGTGATCCGGCTCCCAGCTGTGACAAAAATCTTCTTTGTTGTCTTTTGTCGCTTTGTCTATCACAACCCTGCTCCAGCTGGGCTGTGAAGTGTCCAAAAATAATTTTTTAGCTGCTGATGACTAACAGATGGCGCACGAGCACCCAAAACGGGCCGCAACCACTGCGTGTGATGTTCTCACTCGAGCGCTCAAAATGGCCGCCGGCTATCTCGAGCGGGTCCGCGACTGCGGAGCTGTATTCTGTTCCTGCAATGTTGTCGGAACGAAGTAGCGGTTCACTTCCCGCCTCGTCGCCAGTTTTGTATGCTCACGGGCCCCCCGCGAGTCACCCAGCACGCAAACAGGCACACGCATTCATGCATGCTAAGAACACACGCCGGAGACGTGCGATGGCTCCGGTCTCCGGCTCGAACTGCCGGGGCCCCGCCTTTATTAACCTACAGCGCATGCGCGAGCTCCGTGAGTCTCGCGCATGCGTAATACGTGTACCCAGTACACAACAGCCCCCCTGCACTAAAGTAATCTGCCAAAAGGCTCTGAAATTAACCCTATGGACAAGCGGACTGGAACAGCGCCACCCAGGTCCCCCCAGGAAGAGAGAAGCACTAGACCTGAAGCCGGTCATTGAGCCCTGGGGAAGGCACAGTGGAACGGAGGCAACCTCCCCCCTGAACAACCACTGAAAACAGCACACATACTATAAAGGACCTGCCAAAGGCCACTCCAGTTATCCTGCAGATTGGAAGCAATTAAAAGGAGGACGACGTGAACGCCAGTCACCGATGTGATCCGCGCCCGCCCCCCCCAGAGGGTTGGACACAGCGCAGATTAAAGGGGTAAATAAGGAGCACCCCATAAAGCACTGGCGGTCACCCCACGATCAAGTCATACGTTAACCTACCCTCTGCAGGGAGAGGAGGACAGGGGTACGCAGAACCTACCAGAAGACGCTCGACCCGAATCACCCGTCAGCCCAAGAGGCTGCAGGGAAGACGCAGATGCCAGGGGCTAAATCCAATAAGAGCCAAAACCACAGTCAAAGCACGAGGAGGACAGCTGGAACATTGCTGGAGGCAGCTCCGGACAGAAGAACAGCAGTGCGGGGAACCCACAATCGAAGTGAACAACAGGGAAAGCACTGGAGAAGACACTAAAATGGCCCTAAACAAAGAAGAACTGCAGGAATGCTTGAAGAGCATGGAAAGTAGAATGATGGAGAGTCTCCAAAGCTAGTTAAGCACAATAAGAGAAGAACTGAGATCCTCTCCGCAAGAAGTGAAGTACATCACAGATCTGGGGGCAGAGCGGACATTACAGAAGCGGGCCTCTCCGAGATTGCGGAAGACGCAAAAGAAAACAACATTCTCCTTGACCAGATCGCCAGAGCGATGCCCAACTTAGAACTCCAAGCAGAAGACCTCGAATAGATCTCAAAGATCCAACATAAGAGTCAAAGGCCTGGGAGAAACTATCGACGATAAAGACCTGAAAGAAACAATGCAGCACTGCTTCAGCAGTCTCTTACAGGCACACAACCAGAAGACATACTCAGATAGAGTGCACAGAGTAGGTCCCAAGAAAGAGTCCCTGGAGCGAGGCCAAGAGATGTCCTACTGGCAACGACCTCCTACACTGTGAAGGAGGAGATACTACGGGCAGCAAGAAGGCAGCAGACGGTCTCCACCAACGGGACGCAAGTCCAACTATTCCAAAGAAGATTGATGCAACCGGCTAGAAAGGTGTTAAAAGCTAAAGGAATAACTTACAGATGGGCATACCCCTTTGGCTTGTTGTTCATGTGCGAGGGTAAGCAACAGAGGATCTCCACCTGCGAAGAAGGTATGACACTGCTACAGATAGAGGAGGAGGACACCCGTGAATGAGTGAGGGAGCAAGCCAGCCAAGGTCCTACAGGGGAAAGACCTAAACAGGTCGTCCGGCACCAAAAGGCGGCGAGGCAGGGAGACCGTCTTGACAGGACCTCGACCGAAGTGAGACCCAGAGGTGGTAATTCATGTGGAACAACAGATCAGTCGGACCTGGGAGTCGGGTCGGAAAGGCAGATATTGCAGAAGGGGATTACAGAACTGGTGGGGGTAGTGATTGCAGCTACCCCGGGCGGGGAGAGGAGCGGGGACGTTGTGGAATCTACCTTTGGGACACAGACATGTCCTGGCAGGAGGGATGTTGAGGTATTTACCGGGCCCTAAGCTCCGGGGAGGGGGGGCAACAGGGTGAAGGTTCTAGGAAACCTTGACCCGAAGGGATGGGAGGGGGGAGCAGGCAGGGGGAGTTAACGAGGGTATGGTTATTTTTGAAAGTTTCATGGTATAGCTCACTAGGTGGGAAGAAAAGTAGCACTGGTTGTGGGAGAAGGCATAGGGTTCAGGGCTTAAATTTGCCAGTGAAGCAACGCTCTATTTTAATGAGGTTAGTAGACCTCCAAGCATCAACAGTCTTCTGTCAACACACCTACTCCCAGCAGACAAAAGAAGGATGGCTCATGAAGCAATCCCTATACAGTACTATGCCTCGGGGGGGGACGAAGACCAAGGGAGTGTGGCTATTTTATTGGGGTCCAATGCAGCATTCCAGAAACAGGTTGCGTTCAGGGATAAGGAGGGCAGATATTTGCTCCTCAAGGGTACACTAAACGAGTAGACACATCTCAATACATGCCCCAAATGAGGCACAGGATCTGTATCTGGGGGAAATGCTGCTGAAATGGAACGGCTATGTGAAGGCCAAATACTGATTGGAGCAGACTTTAATTGTGTGATGGATCCTGCCCTCGATAAAACACTGCTACTCACAGCCGCAGACGGAAGGAACAGACAAGCGCTGGGTAAACTCTTTAGGGAGCAGGGGGTAGTGGAAACGTGGAGATTCTTCCATGAGCAGGAAAAATAATTCACCCACTACTAAGCGGGCCCATAGGGGATACTCGATAATCGACATGATCCTGGTCTCAGCCACAGTGATTCCCCAAATAGAGGTCAAGTATCTCTCTGATCACACCCCAATCCTGGTGCAAATAGTGCCGGTAAAGGATGTAGCTAAACCCCGTAAGAACTGGAGGCTAAACAAAATGATACTGAGAGACTACGCACTTATGGCACATATGGAAAAAACACTGAATAACTTCTTCCAGGACAATGACAATGGGGAGACAGATTGGGGAGTAATCTGGGATGCGGGGAAAGAGGTAATTCATATCACAAGCTACAGCATACATGCGAGAAAGAGGGCTCATCCGGAAGAAATTGGAATTAGAACTGCAGGAAGCACAAACACAAAATACGACCAGGCAAACTCGGGAAGCGCCGAGAGCTCTCCGAAAGGCAAGAGCCCAACTGGAAACCCATATGGCAGATCGCACCACACCCTCCCCATTGACCACTAAGCAGACATACCATGTTTAGGGGGGGAAAGCCAACAGATTCCTGGCAGCCAAACTAAGCAAGCAAATATCCCGTATTTACATAGCACAGCTCAACAATAGTAAAGGGGAATCGTGCACATCTGAGGAGGATAAACCGGACAAAATGGAAAAGTTCCATCAGGACCTCCTAAAACAGGAAGACCTCCCCCCACAGGCACAAATAGATTCACATAACAGCACAAGAGATAAATGACACCATTACACACCTACCCCCTAATAAGACCCCGGGGCCGGATGTGCTGGGGAATGGTTACTATAACACGTTCTGAAACCAACTGCTAGCCCCATTAACTAAACTAACTACATACGGGAAAGGGGAATAGTCACGCCTGACATGGGAAGATCGTTCACAGTCCTAATAAACCAGGCAAAGACCCAACAGACTGCGCCAGCTACCGGCAGATATCATTACTTAACAGTGATGCTAAATTGTATGCCAAAATCCATGCAACTAGATTGTCGAAGGTATTACCCAAAATAATCCATGAAGATCAAGCAGGATTTATAATAGGGAGGCACACGCAAGATAATGTAAGGCAGGTGGTAGATGTCAGACCTAGGGATTAAGACAGGGCAAAAATTCTCGATAGTAGCACTAGATGCACGTCGTGCCTTTGACAGCTTAGATTGGACATATTTGGAAATGGTCTTGAAGAAATTCGGCTGCAACCCCACCTTTATTAAGATGGTCCTAGCAAATTTCCATAGTCAACGGGAGACACTGGGCACAAATACAGATACAGAGGGGCACACGGGTGGGATGCCCACTATCCCCCCTGATCTTCGTGATGGTCGGGGTTACCGGAGGAGGGGTAACACAAAATAGCACTATATGCTGACGACGTCCTAGTATTCCTTAGAGACAGCTCAGGCTCACTTCCCAAAGCCTTAATCAGGTTACTAGAGTTTGCCAACTCTTCGGGCTTCACTATAAATTTGACCAAATCTAAGGCTCTAAACATTACAGAGGGAGAGGGGGAAAGCGAGAAACTAATGGCGCTACACCCCCTAACCTGGGAACCTGAGGCAATAGAATACCTAGCAATACAACTAACAAAATAATACAAAGGACTGTATGAGGGAAACATAATACCCCTATGGAAACAATTGAAGGAGGACTTATACAAACGGGACGCTCAAGAACTATCGTGGTTCGCACGCATAGCTGCACTTAAAATCACACTACTACCCTGCCTGCTATATGCAGCGAGCTCCCTCCCAGTGCCACCCCCAGCCCCCTAAGATAAACAAGACCATACAGCAGGAGTTAATTACTTTTGTGTGGCATGGTAAAAAGCCCAGAATACAAAAGAACGTTCTGACTAGACCGCCATTACTGGCAGGACTGGGGATCCCAGACATCAAGAGGTATATCCTAGCCGCGCAGGTAACACCGATGTTGAAGTGGATGGAAGGGAACACACAGATGGGTTGGAGAGGACTAGAGCAAGGGGTGACCACTATCCCCCTGGGAATGCTACATGCGTTGTGGCCACGGGCCAGGGGAACAGAGGGACAACTTCTGGAGGCTGCCAGGGAACCACTGAGGGGTTGGGACAGAGCCCTCAAAAGGCGCCACATTACACCAGGCCTAGGACCCATCACCCCAATGGCACAGAACCAAGACTTTACCCCGGGTAAACAAAACAAGCTCTGGGATAATTGGTGACAGACACAAACGATACACTTAAAATAATTTTTTCGGGAAGGACACCCTCTCCTATTCGGAGAGTGTGAACAGAAATTTGGCATTGGGGAAAAAGTAAAGATATACATGTATACGAGTTAGGCACTGGATATCACAGAAAGTGGTTACGGAAGCGGCCACCAGGACCCCGACTGGGATGGAGCTCACCCTGCAGGAGGGTGTGACGATAAGGGCACTATCGAGAATATACAGACTGCTAGACACATCGCAGGAAGAGGATAGACTTACATATAAAGACAACTGGGAGAGGGATCTGGGTACTCCCATTACAGAGGCGGAATGGGGACAAATCTGGAGGAAGGCACAGAAAACGTCTAGTTGTACCATGATCAAAGAAACAGGATATAAATTATGCTACGGATGGTATCTGACACCAGACTACACAATAGTAACCCCTCCTATCCCTCTACCTGTTGGAGACAATGCGGTAAATGTAGTAGCAGACAGGACTTGTACCACGTGGTGGGCCTGCCCCAAAGCAATGACATACTGGAAGGAGGTCTTGGGGTACATAAAGGAGATTACAGGGAAACAGCTCCCGTTCACACCAAAAGTGGTACTACTGGGAATTGAAGTAGGGGGAATTTATGCAGCGTCTGGGAACAACGCCTCCATTATTACCCAATTACTAATGGCGGCAAGGGTGACCTTGGCTCAGGGATGGAAAAATGTGGAGGGACCTGTAATAGCATGCTGGCGGGTCAAGGTCTGGAATGTGTTAGCCATGGAAAAGGTGGGAGCCCTAAGCGAGGGCAAGCATCTTAAATTCCTAGCGATATGGGGCCCATTCCTAGACTTTGTTAAAGAAAGAGAAGCCCAATACTATAGACCAGGCTTACTGAGAGCAATGCAAAACGGAGGTTCACCGGCCTAAGAGTGCGACTAGTCCAAGAGAGGTGGTGAAAGGGTTTGAGAGGGGGATGTCTGAGGAGAGGAGAACTTCCAAGGTGTGGCCAGCAGAGTGTTTCAGACCAAGGAAAGTGTTGCAGAGGTTGAGGAAGAGCCCACAGGAGGGATTACAAGCATCCAGGTGGATGTTAAGGTTTCCAAAGTGGAGAAGTTGAGATGTAGATAAGAGGAGAGGTCAGCCCACTCAGAGGAAGAGGGCAACCTGGCCAGGTGGCCTCAGGTTGGTGGCCACAGTCAAAGAGAGGAACATGTAACCTCTGAATAAAGGGTACGCACCCAGAGATAATTCAGGCTGAATTAGGTCTAACTTCATGAACAATGTAGACAATATTGAGGGCGTTGATTTACTTGTATTAAAAGTCAACACTTGCGTGAAAATACTTTAAAGGAACAAATATGGATGGGAGTGGACTAGAAGGACTTTATGTGCAACTGGAACCGACAAACTAACAATATACGTGATCTCAGGGACCAAGCCAATGCAAAATCGGCTTAGCACCTATAAGTTAGTGTACCACGCATGGCATTCTTTCCAGATATACGGATATTCTGAAATTCCAGAATACATATTTCAGAGTAAGATAGGCCTGCATATGACGATGGCGTGGGGTGAGCGAGAAGGTGTCACAAACATTGATTTAAATAGTAATAATAACTATATCCTGGATAGTGAAGGTGAACTCCTCCATTGGCCAATTTCCGGGCCGCACCAACCGGTATAACTCCGAAATCCCTTATGGCCCAGAAAATGGGCAGTACGGGGATGCCGCGTCATTCCCCTTTGTGGGCGCTGCCGCCAGGGCTCTTGCCGCGTCAGTGCCACACCGCAAGGGCTCTCAGCGGCATGCTCCCACTGATCACAGAGGGCTGTGGCACAACTCCCCTGGGCCACGCCCGACAGACACAGCCCGGATACCAAACCCACCCCCTTACCTTAGCGAGGTGAGGAGCATATGGCTCCACCCCCCAGCTCTCACTGGAGAAAACCTTTGCTGGGCCGCACCTGGCAGACACAGCCCAGCATCTTGCCCATGACCCCCACCAGCCACTCTAATAACTTGATGGGGCGCACTCAACAGTGGCCCGACTCCTTTGTACGTCCTGCCCCTTTCCTCAATACGCTGTGTACTGGTTGCTGGGAAATAGCTGGTTCCCACCAATAACTTTTCTTGTTAGGGTGACTTCAGAAACCCAGAGCCTGCTATTTCCATATAACTAGTTGATGTTCGCCAAAATAAGCACCAATCAGCCAACCATCCCCACTAGATCTCTTCCCACTTTCCCGTCAAACTGAAGCAGGAACCTACACTGTTTATCCTCCACCCCTCTTTTCCAACAGAACAGATAACCCCTGTACAACCACCCCAATGCCATTCATCCTGACTCAGAGCAATTCCCTCTGCACGTGAAACCTCACACAGTCCAACATATTATGAGACACTGTCTCCAGGCAACCGCAAGCCTCACACGCCGCAGATGCAACTCTACCCATCATACACTTTCAACCCGCCAACCCTGCATGACCCAACCTAAGGCGATTCAAAATAGTTTCCCCCTTCGTGCCAACTCTACACCCCCCTCAAACGCCAGAACCCGCAACTGCCTACACACAACCGCTACCCCTTCGTACTCCTATCCCACCGACCCCGCCACATATTCTTAATATTGCCACGCACCATCACCTGTACCTCAGCCACACTCAGTGGTACTTCCACATCCACCTCCCCACTCAACGTGGCCCATACGCAGTCAGATCCACCAACACATTACCCAAGACCCTAATGACTGGGAACCCAAGCTAACTCCAGCACGGTACCCCCCCCCGCAACACACTCCTCTAATCGCTGTCTAATGAGCACACCTATATTCCCCCTATCGCAATTCCCCTCCTTGATAGCCAACAATGCACTAATTGAATCCACAAACACCACCACCTTAGCCAACTGCTTCCCCATAATCCAAAGCACTGCCATATTAACAGTCATCAACTCTGCTGGGCAGAAGGATACATCATCAGACAACCTAGTCACCCAAAACTCCTCATCTCTCGGAAAAAAGCAGGCCATACCAACCCTGTTACTCTCCGGATCCTTGAAACCATCCGTATATACCTGAGCGCCAACTTTCCACTCCACATACTGCACCGCCAATCTCTTAATCACCCCCTGATCACCACTCTTCTTGACCACCAATGTGGTCAAATCCATCATGCCGTATCCAAACCAGCACTACCACCCTATCCACATCTTCCACCATACACAACCCCTCCACCCCCAATCGTTTCACCAGCCTGTCCACATGGAACCCAAAAGTCCCCCCTTCCCTCTACCAGCTCCCACTCTTTTAGGCATGCAACCAATTAACAACCAGACACTTCTTCACAGGAGGCCACACACTGAGAGACTTACATCGCAACCAATACCTAGCACTCACCTCCTCCCTTCTCAAATCCAATGGCAACATCCCTGCCAACACTTGCCCAGCCTCTGTGGGGATGACCAAACCATCCCAGTTACAGTCCTCATTGCCCTTGCCTGGACACCATCCAACACATCCAGCTGAGTCCGACTATAACTGCTCTGCAGCTCAACTTCTGGCAGCGTAACTTAATTTATATGTCTCCACATGCTGGAGCTTGAACGGCTCTCCTTTGATGTTACCGCCATCTTGGTCGCTTGATATGGCGCCGGCTTCCCACACAGGACTCTTCACCTCCCTGTCATATGTTATACGACGACTACTCTTATCAGGACCTCGTTGGGTGTCCACCTCCTAATAAATGTCTTGGTTGTACTCGTCAGTGAGTTTTTCTCTTCTTCGTGTGGGGCCCTGCTGGAGGAATGCAGCCGGTTTGCTTTGCTGAAAGAGTGGGAGAAGCCTGCAGCAGCGGTCTCACATCAGAGGATTAGCCTTCAAACATCGCTGATGGATATTTCCTCCCCGAACTCCTCGGTTAACAATTCCAAGATGGATCCTCCGCTTCATTCTCCAACTTTCAAAATTCCTAAGAATCAACCTGTCAAATACACTCCTAAATGCAGCAGATCTACCTCCTAAATGACATTTGATACTCCATCCACTTCAACTCATCTAAGAGACAAATCAAGATCTCCCATTAAATCCACTGATCCCTCTTTTGCAACTTTACAAACTTGATTAACCTTAAAATATGGAGTATACTCCTCCTCTACCTTATCTGATTTACAAGTTATTGTTTAATTAATCATCTGCTTTTTCATTTTTTTGTAGCTCTATGTTTTCATACCTTCAATACTTCAGATATTACTCTCTCCTCTTGCTCTTTGCTTCTCTTTGCCTGTGCCTGCTCCGTCTCCGTACTCTGGTATCACCCATGATACTCTTGATTTCTTACTTTCTAGCTAATCACACCTCTCTTTCTACCATTACTTTCTCCAGTATATCCCTTCTCTTACAACGTATACATTCATATATGTTTCCCCTTTATTGTCGTCTCCCCTTCCTGCTGTCCTTCCCCTTGCTCTTCAATGTTGCCATTTTATTTAGTAATCCTCACCCCGTTGACATTTTGCATTCTTTGAAATGTTTCTCTTTGCAGCGTTTTATTTTGCACTGCTTTTTATTCTACTTCGTAAATCATCCCCCTTACCAATTCAAATGTCGATTATGTTTATCACATGGAATGTTAAAGGATTGGGTCATCCTATCAAACGTTGCAAGGTTATCTCTCGACTGGCTAAGCTCAAACCTGACGTCGTTTGCCTCCAAGAAACTCATTTGACTTCGGATAGCGAAAATCTCAAGATTAAATCTCCATGGGACAGTCATACACTCTTTCAAATGCTCTAGATAAGAAGCGTGGAGTCTCCATATTGATTAATAAACATTTGAACTTTTAATTAGCCAATGAAGACGCTATTATTAACAACTTACCTGTTACCATTGTTAATGTTTATGGCCTTAATGCTCCAAACCCCCTTTTTTGGTCTAATTTTATTACATAAATCTCTCAGAGGAGCACAGACCAAATCATGTTTTGTTGAGATTATGAACCGGATTCTTGACTTTGTCCTGGACCGCAAACCCTCTTCAAATTTTATGAACTCCAAATCTCGTAACAGCTTCCTAAATTTATTACAAAATTTATTACAAAACCTAAAGCGAATCGATTCCTGGCACTTTTGTTATCCAGACACTAAAGATTTCACGTTCTACCCCCTTAATCTCCAATCAATCCTTTTCCAGATTAGACTATATTTTTGTTTATTCCTCACTCTACCATTCTAGACTCCGAAGTTGGCCCCATAACTATCTCAGACCATGCACATGTTTCCATCACTACCCATTACTAAACTTTTTCCAAGATGAAGATTCAATACTTTCCTGCTTAAAGACAACACCTTTGTCGACAAAATGTATCCTTTCAGTAAATAATTCTGCTATAATAACCACCCTGAACACACCTCCATAAATAACAATGGGGTGCTTTTAAAGCAACCCTACGTGGATTCATAATCCAATTTGTTGCCATCAAAAAACACCAATCGGAACTCACTCATAACGCTCTTTTAACCTCAAACACCTAGAACAATCCGATTACGCAAACCCTGATACGAACACCATGAAAGCTCTCGTGATTAAACAATTTGAATTAAACAAAATGTGCACTGATAGAGCCGACAACTCCATACTTAAATCTAGAACTAAACTGCAGAGTGGATCCAACAAAGCTGGTAAAATGCTAGCCTCTTATATAAAAAAGAAAAATCCCCTATTACCCATATTCTCTCTTCTGATGGGAATAGACTAAACCAAAAGATATAAGCAATGCCTTTCTCGATTTTTACTCTAAGCTTTATGCCTCTGATCCCTCCATTAGTTACTCTGAAATCTATTCATTCTTTGAAAAAAAAAAAAGTAAATTCTTTCTAACCCAATCGACCTATCTCCCTTACTGAAATCAAACAAGCCATACTCAACCTCAAACCCAATAAAGCCCTTGGTCCAGATGGGCTCACCACAGATTTCTACAAAACCTTCATTGATTCCATTGCACCAAAACTTTTAGAACTGTATTCCTACTTTGCCGAGATTGATCAAAGCCCTGGCTCCTTTGGCAAAGCTCTCCTAGTACTTTTCCCCAAACCTGATAAAGACTCCTCCTTAGTTAAAAAATGATAGGCCCATTTCTCTCATCAATTCCGATTAAAAAATCTTTGGCAAAAATTCTCGCAAAACGCCTAGAACTTTTCCTTCCCAAACGAATACAGCGTGATCAATCTGGTTTCATCAAAGATCATCACGCTTCTTCTAATTCCAGACTCTTATTTAACACACTAACTCACTCCCAAAATTCGAATGACCCTTTAGCCCTTCTCGCCCATGATGAAAAGAAAGCATTTCATCGTGTCTCTTGGTCTTTCATGTTCCACTCTTTGACTTGGCATGGCCTCCCCTCATACTTTATCAACCTAATAAAAGTTCTTTACTCTTCTCCCACCACTCGTATTGTTATCAATAATTCTCTTCCGCCTCCTTTCAAATTGGAAGAGGAACTCACCAAGGTTGTCCTCTTTCCCCCCAACTTTTTAATCTCGCCCTAGAACCCCTTCTAAGCATTAGGACGAATACTAACAGCAAAGGTACTTTTAGAAAAATAATAGATGTTAAACTTTCTGCTTATGCTGATGATATCATACTTTAGCTCTCGAACCCTGCCTCCTCCATTCACCATTTAATAACGACCATAAATAACTTTTCCATTGTCTCAGAATACAAATTGAATTTGGATGAATCAGAAGTAATGCCTCTCACTAATGTGTAACCTTATCAATACTCCTTTTGTCTGGCTTATCTTGGCAAGCCTCTCATATTAAATATTTTGGGCTTCTCGTCGCTAAAGATATTTACACTACGATTCATCTCAATACTAACATCTTAATTGAAAAAGTTAGTGAAATGACTTCAATATGGTCTCCTCTTTTCCAATCTTAGAGGAGTCGCCTTGATACTATTAAAATAATGATCAGTGCCATTATCTTCTACTCATTATCCATGATGCCCACTGTAATTAAATTAGCTTTTAACAAAAAACTTGACTACATCCTTCTTAAATTTCTATGGAATCATAAAGTACCACGTATTGCCATCGATAAATTGAGACTTCCAAAATCCTTGGGAAGAGTCAAATTTCCTAATTACCAACTATATCACAAGTCTTTTGTCCTTAAACAATTAGTAATTATTAAACATTATGAATCCCACCTTGATTGTGCTCCCGTATGGATTAACATTTAAACTAGCCTCATCTCTCTGTTCTCCCTTTCCCATTTTTTAATGACCTCTTCCTGGCCCAATATCACTACCAGTGAAACTGTAGTTGTGTGTGGTATTCAGGATCAAGTCAGCGCGTAAGCGCCGGCACATAGGAGCCGGTTCGTTCCGTGAGTCAGGCCACCCCATTCAAAACTTCGCGGCAAGTGCCTGAAATGGGAATTGTTGAAGTTCTGAATGCGATGAAGACTGCCAGGAAGAAATTGGATGCAAGATGTGTGCATCAGGTTTCCTTAGATCATGTGAAAATGAAACCAGTACAAATTGATACTCATTCTACTGATGTACTCATAGGGCCCAGTGTCACCAAATTCCAAACAGAGGATGAACCGATGGTTTAATAATGATCTTAAGGAACTAAAATCCCCAAAAATTAAGCTTTTTTATGCCTGGCGTCAACTTAGACAACCATTCAGCCTAGCAGCCTATAAAACTGCTGCGGTCGAGTACAAACAAGCAGTATTCACAGCCAAAAATGGAGTCACTTAATGCTAGAATAGTTAACGCCAAATCTGATAGTAAGGAACTTTTCCAAATATTAAAAAGGAGCAATTGCATACTCCTGGCCCCATGCAAGACCCTATTCTCAAAAACGAATTTTGGTGCACAGAAATTCAGCAAGCTCTGTTCAACAAACTGGAAAAAAAAATCAGAGGGGTAATAGAGGAGAAAACTCACTCCGAGTAAACAAGAGCTGGAAGACAATGTGCACACTCCTGCTATTAAGGACAAGGAGCAGCGAACATTCAACTTCTTCCAAAATGGGCACGAAGAACTAGCTAAAACCATTGCTCAACTCAAAAGTACGAGCTGTAAGGGAGACCTCTGGTCCTCTGTTGTGATTGAGGAGTGCTCCCCTATTCTGATCCCGACACTTACCAATTTTGTTAATGCCTCCTTTGCACAAAATAGGGTTCCAGATAATATAAAAAAATGCCTGGATTACCCCACTTTTGAAGAAACGCAACCTCTGTCCACTAACACCTTCTAACTACAGACCTATTACTAAAACCACTGTTGGTACATTTTTACTGTTATAAATCTTGGACAGAGTAGCTTATAATCAAATACCAATATTCCTTGAGCAGAAACAAATTCTTCACAACTACCAATCAGGTTTTCGAATTAATCACGGAACTGAGACGGCTCTCCTAGCCTTAAAATCACATCTCCTTCAAGGTATGGACAAAGGGCAAATCTCCCTACTTATGATCCTCGACCTTTGGGCGGCCTTTGATCTGGTGGACTATGCCATTCTGTCCACCAGGTTAAGGGACAATGGCAAGTTTTCCATTAAGGCGACCCAATGGATCTCCTCTTTTTTGAAGGGTAGGCAAGTGAGAGTCGCAAGCGACCTTACAGAAGCCAAACCTACCACCCTCCGGTACGGGGTGCCGCAGGGAGCATGCGTTTCCCTGTGCTTCTATAATATCTTTTTTTTTAAAATTTGTATTAATTTTATTCAAGCCAAACAACAATACAAACAAACCCAACACGCAGTGCAGTTTACAACAATTCGATTAAACACCATTTGTATTTCCATTTTGCCACTGCTCCCCAAGTCTCACCCTCCATTATGAGCCTATTTGTACTTCGCATTCAGTATCTGCTACATGTGGCCGGGTCTCACTATCCTCGGATTCCGTTGGATCCGATATAGATCCGAACAGTTCCGCTGTTAATAATTTCCATGCCATCAAGGTACCCACTTCTTCCTCCTCACTCATGCTGCTCACCTCCTGCCATACTACCGTTTCGGCCTCCGCCGATTTCTGTAACTCCTTCCACCATACCTCCACCCGTGGCTTGTGGCACTTCTTCCATCCCAAGGCGATCCTCCGTTTTGCTAGCACGTATGCCAAGTTTCTCCGTTTCTCAACATGTTTAAGTTTCCGTGGTCTGGGGAACCCTCCCAGCAAGCAAGCCCAGGCCGTATCTATGACGAGCGTGACCCCTTTTGTCACTAATTTTTGTGCCACTTCACCCCAGAAACATTCGATTACTGGGCATGACCAAAACATGTGTGTCATGTCATCGTTTTCCATGTCGCACTTAGGGCACGCCTGTCGCCCAGCGTTTCAGAACTTGGATATCCTCAGAGGGGTCATGTATGCTCTATGCATTATGTACAGCTGTATTTGTTTAAGTCTGGCGTTTCTTGACACTTTCTTGTGATATCCCAGGGCGCGTTCCCACATCCCATCTCCCATTGGGGCCCCCACCTCCTCCTCCCAATCAAGTCTCAAATGTGTGAATTCCTTCCCCACCTTGGTCATCACCATCTCATACAATCTAGAAATCTCATGCCCCCCTTCCGATATGTCATATATTGCCCCCACAGTAGCATCTGGTTCCTTTGCCAACACCGTTTCAGGCCACGTTTTCTGAATTTTCTGAGCCATCCTATGGTATGTAACATATTGGCCAGTATGTAATCCCACCTCCTACCCAAGTTCTTCAAAATCTTTAATGGTCCCCTCTTACCAGATGTCCCCCAACGTTACCAGCCCCACCGATTCCCAGTAGGTTCTGATAATCACCCTCAGCTGCTTGTCCCCTCCTGCTAAAGCGACCAGCGGTACTTACGGGGAGCACGGGAATGGGCCCTCCATCATCCGACACGCTCAACGCCACATTTTCAACACCAACATCATCATCCTAGGGCGCTCCTTCATATCGGACTCAGGCAACCATATCATTTCCCTTAAGTAAAATGGGGTACAAACCCGCCCAAACAACCCATCTTCTTCTATAATATCTTTATGATCCCTTTCTTTCATATGCTCGAACAGGAAGTGATCATATTTGCGAATTACGCAGATGATACGCAATACATCATCCCCATCTCAGGATTGCATCATGAGGATGAAATCCATATCAATAAGGTGTACCAAAGGATACAAAACTGGATGGTGGCAAACAGCCTGGCCATCAATAGTTCAAAAACCAAACTCTTGCTCGTTGGGTCGGAGGCCAAACTTGAGAAATTGGGCACAATATACAACAACTTCAATATAGACAACTGTAATATTGAGGTTATGAGTAAGGTGAAGACCCGTGGTATCTATATAGACAAAAATCTGAATATGAAGGCCCAAAATAGTTTGATCTCCTCCTCTTCCTACTTTATCAAACTGTTCCTTCATCTGCGACCCTTTATATCTGAAAATAAATTGGAGACACTAGCTAGTGCCATAATAGGATCCAAATTGGACGGTTGTTGTAGCCTGCTGGTGGGCATTCCTCAATCTGACTTTCAACGCCTCCAGGTAATCCAAAATAGGGTGTTAGGGTTGTTAAATGCCTTCTGAGGAGAGACCATGTATCGGAGGCAAGAAGAAGTCTTCACTGGCTCCCGATCCGGGCCAGGGTATCCTTTAGGCTATTACTCATTACCCATAAATGCCTGATGGGCCAAATGCCTGCCTACCTCACAGAAGCCATTGTAATAAAACAGCACCAGGTACCCAAGATCAAACAATAACAACCTTCTCAACACAATTCGATGTAATACCAGCAAGGCACGGAATGGTGCCTTTGGTATAGTGGCTCCTTTGGCATGTGTGAAGTGTGGAATTATAGTCGGAGACAGGCAAATGCTGAAACAATATTTATTCACTGGTTAAGGGCAGCAAATGCTGAAAGAATAACTATTAAGTCCTCCCGGTTAGCTTCACCGGCGTCTTGGCCTCCCAATGTACAACAGCGTTAGTCCTGGCTTGGTCCTATCTCAAGCCGGTGTCCGGATAGGCCCACCACTCTGGTTCTCTCTCCTCTCTCTTCTCCGTGTCCTGTGGAATGAGAGCAACCCATTAGTCTCGTTTGGCGCGCTTTTAACACACCTGGCGGTTTCAAGCCCCCTCCAATCACTGAGGGTCTGGGTTAACCCCCTTCTCATTGGTTCCTGGGACGTGGTCCCGCCTCTCTTAAGGGTTGCCGTCCCGGGGTGTCACCATTCCCGTTCCCCTTGTGGAGGTGGGCGGTTGCGTTGGCCATGTGGTTGTGGCCGCGCCGTATAGGGACGCATCCGGATGCTGGGCGTCCCTCCCCAGCAATGCGCAGCTCCGGCACAGTCAGGAGGAGCACGGGGGTGGCGAGCCGGCATTGTTCTCCCGCATCTCGGTGCCATCGCGGGCACTGCTCCCCCTCCCCCGGACCGGGGTGATCAGGTGAGTACACAGCGGCTCCTCCCGCGGCCTTGCCGCGGCTGCCTATAGCGGTTTTAGCCGCGGCACAGCCGAGGCTACCCGCAGCGGGTTTCCCTTCCCTTGCCGCAAGGGAAAGGGCGGACATGGCAGCGCCTCGCGACTCGTGCGGGCCGGCTACACGCCGCGGCACCAGCCGAGGCGCAGCTTCACACATCCCCACCCCAATCCCAGGCCGTTCGGGCCAGGGTGAACACCTAGACAGATAGTCAGCCACCAGCTGAAACCTGGCAGGCCTGTGCAACGTGACAAAGTCGAAAGGCTCAAGGGAGAGAAACCAGTGGAGAACCCTCTGGTTCGTGTCCTTATGTTGAGCCAGCCACTGGAGGGGGGCATGGTCGGTGTACAGAGTGAACCGGCGACCCAACATATAGTACCGGAGCGAGTCAACGGCCCACTTGATGGCCAAACACTCCTTCTTAATGGTTGAGTAAGCCGCCTCATGGGGCAACAATTTCCGACTGATGTAGCACATCGGCGGCAGGTCCTCCCCATTCATCTGCGATAACACAGCTCCCAGACCCTGGTTTGAGGCGTCCGTTAGTAAAAAGAAATGTTTCTGGAAGTCCGGGCAGCAGAGGACCGGGTTGGACGTGATCCTTCGCTTTAGGTATGCTATGGCGTTCAGGGCACTCGGGTCGTTGGTCAGGTTGGGATTCCCCTTGAGCCTCAACGCGTCTGTCAAGGGAGCGGCTATCGAGGAGAAGTCAGGGATAAATCTTCGGTAATACCCGATCAACCCCAGGAACGCTCGTATTTGTTTCCTGTTGGTGGGAGTCGGTATATCATGGATAGCCTGTGTTTTGGACAACTGTGGTTTCAGCACTCCCCCACCCACTATGTGGCCCAGATATTTGGTTTCGTGGGTTCCCATCGTAGTCTTCCTGGGGTTGATATGTAGTCCTGCCCTCTGTAAATTAGCTACTACTAGTTCTAGGTGGTTCAGATGCGATCCCCAGGATTGGCTGTATACCACAATGTCGTCCAGGTAGGCAGCAGCGTATCCAGCATGCGGTCTCAGTATGATGTCCATCAGTCTCTGGAACGTGGCGGGGGCCCCGTAGAGGCCAAAGGGCAGGACCTTATACCGATATAAGCCTTGTGGGGTGGAGAAGGCAGTTTTCTCCCTGTCCTGGGAGCGAAGGGGTATTTGCCAATAGCCCTTGGTTAAGTCTAGAGTACTTAAGAAACTGGCTGCTCCAAGGCCCTCCAGGAGTTCGTCCATCCGAGGCATTGGTTAGGCTTCGTATCGGGACACCGCGTTCAATTGTCTGTAGTCCATACAGAAACGGACCGAGCCATCCGGCTTAGGGACGAGTACTATGGGGGACGACCAAACGCTGACAGAAGGCTCGATGATATCCATCCTTAACATCTCATCCACCTCGGATTTGATGATGTTTCGCCTGGCTTCGGGTATCCGGTACGGTCTAAGCCTCACAAGTGGTCCGGGATCTGTTTTGATTATATGCTCAAGAACATTGGTTCGTCCAGGTAAGGCGGAAAAGGCGTCAGCATAAGGGGACAGCCTGTTCCTGATGTCCGTCTTCATTTCGAGGGTTAGGGCGTCTCCCCAATTGACTGAATCCAGGGTATCAGGAACGGTGTTCAGGATCTCGTCCGGTTTGGCTTCCTCAATACACACAAAGGCACCCAGAAGAGGCTCGTTCCATTTTCTTTAGAAGGTTGATGTGATAGACCCTCTCTGGGGTGGTACGATCAGGTTGGTCTACCCGGTAGGTTACTGGGCTTAGTACATCAGTGATCTTGTACGGCCCTCTCCATCTAGCCAATAGTTTGTTGGTGCTGGTAGGCAGGAGTACCAATACCTGGTCCCCTGGGCTGAAGGTTCTCATTCGGCTCCCCTTGTTGTAATTCCTTTCTTGAGTTGTTTGGGCATGTCCATGGTTGTCTTGGGCCAGTGTACGTAGTGCGGTTAGGTGTTCCTTTAACTCCTCCGTATACTCGGTTAAAGACACTTCTTCTGTGGATTCCCATTCCTCTTTAATCAGGTCTAGTATTGTTCGAGGTTGTCTCCCAAACAAGAGCTCGAAGGGAGAGAAACCGGTGGACGACTGGGGGGTGTCTCTTAACACCATTAACACCAGGGGGATCACCCGATCCCAGTTTTTCCCAGCTGGTCCCGTCACCCTTCTTAGCATTTTCTTGATTGTTTGGTTATAACGTTCTACCAGCCCATCAGTTTGGGGATGGTATACTGAGGTTCTCAACTGGTTGATCTGGAACTGTCCACATACTTGTTTTAGGAGGGTTGGCATGAAATTAGTACCCTGGTCGGTGATTATCTCGGAGGGTATCCCCACTCGGGCAAAGAATGGAATTAGCTGGTCGCACAATACCCGGGCCGATGTTCCCTTTAGGGGGAAGGCCTCTGGGTACCGAGTGGCATAGTCGACTACGACCAGTAAGTATCTATAGCCGCGGCTGGCTGGTTCCAGGGGTCCCACTATGTCCATGCCGATCCTCTGGAATGGGATTGAAATGAGGGGCATTTTCTGTAGCGGTGCCCTTGTGGGTAGAACCCCGCTAGTCAATTGGCAGGTGGGGCAGTTCTTGCAATGTTGAGCGACCTCCCCATAAATGCCTGGCCAGTAAAACCTCTTTAGTAGGTTTTGTTGGGTTTTAAGAGAGGCCATGTGACCCCCACAGGGATGGTTGTGGGCCAGTTGTAGCACTATAAGACGGTGGCTCTTCGGTAGCACCAGTTGTTCCTTTATGGCGTCGTCGTCACCCTTATACCTCCGGTATAGGAGACCTTGTCGCAGTAGAAACCCTGGGCCTCTGGCTAGGTTGGGTTCCCCTTCCCGGGCGGCCCTTTCCCTGGCCACTCGTAGGGTGGGGTCGGTTAGGGTCTCCCCCTTATGGTGTCTTCGTTACCTTCGAGCTTCCAGTCGATAGGCCTTGTCATATAACTGGCCTGACACCATGCCATCCGGGTCCGCCTCTTTCGCCCAGGTGGGGGTTCCCGGGAAACGGGGTCCGTCCCTGCAACATCGGAATTGGGCGGGGACTGCCCTTCCCTTATATCCCTTAATGTCTGATCGAAACTGGGGGGCCGGTCCCAATTACCACCGGGGTGGGGAGACAAGGTAGGACGGCAACCCTCAAGGGAGAGGAGGTTTCATTTAAGTCAATCACTACATCCTTCATCGGGTAACACTTGGTGTCTCTGTGAATGCATCGGATAGGTACGGTTACGTTAGATAAGCAGGGAGTGTTACTCACGGTTAGTGATATGGCGGTCTGCCTGCTGCCGCTGTCCAAAAGAGCACGTGATGGTCTGCCGTCGACACGAATGTCCACCACATATGGTCCTCGGTCGCCGTCCTCGTCTATTGGGTTCGGGTAGCCGATGTCCATGGGTTCAACCGTTCTTCTCCTGGGACAAAACCGGGCTATGTGGCCCCACTCGTTGCACTCATAGCACTGCGGTTGCTTGTAACCAGGGGTCGGTGATGGGGCCTTCTCCTTGCTTCCTGGTCTCTTGTCCTCAGGTCTCCTGGTGTTCTCATCGGAGGGTCTCCATCTTATGGGTAGGGCTCGGTTACCCCTAATCACATGGGGGTCGGATATCAGGATGGCGATGCGGGCTGATACCCCTGTAGGTGGTAGTCGGAAGTGGTCTGCCTTCTGGTATGCTGATGCAATATCCACAGCCTCGGTTAGGGTGGGCCGATGGTGCTGCCTGGCCCATTTCTGCATCTGCCCGGGCAGGGGTTCGACAAATTGTTCCAGAATAATTTTATCGATCAGGGGTTGGTTAGCGGGGGTTGGAGCCAGCAACCACTTCTCGGCTAGGTCCTTTATCCTATAGTATAGCTGGCGTGGACTCTCCCAGGCCCTGAGCCTGGTTTCCCTCAGCTGGATCCGGTATGCCTCGTCGTCCAGGCCTAAGCGGTCTAATACTGCCGCCTTGATCTCTCCGTACGCCGTGTTGCCGTTGGGGTTTACCGCCTGGTAGGCGCCCTGCATCCCCCCAGACAGTAGGGGGGCGACATACTGACCCCACCGGTCCGGAGGCCACTGTGCGTTTCTGGCTATGCGTTCAAAACTAGTAAAGAAGAAGGCTGGATCCTCTCCGTCCCTATACTTTTGCAGGAGGGCCGAGGTCACCAGTGGTTGATTTCTAGTACTGGCCACTGCATCCGTGAGACGGGACATGGTCTTGTGCTGTTTGCCCTGTGCAGTGGTCAGTATAGTGCCCTGCAGCTGGATGGCTTGTTGAAAGGCTTGCCGATCCGCAGCTGCTTGTTGCGACTGCAGTTGTACCATCTGTTGCAATTGTTGTTGGCCAGACAGGGTCTTTATCAAAGCCTCCATAGCGCTGTCTAAAATCCCACCTTGGTCGCCAGTGTGAAGTGTGGAATTATAGTCGGAGACAGGCAAATGCTGAAACAATATTTATTCACTGGTTAAGGGCAGCAAATGCTGAAAGAATAACTATTAAGTCCTCCCGGTTAGCTTCACCGGTGTCTTGGCCTCCGTTACTACAACAGCGTTAGTCCTGGCTTGGTCCTATCTCGAGCCGGTGTCCAGATAGGCCCACCACTCTGGTTATCTCTCCTCTCTCTTCTCCGTGTCCTGTGGAATGAGAGCAACCCATTAGTCTCGTTTGGCGCGCTTTTAACACACCTGGAGGTTTCAAGCCCCCTCCAATCGCTGAGGGCCTGGGTTAACCCCCTTCTCATTGGTTCCTGGGACGTGGTCCCGCCCCTCTTAAGGGTTGCCGTCCCGGGGTGTCGCCAATCCCGTTCCCCTTGTGGTGGTGGGCGGTTGCGTTGGCCATGCGGTTGTGGCCACGCCGTATAGGGACGCATCCGGATGCTGGGCGTCCCTCCCCAGCAATGCGCAGCTCCGGCACCGTCAGGAGGAGCACGGGGCGGCGAGCTGGGCGCTGTTCTCCCGCATCTCGGTGCCATCGTGGGCACTACTCCCCCTGCCCCGGACCGGGGTGATCAGGCGAGTACATTGCGGCCCCGCCGCGGCTGTACACAGCGGCTCCTCCCGCGGCCTTGCCGCGGCTGCCAGTAGCGGTTTTAGCCGCGGCTGTGCAGCGGGTTTCCCTTCCCTTGCCGCAAGGGAAAGGGCGGACATGGCAGCGCCTCCCGACTCGTGCGGGCCGGCTACACGCCGCGGCACCAGCCGAGGTGCAGCTTCACAGCATGGAATGCCTTAATGCCCACGTTAAGGACATATCCTCGAAAGAGGTCTTCAAGAAAAAGCTTAAGACATTGCTCTTCTCTTAAGCTCCACTTATCCAGATGATTCTTCTGCCTCTGGGGGCCCGTGCCCCTCCTAGATGTTTCCGTCTTGTTCTTTTCAATGTATGTGAGTTGGCGCCCATAAGCCTTCGGGTACCAGTTGCGCTTTACAAATATTTAAACATAAACATACTCTCCCTACATTGCATTTTTTCAATTATTTGGAATAAACTCATCAATTCCTTCTCTCAAGCCAACCCAGACAACATTATTTTCTGGTTCAATGGGCAATATCCCACCAAATCTAGCTATCATTATTTATAGATGTATTCATCTGGCATCAAATTTGTTAAACAACATTTCCAAAATTCAGAAGTAATCCCCTTTCCACAGATTTGCTCAGAATACAATATCTCTGCTTCAGATCTACCCTTTCCCTCATCAATTCATTAACTAAATCCGTGCCCACTCTCAATCAAAAATCCCCATCACCGAATTAGCAATCCTTCCATTCCTGCAGCCAAACTATATGTTCTTAAATGATCCTCCTTCTCCCAAGTCACTTAGTATTAGCAGACAATGGGAAATTGACTGGCACCTGCAACATACCTCGGATCACACAACCAAAATTTGGAGAATGTGTCATTCAACATCCATTGCCGCCAATCTCACCCAAACCTATTTTTTCATTTTTCACCATGCTTTTCTCACTCCTTTGTGTATAGCCAAAGCTACAGACAACTTACCAAACAACTGCTGGTAATGCAATGAACCTAATGCAGACATTTGCTCCTTTAATTTTCAAATGCAAACATGTTCATGCTTTTTGGTCTAAGATCTGGTCTCGCTTACAATCAATCTTTCATTTAACAGAACCCCTAACGATCGCCAACCTAATGATTGGCTCTATTGTTAATCCAGTTATAAGCAAGATTGACTGCCCTTCTTTGTTTAATCTGTTCATAAGTATTGCTTTTCAAAATATTACATATAATTGGAAGAATACAACTAACCTATCTTATAATACTTGGTGGAACTCTATTTGCCCTACTTCTCAAATAGTAAAATGCCATGCATACATTTAATAGAAAATAGAATGTTTGTACAATACTTCAACACTCACGATTAAATATTATTAGCCTTTAATTATGTTATCCATACCCTTTCCTTTCCTATTACCTTATGTCTTGGTCTCTGTACTCCCCCCTATTTTATCTTCTACATTTTCCAACTTTAATAAGTTCATTAAAGCTTACTCAACTTGTTCTGATGAACTGTATTTGATCTACTTAAGATCATATAATTGTTTATAAAAATGGTTTACCTGTTCTTGTACCATTTGCTCGATACAAATCTAATAAAACATCTTAAACAAAAAAAACAAGCCTGACACCACCTTTCCATGACCTCCAAAGCCTCCTGCAACCTTCCTTGAATCACTCCACCCACCTTACCCCTAACCCAAATCACTCCATAATTTGCATAGAATCCCACCTGCCAACCACACTCCCAGACTTTCTCTATAAGGCCATCCACCGCTACAAGAAACAAAATACAGCTGATAACACTACCCTTGGGCATCCCATTTTCCATCAAAAACTCTCGGGACAACACATCTCCAACGTGCACCTAAAACACCCTCTTCATCAGAAAATCCTTAATCAAAGAAAACATCTTCCCCATAACACCTTTTTCTCGCAACACAAATAGCAACCCACCCCTCCACACCATATCGTACGCCTTCTCCATATCAACAAAGATCGTCCCCACCATCTCCCGACAGGATAAGGCCTCCTCCACATCTGCCGCCAACACCACAACTGCATCCAACACCGATCTAGATTTACAGAACCCCATGCTGAAACACACTCAGCCGCTGCTCCGACTCCAAGAAGTGCACCAGACGATCACACACCATTTTTTCCATCACCTTGCACAAAAAAGACGTTGTCAAAGCAATGGGCCGATAGGACCCACACAAGCCAGCCAGCTTCCCCAATTTCAGAATCGGCAAGATGACAGTCCTCTTCCACCCACTAGGCAATGTACCGTGTCCCCACACTACATTAAACAGCCGCAAGACCTCCAGCAGACAAACATCCAGCAAATGCTGCGAATAAATATAACACACTCCATCCTCACCCTGACTAGAGTCCAGTCAACCCCTTAGCACAGCCCGCAACTCACTCAAAGTGAAGGACATATCCATACAGGATGTGCAATTGTCCACAACATTCAGCACACCCGGATTAACAGCCATAAACTCTGCCATTTTCCGCCTGGACACCAGAGAATAATTGTTTGTGCTGTGGACACCCACAAAATATTTACTCAGTGCCTCCGCTTTACCACCATATCACACCCCTCATCAGTAATCACCAAAATCCTATATCCACCGCTCGCCTGCCTGGACATGCGCCGAAACCTCGCCCACACCTTCGACAAACAAGTATCATTAGAGAGAATACTACAAAAATGCCTCCAATACACCCGCTTATGACACTGAATCACTCTCTGCGCCAGTGCCCCAGCCTTTTTATACGCGGTAATGTCCACCACCACTTTAGTACGCATGGCCTTCCGCTGCTTCCTTTTCCTATCCTGAACAGCCACTGTTAAATCTGATGATTACCACAGGACCTCAGGTTTCCAAAAGAGTTTACCTCGAGCCAGGGCCAATTCCACCACAACACTCTGAAAGATGTCTACCAGAGCCATATCCATCTCATCCACAGTGGATGGTATCCCGACGCCCTGGGCATCACTCACCCCATCACACCCATCAACCTGCTACACCGCTGTCCAAACTTCAACCAATCCAAATTACGGAAGTTACAACCCCTCAGGGAAGTACTTGCCGACTTCACCACCCTGACATCTACCTCTATGGATATCGACCCTTAATCATGCCCCATCTCCCCTTCCGTCCTCAGTTTCCAAACACACTTAGAAACTAAATAATCTGAGACCCAGGACAAATCTAGACAAGGTTGCATAACGGTATGAACATCAATCCTAGTATGCCCCGGAAAGTTCAATAAAACAAGCCCACACTCATATGTCAGCACCTCAAGACACGCCCCATTAACATCTGTCACAGCACTATCCCACATGTATTGTGACAGTTAAAATCACCATAAAAAATATATATCTGCCACTCTGCCCCAAGGCTGCTGCAATGCCCCCACATCAAGAGGTCTACACAGATTGTAAAAATTCAAAACCACCAACACATCACCCACAAACAACCTCACACCAATCATCTCCAACTCCCCCCCAAACGCAAGGACAGAATATTGAATACCATTCTTCACCAAAATGCAAACCCCTCCCCCACGGCCTGTCACTATATCCTTCCCAAACAACACATACACCAGAAGCGAAATTGAATACCCTCTCTCAACCACGTCTCCTGAACACACACAACGTCAACATCCCTCACTAACTCCTTCAACTCCTGCCCATTCGCTAACAAACTCCTTGCATTCCATTACCACAACCTCGGACCCCTGAACCCTCACGGGGGATGTCACCACGACTCATCAACCTATGGACATCTGTATCTGTGAGATTTCCAATCTTTAAATAAGTCTTCACTGCCTTCACCACTGCCTGTAACCTGTCTTTGACTGACACTCAGCCGTCATATTAATAGTTGAGATAATAAAACACAACAAATCTGCCATTCTGATAGTGACACCCCTGCCAATCAACCCCTCAGCCCCCAAAGACTGAACCTCTCCCACTTCCACCTGCTTCTCCACTGCAGCAGGACTACCCACTGCAACCACCAGCTCCGCCGCACCTTCTGAACTGCTGCAGCATAACTGATGTTATGACTCACCTTCGTACTCAAGGCCTCCACCTGTGCAACACACCCCCTAAAGGAAGCAACATGATCCCCACCACAATTGCAACACTTCGGTGTAGATACCGAAACACTCCTTAATATCATGGGGACCACCACACCTCCTCTCCCTCCTACAAGAACGTGCCACATGGCCAGACTGCTGACACTTATAGCACCGAAGAGGGGCTGGAATATAAGGCTTCAACCGAAAACACAAACCCCAAAAACACGTGCTACGGCACCTCAATCCCCCTAAACCGAATAGCCACAGTCATAGAAATGACACCCCAAATCAGGATCTTTCCTACCCAACGGCCACACCTCCAAAACCCCCAACTCCTGCAAGGAACTCACAATATCCTTGTCATGTACACAGAGGTCCCATAAATCACCCCCTTACACACAGCACCACCCTGTTCTGAAAAGGAAACAGACATCCCAAACCTGATGACTTGTTCCTGGTGACCTCACCCACACCCTTAACCAACCAACAGCCCCCCACTGATTACCTTGGCAGACTGCACAGCACCAATCCCCTTCCAGGCCCACTCTGATACCACAAAAGGGCGAATTCCCCTAATGGCCTGATCGGGCTTCGCCGACTTTATAACCACCTGCCAACCCATCTCTGCCTTCATGGGTTCAACCCCAGACTCACACCCACCCACACATTGCTGCCCACCACCAGAACCCCCAATGTCCTCCAATTCACAGGGGATCTACTACAAAGTAGCGACCCACTGTCATCCCATGCAACCCTCTTTGCTCCCCCCACCTTCAACACTGGCTCCCCCTCCAGTCCTAAGGAACCCCTTATACACCACCACCAATCCCTGCAGACCCAAAGGTACCCTTAGTACCCAATGCATCACCCGTCCCAGGAGCAGGCCTTACACCATCTTGCATCCCCACCCCCATACTGCAGCCGCCTTCTCCAGAGTATGCTCCGGCCCACTCATATCGGCGTGCAGGGACAATAACCACACACCTACCAACAACCAACTAGCCTGTCACTCTTAACCTCCCAAGCGCGAACACACACAGCCTCTGTGAGCAACAAAACACACTGCCTTTCCAAAAAACGATTGCCACTCCCGTAGCAACCCAACACGTCCCACATGGGCCTCACCCTTCTTCCTCAAAGTGCTCCCTCCTCCCGTGATCACCTGCCCTCCCTCCTCAGCAAAAACGGGCCTCCTCGTATCCAGCTTGCAATCCTGCTTCCTATCCGCATGCCCACAAGAAGAAGTGAACGTGAAGCTTGTGCCCACCAACCACTATGTGCCGATTGCCTTTTTTTAGCCACGCGCCGCCCACACCAATTGTTTCATCAAGTCATATCCCACTCTCTCTCTGCTGTCATCAGGGGTTCTTTGACGAGCACCAGGCAGTGGTTGAAGTGTACGAAAAAGTAGTGGAACTATGTTCCCTACTGGCCTGCACCGCTCCCCACAAACCCCATTGATGCACCTCCTCCCATGCACAATACAAACCCCAAAACACATGCGCCTGATGTTTAAGGGAACATCCAGTGCAGTGCACTGAAAGTGCAAGTTTCAATGTGTTCCTACACCTTTATTTTAAAAAGAAACCGTTCCGGAACGGTTTCTTTTTAAAATAAAAGTATAGGAACGGTAAAAAGCTATTTAAAAGAAGTATAGGAGCACCACTCCCGCCCACTGCCACCAGGTCACTTTTCTTCTCGCTTACCTACTGACTGGAGAGCAGATACTGTTTTAGGGGCCGGCGTTGTTACCTGTAACTACCAATCTGAATCAGAGGCTGCACCTGTCCCTGTAGGAGACGATAGAGTTGCAGTCAGCATAACGGCTGCACCTGTCCTCTGGCTTCACTCTTTCTAGGTCAAGGGGCAGAGGGGCGGGGCTTGAGCACGCCTTGACTTCCGGTCAGGTATCGGGTAAACTCCTGGCCGCCGGAAGTAGAACAGAGGGCTCCATTTTTCTTTTAGGCGGCAGAGACAGCTCACGTGCCCTCGGGAACTACGCAACGGAGGTTTGAGTAAGGTGGCGATATGATTATGCGTGTTAGCTGCTGATCCTCTTCTGGACCGTTTTCTGGTGTATGCCAGAATTAGGAGAGTGAGCCTCGCGCAGCAGGCTGTCTATATTTTGCAGCTAGCTGAAATGTTTTTACTTGGAGCAGGGCATTTGTGTAAGGGAGCGGGTGAGCCCTTCTCTAAATGGGTGCCCTGCATGGGATTATAATTCCAAACGGGAGTAACGCAAAACGAAAGTGCGCCTGTTGACAATCGTGGTAGGCGCACCGTTGTTGATCTGAAATGACCGTCGCTCTTTTTTTTTTCGCGTTTGACTTGTTTCATTTTACATCGCCGTCTGCAAAGTGATTTGGGGCATTTATTAGACGTGATTGTTTGTATGGATAGTGTCGCCGACTAACACCTGTGAACCACCTGGTCAGGGGAAGGAAAGTAGAAAATGGCAAACGTTGGCATGGGAAGACAAGGGTAAGTGTGGTGACAACAAGTGCACATTTCAGCTATTGTCGAGTCAAAACCGGTGTCTCCCTTTGAGAGTTGCATCTACTTGGTAAGTTTCCTTCTCGGCCTAGTCGACTGCTATCACTCTGAGGACTCCGCCACCCTGTAGAAAGTAGCACATATTAGGGGGAGACAGGGCAGTTTCTAGTCCATTTGGTGCCCAGTACTTACACTAGGAATGGGTGACCCACACCGCACACCACTCCCAAACTACACCATTAAGGGACTCCTATCCAAAGTCAAAGAGTTGTCACACAAAGAATGATTTGTCATTTGCATCGGTGGGCCACTTTTTCAATGGTGCCCAAGACAATTGGATGCCCCAGTCCCACTTAGGTTGCCGATAATGAGGACTGGGCACACCAAGAGACCATGAATATGGCACAGGATGCAGTATATACAACCAACAAAGGACACAAGATGCTCAAGGGGGTTTGGAGGCAACCTAAGTCAAAAGGGCAATGACAAGGAGACACCTGAACCCAATAAAAAATCATTTTAAAATTCTTTGAATGGGAATCAAGTGTTGGCTTTGATACAGTAAAGTCTGACTGTTGACTTGTTATAAGGATACATGGATGCAGATTATTTATTCATGCAATGTTTGTCGGGCACCTGTATATTTATTTATGCAATGTTTGTCGAATACAGGTATCCTACAAACATTGCATAAATAAATAAACCAGGTTGTGGCTTAAAGAATATTTATTCAGCTTCACTGGTCAAAACTATTATCAGAATAATGAAGTAACTCATCACCAGTGCCATGGAAGTGGTTTAAAGTTTAATTGATATATAGTTTGGAAAAGAAGCAGCATGAAAGAAATAGCGCCACTTTAAACTATTATTTTGGCCATTTTCTGGGCATGCAGCGATGCACCATGGGCCCAAACGGGTCTCTGTGTGTACCATGTCGGGGCCCCTACGGTATTTCCCTGCAAGGCACGCCCACTGCACCTCCCCTCTCATCACAATGCCAGCACGAAACCATTCAGTGACTAATGAATTGCCCACCATTAGCAGTTTCCTGCCGGCATCGTGATGGGAGGGGCTGGTTTTAGCTGCAGGGGGACCTGAAGTGTTTTGTTTAATTGTTGTGCTTATGTCGCCCCCTGGCGCGAAAGTGGTCAGAGTGAGCCTTCGACTCATGTAATGTCACGTAGTACTTTGCATGGGGGGGCGTGTGGCAAAAGCACAACAATGAAAAAACTTCAGTCGGAAGGGGCAATGCCAGCACCTGATAGCGGAACTTTCCCCATGGAAATGCGCCGCCCCACAAACTGCTCCCGGGACCGGGGCAATTGCGCCATGGGCAGGTGCCTGCCTCGCCCAGGCCAAGAAACTGGCCTGGGTGGAGGTATCAAGTGGGTGGTGTTCTTCTCGATTTAGTCACTTCATACGTGTTATAGTATCCACTCGTGTGTGTGTGTGTGTGTGGTGTGTGGTGTGTAGCATGGGTCTGACGTAACAGGTAAAAGGACCCACCCCTTTCAAGTAGGGCACTTTTTTTTTTAAAATGTATTTGATATTTGTATGGTTGCCTATACAAGCAATAGTGTGTGAAGGTGCCACAAGACACAAAGGGGGCCCACGGGTGACACACGCTGTAGCATGCATGATGAAGAGGAAGCTTGCTAGAATATCTGTTTCAAAAGTGTCTGTTCTCCCTTGAGGTTTGGCTCCCTTTTTGTTTCTGTTGGTGAGGAAACTAGTCACCTGTCGACCTCCTGCTGGGACTCTGGAGAGACAAATGCCCCCCTCCCTGCGGCCCCATAGGCGCTGCTGGCCTCCTAAGCACTGCTGATCACTTTCTTTCTGTAAGCAGAGCGTTTAAAGTGAATGCAATTTACTATTGACAGCCTATTTAAGAGACCACTGTGTTAAGAACTGCAAAGGGGCATTTTTATTTTGAGAGCACATGCAAAGCAGCAGTTAGCTGCCTACAATCTGTGCCTTCCTCCAACACAAACATATTGCACAAAACCGTTTTAGCTATTTGCCTGATTTCCACATGTTTATATTTACCGATCTAAAAAGCGTTTAAGTAGAATGTAACATTTTCCTCGCATTTTATATGTAGGATACAAGTGAGCCATGAATGTGACGAGAGGTTGTCATCCTAGAGACTGAAGGGGATATTTTCTCTGGTTCTGACCCTGTACTGACTTTCAGTGTGCACATCGAGAACATGTGGGTAGACAGCGTCTGCCCACTTTTTTCGACGTGTAGACACATCCCCGGTTCTGTGTTTTTGAGGCCAGCATTAAAAAAAGTTTCGCGTTCAGCTACTAGGATTTCACACTAGGTTGTCATGTTTCCAATGCAGACGCTTACCCACAAAAACACATAAGTGTCAATTTCATTATAACTTGTTAGCTTAAAAGGTAGGCACCTCTTAAACTTTGCTATTAAAGTTATTAGAAATTCTCATCTCCGATTATTTATGCATACATATATATATTTTTACCATGTTTTCACTGCTGCCAACGTATAGTGGTCATTGTCTTGTGAGGTCACTTCCTGTGGTGTTATCAAATGCAAATTAAGGGGCCCGCACATAGTTTGCCGCTGTTCATAGGGACGGCCATGAGTGCCGGTTTGTGCAAATGCGAAGTGCTAGAGTGGGAATGGAAGTGCAGAGCAAAGAGGAGAGTGAAATGGAAGGGTGGTGGAGGGGGAGAGGGTCACAGGGGCTAGAGGAGTGCTTAGGGAGGCTAGGTGGGCAAGTGCTAGGGGTTGCATGGGGTGCAAGAGGTACGGTTCCACATGCTAAGTGCAAGGAAGGGGGTGGACTGGGTGGGGGGGGACTAGTCCCCTGAAACCAGGCAGCCAGTCACTGCGGCAGATGGGGGTGTTAGCAGGGGAGAGGAAAGGAAGAAGAGAAAAGGAGGGTCTTGGGGAGCTTCCGGAACTTAATGAGGTCCGACTCAAGCCTGAGAGGGGCCGGGGGACATTCATTCTGCGGAGGAGAGAGATCTACCCTCCACTCTCTGATTAGAGAAACGTCTAATCTGCAGAGAGGTGGAGCTAGAAGACTGAAGGGCTCTAGCAGGGAGGTATTTAGGGAGAGAGAGTTGTATGTAGTGGGGTCCCAGAAAGCCTTGTGGCTGATGCAGAGGGTCTTCAACTCGATTCTTGCAGCAACTGGAGCCAGTGGAGAGATTTTAGGGCTGGAGAGATAGTGTCCCTGGACTTGAGAACAAGGATAAGTCTTGCAGTCCTATTCTGGATTAGTTGAAGGGAACAATTTAGAGTAAATGCAACCCGGTAGGGAAAGAAGCCAACATATAGCTTTGCAAGGATAACAATACAGAATACAAATGCCAGCAAAGAACTCTGCTGTCTGAGAGCGCTCTGGCTCTTACATTCACTAACATGGGTTTACAAGCACAACAATCGTAATTCGCATATGGTACAATTAGGCGCCACTGATTGGAGGAACCCTACACATGGGCCTGTTCAATAGGGGATACCAGGTGGTAATTGGCTGGTTCTTCCTCGACAATCTTGATCCATGTGGGTCAGCTGGGTTCATCCTCGCAGTGGAGGTCAGGTCATACATTAGTACAAAGTTGCTATCTAAACTAAACCTGCAAAGCTTCAGATGTTAACTCATTGTGGCAGGCACCTGGGCGGCACAGGAAGTGGTGCCAGGGATGGGGAGAATAATATACAGTCGTGCCGACTCAGTCATTCAGGGCTTCATTGATACTGTAGTTCCCGCACCCAAGGTCTCTCTCTGGGGGTTTGATCTTTAATTTGCTTCTTCCAATACCTCATGTTGCAGGGGGCGTGTGTTGCTGCTAGAAAGAAATAGTCACATAGGCTTGGATCTTTGGTGGATACTTTATGGAGGTTAGGACCTAGGTGTCTTGCGTTTATCAAGATTGCTAAGGTGTGGGAGTCGAGTCAGTGGTGTGAGGCTGGCTCCGGCCTGGCTGGACGGGTGTTAGGGGCCTGATGGCAGTTTAGTGGAGATAGATGCAGATGTGAAAGATATACATATTCACAACACTGAAGGGAAGAGAGGGGCATGGATTTCTGTGGGAACAAGGCTCAAGCGGAGCCAGCATATTGTGCATGAGTTGGGCTCTGTGAACCATGAACATGGGCAGCACGCGCCTGCAGCTTATCCTGTCTGGGCCTAATAAAAAATGAAGTTGTGGGTTGTGGGCCTTTCTAGTGCTCTGTGCCTACTTCTGTGTGCTGGGGGGCCGCTATACAGTGCCTGATGGGGTGGATCGTTCCCCCTGGTGTATTTTATAGTGCTTCGTATGGTGTTTGCCATATTTGCAAGCACCTAGGTGGGTGGGATAGGCTCGTTTCCACCCCAACACCTGGCGTTAGGATCTTGTAGCCCTCAAAGAGGAGTGACAAAAGCAGTGACTGAGCTGGCAGTGAAGCACGTCTCAGTGATAACGAAAACGCCACGGTCAAAGTCTTCAAGAAGGAGACAGATATCAGAGGCATGTTTCACAGCAGAGCGAGAGTTGACGGTAGCCAGGTGAAGCTGGTTGTCACCTTTTTTTTTTAAAGGTCTTCCGAGGCAGGGTACAGGGATGCAGTACACCTGTCAGTGGTGGAGAAGGGGCAAGAGGGGCGGCAGACACAGGAGTGGCAGAACAGAGGCGGAAGTTGTTGAGAAAATGAAAGACGCCTATCAAGAAGGACGTTTGGCTGAGAGCCCTGGGCCATGACTGTGCCATTCTGATAGACATTTATGATGTACCTGGAGGATGGAAAGCATGCCAAGAGTACTTCCCATCTGGTTCCACCATTAATGGTCGACAAAGAGAAAGAGAGGACTGAGACCTTGTGGGGAGTCAAAAGAACCAGACGGGGAGCGACAAAGAGGATGTCAGTGGCAGTCTACCTGGAATAAGTATTAACCTAGGTGTCAGCGAGGAGCAGGCCTGGATTGGCGACAAGGAGATAAAAAAAAATGGTTTATTTATTTATTTTTTTACATTTTCCTCCCAGGCTTTGAAAGATCTATCAGATAGGTGATAGGGGAGCATTTTGAGTAAATGGGGGGGGGATATGGAGAGCAACATGGAAAGAAAGAGCAGAGAGGTGGAAAGGGGGAGAGATGGAGACGGAGAAATTCCTCAATGCACGACGAATTAGCCGGGTGGCCTAGCAACAAGTCGGGTGCATGAGGCTTCCCAGGTTGCCGAAAACGGGTGACTGCACTTCTCCAGCACTGAGAGGTGGGAGGGGGAGGGAAGCCCTAGGGCCAAGCACAAGAGTGGAGTGACCAGCAGCAACTCTTGATGATGAGGAAAACACAATGTGTCAGGAGTCGGAGGCCGCAGGGACTCCAGGCTGATCCAGGTGGCCTTCAAGGTCCAAATTTCCAGCCGCCTCCAAAGCCATGGGTCTTGCAAAGAGATCTGCAGTGGACAGTGGTGCCAGCCTCTGATCATTGTCAGGGGTGTCCTATAGGTATAGCTATGTCAGCAGCCTGTGCCGTAAGGCCAGCTACTCTTCTTCCATTGCTGAAAGCTTCACATTGGGGCGAATCTGCTTGTGGTGGTCCCCTTCTCCCCCTCCTTTCCCCAATTCCTCAGATTGTAGTTTATTAGCTGTCAGCTTTTTACCCAAAAAGTCCCTACATGGCAGCATTTTGTAATTTTACAGCCGCTCTCTGGAATCCCATGTTGGGTTCTGTATTAGTTGTAATTTCGCTATGTATAGTTCCTTTGATCCAACTCTTGGAAAAAATACAAAAAGTCAAATATATAGTGATTTCTCAATGTTGGTTTATCTATCAAGTAGAAGATTATTATATAGAAAAAAGTGACAAGTAGCCACTAATAGTGTTCTTCGTGAGGAAGCATCTGCCATTCTTGAACTCATTAGCGAAACGTCTATTGGTGCTCATGGTACTACACCAAAGGATCCGGCCAAACGAATTAAACAATTAGAGTATCTTATACGAAAGGAAATAAATAGGAAATTACATGCAATTACCCTCGGGCGATATTTCAAAAACCAACGCATCCCAAGGGGGCTTCGCATACAGCTCCGACCGACCTTGTGCAAAGAGAGCAGAGAGTTTGTTCGAAGGTGGGAATCTATACTGAATAAATGTTCACTGGACCTCATCTTGCTAACTATTCAAGAGTTATCAAAGAATATAACAACCCTGAGTACAGAAATTCAGGAGATAGAGAAAGAACTAGTTGATACACTTGGAAGAGAAGAATATGACACCATACTAATAGAGATTAACACTAAACTTGAGAACTACAAGTCTGAATTGGAACAAAAGAAGATCAAAAAATTCAAGAGGGATACCTATGATTATATCAATGACGAGGTATACACTTGGATGGACAAATATGGCCAAGTAGCACCAAGGAAACCTCTTGAATATACATCCGACAATACCTCCAGTTCCGACTCTGAAGCTCAGAGAGAGTCTGATATTCCAACAGGACAAACCACAGAGAATCTTGCACAGACAACAAGCCCTTTGGCACAAGCTCCGTCTGCTGTATCTTTTTTAGGCGCCCGCCGAAAAGAACCAGCAGGGGGAGGAGGCAACACAAGAAACAAACCCCTAACGAGATTACAGCAGAAGAAAAGTTAGTCGTTAATATCTCGGGGAGGCGACTCAACAAGGCAGAGGAAGAGACTCTACAGAAAGGTCTCAGTTTCGTACCGACTTACAGTACCACCTTGTTTGATACGAAGATAGAACTATACAAGTTTGTTCGTAAACTTAAACTCAAAGTTTTCTTTAATGAATTGGAGACGCAAGAGAGTCCGACCGAGATTCCAGACTTTCAAGAATTTAGAGTTAAAAGTGGGTTTGTTCCACCCATTACAGTACCATCCATAGAAATATTCCAGAGATTAGTCACTCGGGACCTTGAACGAATCAGCTATAGGAATCCTCCATACAGGAACTTAAAACCACACGAGATGAGATTGATTAGAGACCTGTTTAGTGACAAGAGTATCACCATTCGTCCTGCAGATAAGGGAGGAGCCTTGGTTATTCAGAATACATGTGACTATGATGTTGAATGTAGAAGACAGCTCCAAGACCAGACTACATATGCCAGTTTGGACCATGATCCCACCCTTTCGATCCAACAGAATTTGAAGAGTCTTCTAGAAAAAGCATTTGAATTGGATTGGATTAACGAGCATACACAAAAATTTCTTTTGAAGGAACATCCTAGAATACCTAATTTCTATACGCTACCAAAGATCCATAAAGATGCCATCAAACCACCAGGTAGACCAATTGTTGCAGGGATAGATAGCATCAACCAACCTTTAGGGATCTACATAGATTTCTTCCTACAGCCATTAATACAAGGGACCAACACCTACACAAGGGATACCACCCACTTCCTACAAAAACTTAGCTCATTGACACCTTTGCCTGAAGATCTGATGTTTACTATAGACGTGAAAAGTTTATACACCTCTATACCCCATACCCTGGGGATAGAGGCTGTTGAATGGCTGTTACTGAAAGCACCGGAGATACGTGCTCAGAAGGAATTCATACTGGCATTGTTACAATTCATTGCTGAGAACTCCTATTTTCAATATGGCAACCAATTCTTTCTACAAACTGCAGGGACTTCAATGGGAGCCACCATGGCACCCTCATACGCCAACAGTTTCATGCATAAATTTGAAACAGACCATGTATTGAATAAACAGGAATGGAATAAGGACATCCGGATCTGGACGAGATATATAGACGATATCTTTGGAATTTGGAAAGGAACCAGAGAGTCTTTTGAAACATTTTTTGTGTACCTTAACAGCATCGACCAGAGGGTACAGTTTACTAGAGAGATCTCGTATGAAATCATAACATTCCTTGATGTACAGGTCAGAAAGCAACTCAATAGCTATAGCACTTCATTGTTTCGGAAAGTGACGGATCGGAATAATCTCCTGCACCGACTCAGCTTCCATCAGCCGAGCCTACTGAGGAATCTACCATACAGTCAGTTACTTAGGGTCAAGAAAATAGTGAGTGATCCTGAAGACTATAAAATGCAACAGATTGAAATGAAAGAAAAATTTCTGGCTCGGGGATATAAACAGGGTGAACTCGATCTGGCATCTGACAGAGTCGATGCCATCTCACGAGAAACTCTATTATTAGAACAGAATCCCAGAAGTAAGAGAGAATTGAAGTCACCGGTATTTGTATCCAAGTTCTCTAAGCAAAGCAACAAAATCAAGAAAACTATTATGAAACATTGGGAGATTTTCAAGAATGACATTCGAGTTCAAGATATCTTTAGTGAAAAACCAATCTTTGCATACCAACGCAGTAGGAACCTAAGGGATGAACTGGTGCAGACGAAACCTACAGCCAGGGAACCTATGACACAGCGAACTGGGACATTTCCTTGTTTACAGTGTGTCAACTATAATTTTGTTATGAAAGGAAACTCCATTAACCATCCAAGGACGGGACAGAAAATTATGCTTAAGACATTTGCCACATGTGACAGCAGTAATATCATTTACGGCATTAAATGCCCATGTGGGAAATTTTATGTGGGACAGTCAACCCGAACAGCCAAGTTAAGGTGGGGTGAACATCGATCTTGTATTCGTAATGCAAACATGAATTCAGCCGTGGCACGACATTGGATGGCCAATGGACATAACGTGTCACAAATAAAATTTGTGATTTTGGAAGCTTTAACCAAAAATAGCCCTCATGAAGATTTATGTCAACGTTTGAATCGCAGAGACACATATTGGATAGACAAACTTGGCAGTCTGGCACCCAATGGGTTAAATGAGGAGATTAACTTTCACTGTTTTCTTTAATTGTTTTCTCTAATTGTTTCCTTCTATTGTATTTAACATCGTTTGGTTTAGATTGACACCAGTACACATATGACCTGAATGTTGAGGGTCACTCGAATGTATATGAGCAAGAGATGTTTCCTATGTCTTTTAGAAAAATGTCCTGCATGCTGCGCATCCTGGGGTTCTCCCAGGACCCGAGGTGCCGTCTCTCTGGACGACACCACTAGCGGCATTAAGGCACATACCATTAACATAAGGTACATTGCTAGGGTTGCTCCCTAGGCTTTTTTCATCCTACTTAGATATGTTCAGAAGAGTTTAGCCTCATTTGAGGTGTTCATATAACAGCCATTACTTTTATCCAAATGGGTTCAGTCAGTCTTAGTATTCTTTCTATGTCTATGGATGACAGACTACTTATTTCTTTTTTTGATTCTTAGGCGATAACTTTTATCATTACGGCCCCAGGAGGTCCACAAATTAGGTATTTTGATCATATTTAAGTCTATTGACCAGTTCTTGGACACAGGTCGCGGCTCGTGTTCATGGAGCCGTGATCACGTGCCTTACACAACTGAGTTGCTCGGCTACGCACCGATGCAAAGAAGACATTTTGCTTTCAATCACGTGTCTTATAAAACTAGGTTGCTCTGCAACGCGCCGATGCAACGAAGACAGTCTGCTTTGAGCAGACGTAGAGAGAACTTCTCCGCTTCGTTCTCTACATATGGTGAGTTACAATTCACGTTTGTTCATTTCTATTAGTGATTAGCTACACTTTGGATAGGTCCTTCATATATATTCACTTTACCATTCACAGCACCTGCTCGCCGTACACGGTGGAGCAGCCTGGTCTCTGAAACATAGATTTCGCCATTACTCGCCTACATCAGGTAATGGACCCAATTCCCTCCATTTTGTTATAGGAGATCTTTACTTACATTTGTACTGATTTGTTTCTTATTTTATATCTTTTTGACCTGCCTTCTGATCCGGCTCATTACATTGTCGGGTATGTGTTTACCTTCATATTTTTTCAAATATTTGGATGATGACTGTTTATATTGATATTTGTATTCTTACGTTGTTCTAAATATGGGAATTATTCTGTATTTATATTGGAATGTTATGTGTTTATTGTTTTAGACTTGCCCTGATGAAGGAATTTGATGTATTCCGAAATGCATTGGCACAATATAAGTCTACGGATACAGTGATTTATGGCAATCTCTTCCTCACGAAGAACACTATTAGTGGCTACTTGTCACTTTTTTCTATATAATAATCTTCTACTTGATAGATTAACCAACATTGAGAAATCACTATATATTTGACTTTTTGTATTTTTTCCAAGAGTTGGATCAAAGGAACTATACATAGCGAAATTACAACTAATACAGAACCCAACATGGGATTCCAGAGAGCGGCTGTATGATTGGGTTGTTACCTAATCTTTGTTTTTTGCTGTATTTTTGGGTTTGGGTGTCTCCAAGCCTTTTTCAGCCAGCTCCTACACAGAGGATTTAACTAACGAAGACTCATCATACTAGAGACCTCTGATAACGCCAGCTAGACTTGATATCCCTGTGGTGCCCACTCAAATTTGCTTCGCAGCATTTTGTAATTTATCAATTATTGCCATGATCCTCATGGCGAATCAGTGACTCTTACTTCGGCACATTATTGCACAGGCACGCTATGGTTTTTCGCCCTTTCTTGGAAAACGAACATAGTTGGGAATATGAAACATGATTGCTGTTGATGCCACTGCTCCCTATATTAGTGATGTTGCCATTGATGCCTTTGCATATGTTAAAATTGTTAATGCCAATGCCCCTGTAATTGTTAAAACTGCAGATGATTGCACTAGAGGTACCACAACAGAGGTCACAGAGGCTAACACTGGTGATACCATCACTAGCGCTGATGCTGCCACCCCCTACCAGTGAACTGCTGCCACCCCCACTTAAGAACCCCAGCCTAGACACCTCATTGGCGCTCAAAGGAGCTTTAATCAATGCCAGGTCCCCAGTGTTCACACCCTCAACATCACCTCGAATAACCTAGACTTTCTGGCTATTACAGAAACCTGGCTGCATGCTACAGCAGGCCCGGCCCTCTCCCTTGCTATCCGTGACAATTATATCATTTTCAGGAAAGACAGAAAAGACACCAAAGGTGGGGAAGTAGTCGTCATTGCAAATAAGCACTCTACCCATTAGGATCAGGAATGCCTTTCAATCAGGAGAACTGTTGTCTACCAAAATGACTCTCACACCTCTACATTAATGCCGCACCTAATATACAGACCTTCAGTCCCCCCATTGACATTTGAAGAGGACCTCACTCACCTCCTCTCGTGGGAGACTAAGCCCTCATCCAAAATTGTCCTCATGGGGATCATAAACCTAGATCTCGACTCCTCCCTGGACACAAACACACTAGCTATTGCCAATGCTCTTGAGGCCATGGGTTTCTCCCAACACTTAATGCATAACTCAAAATAAAGGCTGTACATTACACTGGCCGATGGAGCGATCACAATTGCAACATCAAAGTTGATTTGAATGTGCCATGCCAACGGTCCTGACCACAGTGTCATTGCCTTCACCAGACCCAGGAATACTCAGATCCCCACCCTGCCACAAGTATTACCAGCTAGTCTCGCGAAATGCCTATAACATTACACCAGTATGATGAATTACCTTCCGGGGCACCAGTGGTCCAGGGATGGATATCGGTTTCTAAACCATCAATATATTTACTTTATTATTAATACAACAGTTCTAGCACACTACAAATATGACCACCCTGTAAAGGAACACAGAGGACAGACCGTTTCACGAAGGCAAAGGGATGCACTCTGGATATTGACAGGAGGGTAGTTGATAAAGTAATCAGTCGTACAGTTCAAGGTTATTCGGTTTCAGCACCAAGGTGGCAAAGGGTTGTAACTGTCTCTAGGGGCCTTCCGAGAAGGACCAGGGGGGCAGAACCACAATGTATCCGGTGCTGAATAGGTTCTTGGTGCTTGACAGCATCAAGGCAGTTCCAGGGCGAGGGTGAGGCTGGACAGACATCATACTGTCCAGCGGTTCGGGGCCAAGAATCGTGGTGCTGGTTGGTGGATCTGCAATGCTGGTCGAGGGGTCTCGGAACGCTGTGCTGACTGTGTCGTGACAAGTCAGCGTTGCAGCCGCATGCAGTTTGAGGACTCGACTGTCACAAAAATGTAATTAAAAGAAGGCCGCTGGATGATGCTTGTGTGGCACTCCTCCTAGCTTCGCAGGGCTCGTGTCATTTTAAGGCGGACTGCCCAAAGCTCAGGAAAGTATTTGCAGACAACAGCCTTGTCCTTAGTTCAGGTAGGCATTTCCCACATATTAAGCTTGCTGTCAGAACCTAGCAGGGCACGATGTGTGCTGGCTGGGTACCGGTTCTGTAGCTGCTGGATGGGTCCTCAGAGTCCAGTGTCTCGCTCTCCCTGGGAGATATTTAGGGGAGGGATCTTGCTTCCCTCTTGTACCTGCTGGCCTTTTTTCACTGGCAGAAGATGTAAGGTAGACTGTACCTTCAGCTCAGGTCCAATCCTCCTTACTCCTTTCAAAGTCTTCGGATGATCTGCTAAGTGAGGGGTTCGGCCCTCTTTTAAAGCCAAATAGGCCCCAGTGATTGGTGCAGTCTAAGCCTTGCTTAATGAACCAATCCACAATCTTCTGTTATGCACGAGGTCAGGACCAGAGTGCTCTGCAACAGGACAGAGCAGGGGGTGGCAACATATACCCAAGTCCGAACCATCTCCCTGTCTGTTGCAGATCAAATTGTCTCTAGGTTAACTGAGCCCTCTATGGCTCTTGATTAAAGCGAATGGTTCCCTTGAAGTTTGTTCTGGGAGCACCCTGTCTCCTCCAAACTGCATACAACTCCCCTCCGAAAGGGGTCAGCTCTGCAAGGGTTTGCCCACGGTAAATAGTGGACCCAGAAATGCATTTCCCTGCCTTTCTTACAGAGAGGTGGGAACTAGCATCAAGTTAAAAGTTGCATACCAAAGGGATGTTGGTCCTGCCTTTTTGTTGTCTCTTCTGGCAACCAAGCCCCTCCAGGCTTGCTTCAATTATCCCTCATTAGTATGCATTGCCACCAGCCTGAGGACAAAAGGAGAGATCCATGGAGCCTTTGATATTTAAATTAGGCTGCCCATGCTGGAGGAAGGTGTTCCTTCCCTCTCCTTGAGGTGCTTTGATGTACCTGGGGCTGTCACATTCCAGCTGAATATGACACAGGAAGACAGCGCCTGTAGGCTGTGTCTGCCTGGAGTACATGTGACTGTGTTTTGTACAGGAAGCAAAGGGACTGTGTGCGGAATGGCCTCACAGTCCTCTGAGGTTGATCTCCCATCATTCTCATTAAAAAAATCTAAAGGCCCATGCGGATGGTCGAATTCCTCACAACCAGCCTGGATGCTCCCATGGTTGAAATCGCTCATAGCCTACCAATCTTTTGCTAATGACCCAACTACTATGGTAGATGTCATGAGCATGGGTCATGTCCCTAGATTAGCCTCTAAGAATTTGTGGACCACGGCTTATCATGCTTGGTCTGTAACAAGGGAAAAACCATGTCTAGGCTACATTGCAGAAGGCACTTCCTCATTACCGAAGATGGCGCCCTAGTGGTCCTATGGGAAGTGATAGTGATGGTCTAGTGCTTCACACTCGCTGCACATATAAGCCCCTCCCCGCTCCTGCTCTGTGCTTCGCGTCGTCTGCTTTGCAGTGTACGCTTACGGCAGTGCCAGCTTCAGTCACCGTTTTCCTCAGCCCATTCTTGAAATCCTTCACCTTAGTTTTCCATTGTTCCCTCTGAAGTTAGGCTTTGTAACTTCCCAGTCATTACCACAGTATTCCATAGTGTTTGTTTTCAGTCAGCATTATCGGCAGTTGCCTTCACGTCTGCCGCGGCACTGATGCTGCGTTCATTCCTGTCTCCGTCAGCTTTTTGAGTTCGTTGTCTTGTCAACCTACATTTATCGCAAGTATTGGCTGCTTAATGTTTATTGTGCGCACTTGTTTGGCGATCACTAGATGGTGCAGCGTGCTTTTTCCAGTCAGCTGAATTACCATGTTTTCGTGTCAGCTGTAGGAAGTTGTTCCCCTTATCAGTCAGCCTTTTACACACAGTGTAGGGAACTGCAGCCCTGTGACAAAGGCACGCATGTTATTTGAGTTATCATATATTGGGTGCTACATTCATTCCAGTCAGCGGAACTAACTAAGGTCATATTAGTTAGCTGTTGGAATTTGGTCTCCCTCTTGTTAGCATTCCACACATTCCGCACAAAGCTAGTGTTTCATGTGAAAAAGGCAAGCACATTGTTGAGTGTGTGTGTGTTCCTCATTTTTGGTTTAGGAAAGTTAGGAGTTCCTTGCCTAGCACGTTCTATTGTTAATGGAACGGCTCCAATTGTGCTATTCTTGTCAGGGATAGTTTTTATCTCCTTACCTTCCCCAATAGCTCTCTTGCTCTCATATCACGCACACTAGTGGTCCTTACTCCCTTCAGAAAATACCATTTCATCTCCATTCTTCAGAACAAGCCCCCCTGCGTAGAAGCAGGATGGAGAGCTCACCAACAAATAATAAAAGGTGAAGTAACTTCTGAATTGGTGCATTTTGACAAGTATATTGAGGATTGCTGAATGTTTTTTCTTAGATAACCTGACTGCATAGATTTGCAACGCACACTAAGAATAGTACAACCTGATTTTCCAGAGAGGTTCTCCCGCAGAGTTTGAGGTAAGCGTTACAGTAGAACTCTACAACCAATCACTTCTTTCTGCCATCAAGATGGCACTCATGAGCATATGCAAACCATAGCCCATAGCTCATCTAAACACCTGGTACACCCCTAATCTAAAAAAGCTTTGTTCCACCAAAAGGGCGGCTGAAGCCACCTCGAAAAAATATCCAACAACTGCTAATAAAGATCACTTCACAGCAACCTCCAAAACATACAAACAGGCCCAACTAAAGACTCTACCTACAATGATCAAATAGAAAAAGCAAACCCTGGCACTAGAGAGCTCTTCGCCATACTGCGAGAACCTAAATCACCAGTCCCACCTGCATCAAAGACCTTACCTGGTCCTGCAACACACAAAAAGCCCTACTGGTCAAAATCACAATACTCCAAACAAAAATTCTGTAGAAGAAAAGTAAACTAAACCCCATTGAGACACCCCCAGAACCTCTACTTCCACCATACCCCGACTTTTGTTCGAGTTTACCTCTGTCTCTAACAAAGAAGTAATCAAAATTATCAAAAGCCTGAAACTATCCAGATGAAAAGCTGACATCTGCCCAGCCCCTATAATTAAAGATCATGCCCCAGAGCTAGCACCTTCCACTGCCACACTTATCAACACCTCCTTCTCCACTGCCAGCATACCATCCAATCTAAAAGAGGTCTGGTTACTCCACCCCATCATGCCAGTCGTGTTCCTGCTCAAAATACTGGACAGAGCTGCTTACCTACAGATTCAAAAGCACCTTGAATCCAATAATCTCCTTGGATTCTGCCCAGGTCACGGGACGGAATCCGCACTCTTAGACTTAAAAATCCAAATGAAAGAAATCAAAGACAATGGCAAACTTGCTCTCCTCCTCCTGCTCGACCTCTCAGCTGCATTTGATTTATTTGACCACAAACATCTTTGCAAGCATTCCTTATGGTTTGGTTTTTTATTTATATTGCACACCTGACCCGAAGGTACACAGACATTGATATACTATACAATAAAATATCTTTATTACACAGGTGATCTAGACAGTAAAATATATAACAATATGTACATATGCAGTTTCAGAATAGTTTACAATATTTGCAGTACAGGGTCAGTTTCAGAATAGTTTACAGTACAGGGTAGACAGAAAGGATAATGTGTATATACATGATAAAGGGTGTTAGTGGGGTTCATTGTTGATGAACCAGTTCTTCATATTGTGTCTAAAGCAGGAAAGGGATTGACAGGTTCTGAAGTTTGAGGGGAGAGAGTTCCAAAGTTGGGCGGCCAAGATAGAGAAACTATTCCCTCCTGCTTTTTGGAGTTTGTATCTGGGCACTTGTGGGAGATTCAGACTGGCTGATCTGGTAAGTCTGCCGTGTTTCATGGTAAATTTAACAGCCAGGTGTTGTGGGGCTGCGTTATTGAGGCATTTACAGGTAAGGGATGCTGTTTGAAGATGGATTCTTTCTTTGATGGAATGCCAATTGTGATATGTTTGCGCGGAATGCTCAGGGCTGTCCTGAGAGTGTTGTTTTGCAGATTCTGCAAAGTTTTGTGATGTATTTATTGGCGCCGAGATAAAGTCCATTGCAATAGTCAATTTTAGATACAATTAGGGCTCTGGCCAGAGTGATACAGCTTTCTGTCGAAAGGAAGGGTTTGCAAGTTCGGATAAGTTTACATGTATAGGCATTTGCTGAGGCAGTGGCGCTAACCTGTTTTCTCAGGTTAAGAGAGGAGTCTAAGTAGAAACCTAGTTTTTTTACTTCGCTAGCAACTTTTATAATATAGCCATCAATATTAAATGAACTATATTGTTCCCCTAATTTGGCGATATTGATTGGAGTGGCAAGGAGGAGGAGTTCGGTTACATAGGATCCTATGGTCGACCAGGTCAAAGGCGGCCGATAGGTCCAAGAGGAGTAGGAGTGCTGAGTTTCCTTTATCTGTAAGGTAGTCTATTTGTGTTTTAAGGTCAATCAGGGCTGTTTCAGTGCCATGTTGTGGCCTAAAACCTTATTGGCGGAGACCTAGTAGTTTGTTGGATTCAAGGAAGATTTGTATTTGATTGTAGGCTGCTTTGTCGATGATCTTCAGCAAGAAGGGGACAGTGGTGATAGGTCTAAAGTTGGTGGTTATATTGGGGTCGAGTTTTTTTTTTTTTTTTTTTTTTTTTTTAGCAGAGGCAAAACTAAGAATCCTTCGGGTTAGTTGGCACAGGCGCAATAAAGGGGGCAAGGATGCTTGCTGCTTCCTTGATGACAGTGGCAGGACAGGAGTCTCTTTGGCAATTAGAAGGTTTGAAAGACGTTATGATTTTTAGCACCTCTTGGGGAGATACTTGAGGGAACACAAAGCGTTGAGTAGCAGTGGGGGACTTGGAATGGCCTTTGTTGGAATTATCTGTGTTGGCAAGGTGAGTTTTTTTTGTGTTTTTATTTTTTTTGTTTTTTTGTCGATTTTCTTTTGGAGAAGCGTCATTTTGTTGGCCACGGCATCCTGGATTTTGGTACACCAAAGTTGATCCTTGACACAAAGGTCTGTTTTCGGGGAGGGCGGGGGGGTGGGTGGATGATTCCAGTTCTCTCAATATAATGAGTTCACAGGTGCTTGAGCTAGCTTTATCTATTCTTTCAGTTCTATGCTTTCATTGTAAGAGTTACGTTTGGCTGATTTCAGTTTTGTAATTAGCAGTGATTTTTAACCCTTTAACTGCCATGGGTATTCGCCCCAGTGCCAGGGCCTTTTTTGGTGATTTTGGTATGTGGCCATTCAATGGCTTGTAACTTTTTTGTTAAATGAGATATCTCGGCAAAATTTGGCTCCTTTTTTTCCCCACATGTAGGCGGTCGTAACGCCACCCAGGAATCCTAGGTTGCTATAGGGGGGGTGAGAGAAAATAAGCAAAAGGGCAAAAATGTTGGGTTTTTCAAAAAATGCCAATAAAATGATGTACAAAGAAGCCTGTGGTTTTTCCTTGTAAGAGCTAGGAACAAATGGTTTGCTGTGCCGAGTTCCCCAATTTCCTGGCTTTCAAGAACAGGTTGAGTGGAAACGACACAGGGAAATGTCTCTGAAATTGGCTGGAAATGAAGACAATTCTCACACATTTCGCTCTGGCCACCCACTGAAACACACCACCAACAACACATGGCCTACCTTCCCACATCCCCACACGTGTCCCGATGAAAATGGTACCTCACATGTGTGGGTGTACCTACCCGGGGCGCAAAAGGAAAAGGGTAACCCCCTGGTAACCCCAAGCCTTTCGCCACTGCCCATTTTGTTCATGTTGGCAACCTACAGATTTGGCCCTAGGGTGTCGTAGCCAGCAAGAGAAACAGGGAACCCCATGCATTTCCCAAAGGAGTACACCCATGGGAATTCACAGAGGTCTGCCTTGCGCAAATTGCCCCAGTTTTTATTAGCCACAATCCCTGGCAAAGTGTGATATTTGGTGGGGAAAAAACACAATGTTCACTTTGTCTGGGGTTCTGGGTAATAAATTCTGGGCCGCTTCGCGCGAGTCAGACCTCTGTGCATTCCCACGGGTGTCCTCTTTTGGGAAATGCATGGGGTTCCCTGTTTTCCTTGCTGGCTCCGGCACCCTAGGCCCAAATCTGTAGGTTGCCCACATGAACAAATTGTGCTGTGGCGAAAGGCTTGGGGTTACCAGCAGGTTACCCTTTTCCTTTTGCGCCCCCGGTAGGTGCACCCACACATGTGAGGTACCTTTTACGTCGGAACACCTGTAGGAACACGAGAAGGTATGACATCTGTTGTTGGTGACGTGTTTCGGTGAGTGGACACAGGGAAAGGGTCTCTGAAATTGGCTGGAAATGAAGACAATTCTCAGACATTGTGCTCTGGCCACCCACCGAAACACACCGCCAACAATACATGGCCTACCTTCCCGGTATGGCAATCCTTTCTGCAGTGCTGGAGAAGTGCATTCACAGAAATTACATCTGCATGTTCTTTGTATCTTTACCTCATTCACACACCAATCATATCCAATTCATTCCTACAGAAGACGTGTCACTTACACCACACATAACATTACTCGCAGTAAAACAATAAACAAGGCAGGATGTTACGAGGTACGCAAGACACCGCCGCCATACAGTTGGTGTCCAAGTACCACTTTCATGACACTTAGAACTCAAGGGAGGGAGCCAAAGTGGCGTGTATTATTTTGAAAAGACACCCCTTGAGTGGAGGGAACCTGAATGGTGTTCTGGTCTTCTACAACGCACCCCTTGAGTAGAGGGAGCGGGACTGGCGTTTCTTTGCATGCCAAACCTTAGGTGGAAGGAGCCAGATTTGGGTTCCTTTCCATTGTACGCCGGAAGCGGATGGGGCTTTCCAGACGTTTTCTTCTACGGCAATCCCGAACAGGAGCAAGCTGCACTAGCGTGCCTTGCCAAGACACACCAAAGGGGAGTGACCCAAGTGCTCTACCCTTCTTCTCCATGGCCCACCTCAACTAGAGGCGGTGGAGTGGCATTCCTTTCCAAGGTGCTCCTGAAGTGGAAGGAGTCTAAATTGCGTTGCTTTGCAAGGCACACCTCACGCAGAGGGAGCTAGACTGCCTTTTCCTTATGAGGCAGACCTGAAGTGAAAGGTACCGGGGATGATGTCTCTTTCCCAGGCAGGCCTCAAGTGGAGGGAGCAGGACTAGCATTGCTTGCCAAAGCACACCAAAGGGGATTGACCCACAATGGAGTTCCTTTCTTGTGCATGGCACGACCCGAGTAAAGGGATCTGTAATGATTACTATTTCGCAGGCACGCCTCCAATGGAAGGAGCCTGATTAGCGTTCCTTTGCAAGTCACGCCTTGAGTGGAGGGATCTAGACTGATGTATATTTCGTAGGCCGGCCTCAAGGGAAAGCTACGGCTGTGGTTGCCTTTCCAAGGCAGGCCTCAAGTGGAGGAAGCAGAACTAGCAATGCTCGTGAAGGCACGCTAAATCAAGTGAAGTGAGTTGACATCCTGTTGCATTTTCATTGAAGGTACATCTCCAGGGCAGGGTGCAAGAGTGCCATTCCTTTATAAGACATGCACAAATTCAGTGGCTAAGGGTCCCTTTCAAGGAATGATGGACATTTGTGGAAATCAGTCGATCTCCCAATATTTTTCTTTTGTATGATACAAAAGGAAACAAGGCTGAAAGCAGAGGGCAGGCTGGGAAGGGCATTCGGGACAGTACACCCGAGTATCCTTCCTCTTTCCTTGTTTTGTACACACCTTACATTTTCTGTAAGGTTGTGCCTTCGTGGCAGTGGAAGGAACATAATCACCAAAGTGTCGCTCTTACAATCTGGCCACATCTTCTACCTCTGGAAAGGAGGGAATTGGTACATGAACCATAGCCAGAGATTGAACAATGGCTAATTCAAAGTCCAAAACAGGAGAGGTTGTTTTGTGCAGTAGCTGCACGGTACACCACATAAGCATTGTACGTTGCCATATGCACAATGTGTGTGGCTAACTTTTTGTACCAGAAACGCGACTTGCATTCAGCACGGTATGACTCAAGCACTTGGTCATTTTTGTCTACTCCACCCATGTACTTGTTGTAGTCCAGAATGAGGTTGGGCTTCCAGACTTGCTGAATCTGCCCGCGCAGAGGGACTGCTGAAGTACTTTCATCATGAATAGTACTTAGCATGTGCACGCCCCTTTTGTCACAGAATTTCACTGCCAACAATTCAGCCCGCCGCAATGTCATACATTGTCCCTTGGCCAACTTCTTAAACACATGTTGTCTGGGGAAGCCTTTGCGGTTACTGCGGATTGTACCGCATGCCAGTGTGTCCACATTGAACAATTCCTTGAACAGGGGAGTTCCTGTGTAGAAATTGTCTACATGCAAATGGTGTCCCTTGTTGAGCCATGGTGTGAGAAGATCCCAAACTATCTTCTCACTTGTGCCTAAATGGGCTGGGCAGCCCGGAGGGTTTAGGGTAGAGTCTTTACCAGTGTAGACTCTCATGCTGCAGACATACTCAGTGGTACTTTCACACAACATGTACATTTTAATCCCATATCGTGATCTCTTGCTTGGAATGTATTGCCTGAACAGTATCCGACCTTTCTACAACACCAACAATTCATCGATGGATATGTTCTGGCTAGGAATATACACCTCTGCAAATCAGTGAGTGAAGTGGTCCAGAAATGGCTGGAATGGGGGGCGTGGCTAAGCGCCGAAGAAGATGGCCGCCTGACCGCGCTACTCCGCCTCATAATTTTCTTAAACAAATGCATTAGGCATACTAATATATAAATAAAACTTACCTTTTTCCCTGCACGTATCCCGCGAAACGACTGGAACACAACCGGGTGTTTTTCAGCGCCGTTCCGAACAGCTGGGGGCGCCGCTCGGCTCGCAGCATCGCGCACTGACAAGACTCCGAGAGAGTGTGGAGGAGGCGCCGCCCTGCATGAAGTAAAGGTCGGCGTCGCGCTTCACGTGACGCGCCGGCCTGGGCCTAATACTACGGGTGCCCAAGACGACGCTGCCACCTGGTGGGCACTTCTAAAAAAAAAAAAAAAAAAAAAAAGGATTGCTGAGGAAGAATTCTAAATCAAAAAGGAGAAACAAAGCGAAAGAAAGTGGAGAGGTGAGGAGTGGAGGGAGAAGGGATTGCTAAAAGGGGAGAAAGCAAATGTTGAGGAATATATGCAGATAATCAATACAAATAAAAACAGTATTCTCAAATTTTTAGTCACAATTGCCCTATCAGTAAGCTCCACAGCCTGGATTAATGTTCCCCAGCCCCCAAACTCCTCACCTCTATTACTAAACTGGTGGACTCCTCTTCAAATAATACACTGCACAGAAAGATTGCTGCTACCAACATTACCTGTGAAACATATTCAAAAAATTTCTGTAGTATACGCCTTATTGTTCTTCTATGCTTCCATTTTGGTCTCTTTACATAAGAGTAACATAGTACAAACAATATGGATGTAATAATTGTATACTGCAGGCTGTCTTAAATGATATTTATAAAGAGTCTCTGCGAAACGTCTTCAAGCCTCCAATTCAAGCCCTCAAATCAACAAACCTCTCTATCTTTTTATAATAAGGAGGAAATATAACTAAGCAAACTATCCACTGAGCTGTCATATTCAAACTCATCTACAACTTGACGCAGCAATAAAAACTATAAAGACTAAGTCTACGTTACAATCTCCAACTATGGCAACAAATAAAACAAACCAAAAAAATGCACCCTCTGCTAAAGACGCCGCCTCCTCCACAACAAACCTGAAAAGACCTAAAAGTGAATCACCACCCCCACTAGGAATCTCTGATCCTGCTATTGAAGTCATCCTAGCGGAAATTAGGGCACTTAAACCCTTCATGGAAAACACCAATACTAAGCTACAGCAACTTGATGAAAAGTGGATGGGTGTTAATAACAGAGTGGAAGAGGTAGAGAAAAGAGTTGGAGTGCTTGAAGACTTATCCCCTAAAGTAGCACAGTTAGAAAAATCTATTAAAGACCTCCAAAGGCACAACGAAGACTTGGAAAATCGCAGCAGGCGCAATAATCTCCGCATTTCAGGTTTAACAGAAGGTGCTGAAGGATCCGACCCTATTACCTTCCTACAAAAATTTTTACCAGCTATTTTACATTTGCCCTTGGACACAAAATTCAACATACAACGGGCCCATAGAATAGGTCAACCTTCAACTTCCTCCACATCTCGTCAGCTGCCGAGAACAATGATATTCTACCTATTGGAATATTCCCAACTACAACTCATTGTTTCAACAGCAAGGTAGCGTAAATCACTTATCTGGCATGGCAGTAAACTATATATCTCACAGGATGTAGCCAGAAGCACGGCTCTGAGAAGAAAGACTTTTCTATCCTTCCGCCCTGCTCTAAAACAATTAAATATCCGATATGGTTTATACCACCCATGCTCCTTCAAGATAACACATGAGGGTCGCACAGCTATATTTGATGATCCAGCTGATTTAAGATCTTTCATACAAACCCTAAAGTGTGATGGTATGGATACCTCCAATCCGCCAAGCACATCAACTACAACCTGAAGTCTAGCTTTCAATTCGTGATAAAGGTGTTTTATTATATTGTATGTTTATACTAGTAATTACCTAATGCAGCTATAACCCAATTGCTCTAACAAAATGGGGTGGATGCCGTTCGGGTGTCCCTCTTCCACTGATGGTCGCTCTTTTCCTTTTGGCGACCCAGTTGGCGATACCTATCCCCGTTATCTCTTTTCTCCTGAATCCTTATCCTATGTCCTGTTTGATCTCCACAACCTTTTGTATTTCATTGCCTAAATTATCCCAAAATGGGATCAAACCCCTTTCTCCCCTTCCAGACCCTCAATGTTCAATCCTTTTGTGTCATTACCTGGGTATATATGTTTTTAACAACATTACTAAAGATCCGATTCTATTATTGTATCGCAGTCGTATGTTGCATGTTTATCACTATGTATCTGACTAAATGACCTTCAAGTGTATAACCTGGAATATTAAAGGATGTAAAAATCCTATCAAAAGATGCAAAGTATTATCTCATTTAAACAAATATAAGCCAACAGTAGCTTGCCTGCAAGAAACACACCTATCTAACAAAGAATCTATGAAACTTAAATCTCTTTGGGTTAAAGAGGTTATTTCTAGTCCTGCAATCTCCAAGAAAAATGGAGTGGCTATACTAATTAGTAAAAAACAACCCTGCAAAATCCTCGATCAAGATGCAGATACAAATGGCAGATGGGTCTGGGTAAAACTTTTAATTGACTCCACACAATTATCTATTCTCAACATATATGGTCCCACACTACCAGATCCCCCTTTCTGGACCGCAATCAAACAATTGATACTCAAAAATAACTTCATCAATCTGATAATGTGCGGAGATGTCAATCAGGTCCTTGATCCTTTTTTAGACCGAAAATCCAACTGCATATTCATACCAAATAAATCTCATAAATCTTTTACTCAATGCCTAGCAGAGACAGGATTAATCGACACCTGGAGACTATCCCACCCCACACAACTAGACTATACCTTCCATTCACCCCCACATAATACACTATCACGGTTGGATTATATTTTTGCAACCAAAACCCTATCTGGATCCATTATAGACTCTAAAATCGCTAATATTATCATATCAGATCATGCACCGGTTATTACTTCTTTCTGCCTTGCTGAAACGAACAAAACTGCTACTAGATGGAAACTCAACAATTTCCTTCTAAATGATCCACAGTTTAACCAATCAGTTCAAGCCTTCATTCAACAATACTTTGCTAACAATCTTGATAGTGATACCTCGGTTGTCAATAATTGGGATGCATTCAAAGCCGCCATGAGAGGTCACATAATGGCCCTCTCCGGTAGGAACAAAAAACTTAGGAAAAAACATATAGATGACCTTTACTCGAAACTCACCCTTGCAGAACAAAGCTATTACGCAGACACCAACTCAACAAACTTACGACAAGTAATAAAATTACGTTTTGAAATTAACAAAGAAATTACAGAACTTGCAGCAGGAACCATACTCAAATATAAAACAAAAATATACCAAACTTCAAACAAAGCGGGCAAGGTGCTGGCTTCATATTTAAAAACTAAAAAAGAAAGAGTTCAAATATCACATATCAAAGACACTCAAGGCATATCTCATCACCGTCCTGACGCTATACTAGAATGCTTCAGAAAATTTTATGCGGATTTATACACTCCAGAATGTTCTATTCCAAAAGATGACATTGAATCCTTTTTTAAAAACATTAGTCGTACTTCATACCCTAGATCTGACCTTTCTCACCTTGATAGCGAAATTACCTCCTCAGAGATCACCAAAGCCATCCACAGCCTGGGCAAAGGCAAGGCACCCGGTCCAGATGGACTATCAACTGAATTCTACATCAATTTATCCCATATATTGACACCAAAACTAAAAACTCTTTTTTCATACTTTATATCGCAAAAATCCACCTCTGGATCATTTTCAGAAGCTCTACTGATCATTTTCCCTAAACCCGACAAAGACCCGTCCCTCCCCAGTAACTTCCGACCCATTTCTCTAATCAACATAGAAAGCAAAATTTTTGCTAAAATACTTGCTAATAGAATCGAATCTTCCCTCCCAAATTTGATTAAAGCAGATCAAACAGGTTATGTAAAAGGACGTAATATATCCTCAAATGCTAGACTCCTACTGAATGCTATTAGTCTAGTAGCTAAGAACAAAAAAGACAGACAAGGATATGCTGCCATCGCTTTGGACGCGGAAAAAGCGTTCGACCGTGTAGACTGGAATTTCATGTTCCAATCCTTACGCTGGCACGGATTTGGTGAGAAATTTATCTCACTGGTAAAACTTCTATACTCAGCCCCCAAATCCGCTATATATTTAAATGGACAAACCTCTTCATTCTTCACCTTACTCAGGGGCACACGGCAAGGTTGCCCCTTCTCACCGCTATTATATATTCTCTCACTGGAACCGTTGCTGGAATCAATAAGATTAAACAAAAATATTCCAGGGATTCAAGTAGGCACCTCAATAACCAAAATTGCTGCTTATGCAGACGACATTCTTATCCTGATCAAAAACCCTAAATTCCATATACCTAACCTCTTAGAAACTCTATCTCAGTTTGGTCATGTATCAGGATATAAACTTAACAGACAAAAATCAGAAATTATGCCACTAAATCCCTATTGCCTCAAGCATGACATTGAATCTTTTGGCCTCAAATGGTGTAGTGGATCCATCAAATATTTAGGACTTCGTTTTGCCCCTACAATTCAAGAAACCATCAAACTCAATACAAAAACACTATTGGACACCCTGAAAGACCTTACATCCAAATGGTCCCCTCTTTACCTCTCCTGGTGGGGGCGGTTGGATACTATCAAAATGATGCTGTCCCCTATTGTACTTTACTATCTTCAGCTCCTTTCCGTTCCACTATCCCTTTCCTTTTTCAAATCTATATATTCCATACTACTAAATTTTCTTTGGGGAATAGGAAAAAGCAGAAGAATTGCGCTAACTAAACTCAAAGCACCTTATGAAATGGGTGGTGTTAAATTCCCTGACTTTAAGCTATACCACTCTGCATTTCTCATAAAACAATCTCGCCAATGGTTCACAGATCCCGAATCTGCAGATATCCCTATATGGTGTACAATAGAGAAACATATAGTTCATCCACACGATATCACTGACCATATATACATATTTAAGTATTCTCCTAGGAACATTTCGGAACCTATTAAAGCATCCGTTTCAGCGCTACAATCCTTTCTCTTCCCCCACACTAAAAATCCCAATAAACATCTATCCCCTTTACTATGGCATAATAAAAATATTGTCATAAATAAAAAGATCCTCAATCGTAAAGCATGGATTGGAAAGGGAATTAGATTCATCCAACACATTATAGATGGTCCTTCTATTCTCTCCTTCCAACAATTCTCTACCTTATTCAACATACCCAAGACTGACTTTCTGTTTTACAATAAGTTAATCAACTCCAGCCTTGAAGCATTAAATCATTTCTCCTATAAGATTCTTTCCCCAGACGCCTTTAGACTACTACAGCTAACCATGACAGGTGAGGTCAGAGCCTCAAAAATATATAATATGCTTACCTCAACATTTAATATTTGTCCTATTCGTCTCAAATGGGAATTTGACTTAGGATATAAGTTTGAGGACCACATATGGCACCGCTTGTTTTCTAAAATCAAACAAGTATCAGTCTCAGCTAACATTACACAACACTACTATTTCTTTATACATAGAGCATTCATTACTCCGGATAAATTAGCAAAGACTAACCCGAACTACGACGCTAAATGTTGGTCATGTGGCCTTTCTCCTGCCACTTATATGCATATGTTCTTTGAATGTTCATATATTGTCAAATTTTGGAACGATATCTGGAAATGTATTCAGCGCATCTTCTCTGTAAGTGTTCCATTTTCTCCTTTAAGCATATTCTTAGGAAGTGTAGCCATCACAACACAAATTCCATCGGACTCTGCTAGATTATACGACCTACTCATATGTATAGCATTAAAATGTATCACTGCAAACTGGAAAGACTTTCGATCGCTCTCTACCAGAGCATGGTGGAATGCTTTATGTCAAACTCACAAATTGGAAATGTGCATGGCAAAAAATCTCAATACAATCTCTAAATACAACGCTAAATGGCACTATTTCACATGTTATCTCAACTGTTTCAATGCGACGGCTCATGGCTCCTGAATATACACTCTCATGCATACGTTACGAATCGAATGATTATATTTATGTAATAATGCTTGTTTTTAATTATCAATGTAAGATAAGAATCAGTTTTATGCAATAATTATCTTATACCCATTTCCCCCCCCCTCCACCTAGCTCCCTTCTGTACCTAGTTTGTCAGCTGTCTGTTACCCAGTCTGTCTCCCCATCTCTCTACTCATACCTCCATATCAGTTACTCATTACAGATATATATTATACTAATCCAGGTTTAATCAGTACTTTCTACAATTGCTACTCCATTCTTGTTCAATTTAATGCATCTAATTTCATATATCTTCTACATGGTTATACCCTTTCTTGTTGAAAATTAGTATCTTTGTTCATTCTCTATGCTTACCAGATATACTCAAAGTCTGTAATGTGCTAACATATGTAATAATATCTGTATCTTGAATAATAAAAAAAATTATGAAACAAAAAAAAAGAAATGGCTGGAATTTGAAGAGCCTATCAAAGTTTGGGTCCGTTCTGGGTAATGCTGTGGAGTTGTCATTGAAGTGCAACATACGGCGATTTCGCTTGAAAGCGATTTCTGCTCATTGTAGCTGAAAAAAACGGGCAATAAACTGGTGCTACAGTAGACCAGTATATCGCGACAACTGGGCCCATCCCATGAGCAGAGTGAGACCCCAAAACCTTCTCATTTCAACATCAGTTGTGGGAACCCATGCTTGTGCTCTGGACTGGGGTTTCAGAGTGGGACCCTTTGACCTCCTGAACTGTGCAGCATATAAATTGGTTTGCTGAACCACATCTTCAATGAACCCATCATCAACAAAAAGGTTGAAAAAATCAATAGGCTGAAACCCATCTTTATTCACTGTGCATCCTGATATACCAGTGAAAGGGGGCACAACAGGCTGAGCCATTGCTGGAGGCACCCAGTGCGACTCTTCAGCCATGTCAGGAACTGCCACATTGCGTGGCCATCTTGCACGTCCCCTCCCCCTTACAGGTCCCCTGCGTGTGGGAAGTGTGCGAAAAGGTGAATGTACTCTTCCTTCCTCTTCGTCATCAGATGATGACGATGATGAGCTTGAGGAGGGACTTTCATCAATGGACAACTCACTTCCCCAATCACTTCCCTCCTGACCCTCAGAAGCACTATCTGTTTCAGATTGCATATCCACCTCTGTGCCTTGCTCTGAGCCAGACTCCATCACTGCAGCTAATGCCTCCGCACCAGACATTGATCGCTGAGAAGCCATGAGTACCTTCGCTATGGAACCCTTCACTGCCCAAAGACCAGATGAAGACTGAAACAATAAGTATGTGTGCTTCTCAAAATATGGAACGTAGCAGACTAAGTGGTATTCAGTGTCACAAACCTACTCCACACAACTACACCAAAAGGTCCAGACTTTGCTCACAAACTGTAGCAGCCCTCTGCAATATGAGGTACTCCCTGCACGCTACAATAAACAGAGTACTACTTTACAAACACGTGAAATGCTAAGGACCAGCTGACTGCTTTCCTACAAGTGGGTAGACAGCTACAACACCCTGCACCTAAAAGAAAGACAACAAGAAAGCTAAGGACGATGTCCTCTTCCGCTAAACCTTACACAAATACAAGCATGGGGACGAGGATTGCAGCCACACTACCTATTCAGAAACAGCCAACATGCTTTGCACCATGCCTTCCTTCATGGGATGCTGGTGGATGGGAAATGGAGGTGAGAAGCAACCATGCAACGTATTAGTGATTGTGTGAGTTGAAAAGCCATAGCATTGAAGACGCAGACAGGGAAGATAACACAAGTACACGGCAGGCCCTTCCAGGCAACTGCTGACACACTTTTGACAAAAACACCTGCTCATTCACATAGGGGTGTCTGTTGTAAGGGGAAAGGTCACAAGGAAAAAATTAATGCAAGGCCAAGCAAATTGATTTAGGCTGATGCAAGTGGTGATGGGTAGCTAAGAAATGAGCAGCACAGACATACTGAATGCATTGACATGCCATGAACGCAAACAATTGCTAGGAAGTGGGAGTCTCACTGCCAACATACTTACTACCATTTTTATTCACATTTCACATATTCCAGTACGTCCATCAGTTACTGGGCAACCCCCCGCCCCCCTAAAATAGCGTCCGGGCAAAATCCATTATGTCTCCAATGAACAGCTCCATGCCTGTTTTGGAAAGGTGCACCCCATCTCTGTGAAACATCACAGCACCTTTGATATTGCCATGGTGAATGGTCCGTATTCTGTTGTTGCCCTCTGTCAGTCTAGTGAACTCGCCATTCAGTTTCCACACTGAGCGGTTGATGGCCCTTGTCCCTTGAGTTGTCCAATCCTTCCTGGGAATCATCTGGGACCAGGCCACCACAGTGTTTGGAAACCTCTGTGCAATCCATTCAAGGTCTGCCATGAGCTGCTCCCGTACCCCCTTCCGTCCCACAGACGCAAAATCATTTCCTCCCAGGTGCACCACTATAAGGTCAGGAGGGGGTGCTCTCCTTTTGCTTGGGCATCAATGATGGCTCCTCTGAGCTGGTGAAGGCGCATCCCTCCCGACCCCAAACCAATGCACTGCAAGGCCATCCCCTCCAGACCCAGATGTAGGTGGCCCTCTGAAAAGTCATGCAGCCCTTTGGATATAAAAGTGGCCGAAAATCCACACAACCCTCATCCTCACTAGGAAATGGAAACAGGAAAACCTCGGTGATTATGGCTACACATGCAGTTTACCAAATTACACAACGATTGCGTCAATACATGACTCTTGTAACAATCCCAGACACACACTTCATCCATTCGGAACGCCCCTCTCATTTGAGATAACAGTAGGTCGACACATAATTGCCACATTATTTTCAGGGGAAAGCGGTGAAGAAGATAGTATGTCACCTTGTGCCAATAACACAGTTGTGCTGGCACAATCGTAAGCCGTGAAGGTTTCTACTCCTGTGGGTCACCAACTGCACTGAACGGTGGTAAGGTGACTTGCACATGCTACACCACTATGCTTTGAGCAAAGGAGAAGGGGGGTCACATGAATCAAACTGCTGAAGAATCAAGCGGGGTAAATTGCTCTCAATGTAGGAGCTGAATGAGGGGATAGGCCAGGCCAAGGATCATATAAAATCAGTCAATCTTTATTATACATATATCTAATAACATTAAACATAGTGCTGAGATCATGATAAAACAGCATAAAATCAGACAATCACATCACCCCCTGCCCCTCTAGCTACCCTGCGTTACAGCTTTTCCCCCTGTAAAAGGATGGGGACCCTGGCGGGGCTCACTGGGACCACTGCTGGAAAAGGCCCACAGAAATGGGGATCGTTGCAGTAAAAGTAGTGGTCTCTGTATCAAGTGTCCGTAGCATGCTCAGAAAAAAATGACCATCTTCATTACTACCGGCAACATTTTTGAAAAGTTGCTGCTACTTATGTCGGCCAATTTTTCCTTCTGCAAAGCAGCCACCTTCCTCAATGCAAGGCACTCCCATCACTGCCCCTCGAACCTCCCCACTACCCTTTCTCACCCATACCACTGACACTGCAGCCACAGTTTCTCCCACCACAGTAACCCTCCACCCCCACATTACCAAGTAATATATGTAGTACTTACTTAAGTCAGCAAATGCTTTTCAGTAGCCGCAACTGCAAAGGAAACATAAAAGAATTACATTCAGTGCTTTGCCTACCAATAACACATCCAAACTGGCAGATATCTGTACATTTTTCAGCTCCTTCCACCACATACATGAAATTTCTCAGTCATCTTCCACCACGGAAGGCTGGACTGCACAGTGATGGCAAACGTGAATAATACCAATGGGCGTATGGCAACCGCCAGCACACAAAAAATCATTGCACAGATGGCTAAGTGGCAGACTTCCCTCCCAGGGAAACAGCACTGTTCAGCTGGACTGGAGGGCATTTTGTGCGCTACCCCGGCAAGTGTGTTCCTGGCCACCCCAATACCTCCCCAGAGCACCCACTTCCCTTCACAACACCAACACTACAGGCCCAGTTCCCCCCCCCATCCCAATAGCAATGTGCCCTCCACCCACTATACAATGTTGAAATAACCAAAATTTCATATGCAGATAACAAGGGAGAAGCTTGAACTGCTCAAGACCTGTAAAGGGGAAAAACAAAACATAAAGTATCTGTGTCAGCCCACCCAAATACCAGACCACCCATACTGCCCCCCCCCCTGTTGCATTGGCCAGTACATTTTGGGCACCCCATTGTGCCCTTCTGTGCCAAGGCAGGTATAGTAAACAAAGAACACAATTCAAAATAGCAGGCGGCCCTTTAGCGGGGGCGGAGGGGCCCCCTACACCACTGTGGAATTTTCTAATGTGAAGGGGGGTGCACCTCTCCACCCCCACCCCAATTGGAGGGGTGGCGCATCTCATGTAGCCCTCTCGGGGGGCAGATAAGTGGGGGGACTGTCCTGCACTCCTCCCTGGGCTCAGGCGTCCCTTCCTAGGAGCAGATATCTGGTCCCAGGGAGGGCTGCATGACATGGCACCCACTTCATTGCAGGTGGGGGAGACGGGGTCACCACCCCGTCCCATTACAAAATTCCCCGTCCCTTTGGGGTGCCCCACAGCCCCCCCCTAAAATGCGTTCCACCATTTTCCATTTTTTTCTTTGTTTACAAAACTTGCCTTGGCGCAGAGGAGCACATTGGTGTGCCAATCTGGCCCCGGGGTGCCCAAACCTTACTGCCCCACCCACTGGGGGGCCTGTCCCACCCTCTCCCCCCTCATCCCAAATGGGTGGTGGGGGCACCTCATGCAGGCCTCCCTGGGCCTCCCACAAAAGGCTGCGTGAGGTACACCCCCCCTCCATTTGGGGTGGGGGGGAAAGGGCCCGCAAAAATGGTGGGATAGGCCTCCAGTTGGTGGGGCAGTAAGGATTGGGCACCCCGGCGCCAGATTGGCACACCAATGTGCCCCTCTGTGCCAAGGCAAGTTACGTAAACAAAGAAAACAACGAAAAATGGTACACTACCCTTTAGGGCGGGCTGAGGGGCACCCTAAACCGCCAGGTAATTTTCTAATGTAATGGGGGTGACCCTCTACCCCCCCACACCAAATGCAGGGGGGCATCTCATTCAGCCCTCCCTGGGGGCAGATAAGAGGGGGCCATCTCATGCAGCCCTCCCTTGGGTTAGAGGCCCCTTCTTAGGAGCAGATATCTGCCCCCAAGGAGGGCTACAAGGGGTGCCCCCATTTCCCCTTGGGGGGAGGGGGAGAGGGCCACCCCCCTTTTCTGTAAAATATATCCCTGGTGGCTAGTGGCCCCCCACTCCCACCCAAAACCCCTTTTTGTTTTAGTGCTTTTCGTTTTTTATTTTGCCCCCTTCCCTGGGGGCATATGATCAGCCATCTGCCCCCAGGGTTGTACACATATGTGCCCCCATGCTTTGGGGGCCAAGGGGCCCAAACCTTACTGTCACACAGGTGTCCTTGGAAAGGGGAGAATCTCCGCTTTCCAAGGACACCATTTCCGGAAAAATCCATGGTGGCTAGGGCCCCCAAACCCTCTCCCCCTTCCCATCACATATTTTTTTTTTGCCCCCTTCCCTGGAGGCAGATGATCAGCCGTCTGCCCCCAGGGTTGTGCACATATGTGCCCCCATGCTTTGGTGGCTGGGGGGGAGAGGGGCTGCTTACTTGAAGCAGCCCCCCTCCCCCCAAGTCACAAACTGGTCCATGGTGGTCCAGTGGGTTGCTCTGCGCTGATCCGTGACCAGCAATGCCTCATATATGTGGTGTCCTTGGAAAGGGGAGGTTCTCCCCTTTCCAAGGACACCACTTTTTCCTCTATCCCTGGTGGCCTAGTGGGCCCCAGGGCCCCACACCCCCTCCCCCTTCCCTCGAATTTTTGATATATATTTTTTTCATTTTCACCCCTGGGGGCAGTGATCAACTGCCCCCAGGGGTCTCTGACGCTGTGGCCCCATGCTTTCGGGCCACGGGGGGAAGGGGGCCGCTTACTCCCCCTCCCCCCGTGTCACAAACGGATCTGTATTGATCCGGTGACATTGCTGCCCACGGATCGCGCGCCCTGCGCCCGATCCGTGGGCAGCAATGCCACGCACAATGCCACACAATGGGTATCGTTGGAAAGGGGAGAATCTCCCCTATCCAACGGTTCCATGTGATATTTTCGCCGCAAAAATATCGCGATGCAAAAATATCGCCATATTTTTGCGGTTCAAAATAACACATGGACCCTGCGGGGACACCCCCGCAAGCCCCGCCTCATTTTTTTATGTGCGGGGGACACCCCCGCACCTAATATTTTCAACACCAAAAATATCGCCTATGGCCGTTCCCGACGACCATATGTACGGCGATAATTTTGGTGGCGAAATCGATGCGGAGAAAGAAGGGCACTCACCTTCTTTCTTCACCGCTTTACGCACGCCGACGTGAAACTGAAGGTAATCCAGCCCCCTGGCAGTGAAGGGGGACCTCCCCCTCACATAGCCTGGGTCTTGGATTACACTTTTGAGCGATCCCTGCTTTGCAGGGATCGCTCAAATCAAGGTGCCAAAAAGGACGAGCTATCTCGTCCTTGGCACTGTAGGGGTTAAAAGGGTTTCTTTGTTGGTGGCAGATGGGTTGTTTTTCTTTTCTAAGATTTTTAAGTTTGGCCGTGAACCAGGTGTTCACATGGGCCATTGGTTTACTTTTACACATGTTTAATGGTGCTACGGACTCTATTGCCGCGTTGATGGTGTTATTGTATAATGTTCCTCTGGATTAGTGGGTAATGAAGGTGCCTGAAGGGGTTTGAGGAAGGGTGTGAGGGTGTCAAGTAGTGAGGAGTTTCTTATTTCTCGTTGGGATAGGAGGAGCTATGGTTTTGGTCGATACTAGCGGGGTGCAATTTAAGAGGCTGAAGGTAAGTACATTTTGGTCTGTCCATGGTAGTGGTTCGATGGCTGGTATCTTGGGCAATTTAGGTCTGCTAACCAGTCTAGGATTCGTCCTTTGTCATGTGTAGGTAGGACTCTGTAGGTGAGGCCTAATTCATATAGGGAGTTGGGTAAGAGTGATGCTGAGTGGTCAGCTGGATCATAGATTCCCAGGTTAAAGTCGCCTAGGATTATAATTTGGTATGAGGTTTTAGTATTTGTTGTAATAAGGTTGATGTCATCTTCGAATGACCCTAGGGGTCCTGGAGGGCGATGGATGAGGTGAATGGTTAAGGTGTGTGAGGTCGAGAGAGGGAGTTTGCCCGTCAGTAGCTCACATGATGGGGTGGAGACATCGTGGGTGCCTCTGAGGTTGAGTGAGATTTTAGCGATGCTGGCTATACCTCCCCCTTTGGTGGCTTCTCTGTAAACTCTAAGGGTAGAGTAGTTGTCTGGTGTAGCCATGAGGAGAGATGGGCCTACAGGCACATGTAGCCAGGTTTCCGTTATTGCCAGGAAATCCAGATTCCTCTCAGTGATCAAATCGGCAATTTCGGTAGCATGGGTGACTAAGGACCTTGCGTTGATCAGTGCTCCGGTAATGGAGGTATTGGAATTATTAGTCGGGTTTTAGGTGGTGTGGCTTTATGAGCTGATTTCGGGACAAATTTGCCTTTTTTTCAGTAGCTTAGTGGTACTTGGCCTGAGATTGTTGGCCGGTGTGGGGGCGGGGGGTAGGCAGGTAGTATGATCTGCCTTGTCTGACATTTCTCGGTGAGGTTGGACAAGGGGGTATTAGGTATTGAAGTTAAGGTCGACCTGATAGTGGTAATGTGGCTATTGTTAGAGGTGGTTTCCCCCATCCTAGTATTATCCCTGTGGTCTAATGGTCGTGAGGCATGATTGGAGAAACTATAGCAGCTTGGCCATAGTGGGGGTAGGAAGGGTGTAGGAATGGTATTGTGGAGGACTTTAAATGTCGTTAGGAATACTGTTGGTGGTAGTTGGTTGATGCTATGGGCATATTAGTGGTGGTTATCGCCACTGTAGGCCTTGTGGGCAAGGGCATGTAAACTGTGGCAGAGAGTGCAGTGCTGGTGCGGTAAGGTATGTTTTCATACCGGATAATCTAGAGTCTCGGACTAGGGGATTTCATTTTATTGGTAATAGGGCTATAGGGTGTGCAATGGAAGTGAAGGGGGTGAGGCATCTACATTGCTCGTTGAATTAGGCCGTTAATATGGTGGGGTGGACAGGTGTAAGGTTTAACAGAATGCTAGCATGGATGACAATCTCACACTCAATGTGATATGCTATCATTTTACAGCTAACAATTCAGTATAGTGTGAACATAGCATATTACACTATGGCAGGTATGCATTAGTAAGTAGAAAGCAACAACGTTTACTGCGAGGTCCTTGGGCCAAAGGTGAACGGGTGGCTAAACTTAATCATTTTCATGAGCAGGCAATAAGCATGCTGAAACAGTTGGTCCTAACTAAGGTTGAGCTAAATAGTTTCATACGCACGTATTCGTGCATCAGGAGGTTAGAAGTGCCGCTGAGGGTCATACAATAGCTAATATGAGAATGGCATACACAAGTCAATACATATGCGCAGGACATGCATCGGGCGGTTTAATTGTCGCTGAAGTTAATACAATAGTTAGAAAGCTGCAATAAAGTCAGTGTTCAACAGAAATTGAATAAACCGGCAGATTGCAATGCCTGTGTGGGCCAGCGCTACCGCTGCTAGGTTAGGTTTAGCGTGATGGAGTGTAGCGATAGGTACATTAAAGCATCAGAGTAATACAGAGTGCTGTGGGGGTTGATGCAGGTGTGAAACGTTGTGATATATATGTACAGTCAGTTTTTACGTATGGGCAAGTTAATAACAATTTGCAACGAACATATGCAAAGCAGGTGTGATACAAATAAGGTTTCGGTATCTTCTATGGTTGGGCATACTGTTACAGGCAATAGTGCGTTAATTTATTATAAACGGGAACATTGCTGGGTATGATTGTAAACAGTATGGCTCAAAATGCATTGATAGATCAGGTGGGGTGAATTGATTACTCTGAATAATATTTGGAGCTAGGAAATAGTGGGACTGTTATACTTCGCTAATACGGCGTATCACTATAAAAAGGCACTCGATAGCAGGCAAGAGTCACGGTATAGGCTTAGATGATAGTCACAGAACGGGTGATCTCGGCATACCATTAGGAGACAGTATGGTTTCTTTACAATAAGAACGGCATACTGCACTAGTGTCAGAAGATAAACGTGGGCTGCGGTTACACACAAGTCTCTAGGGCTGCTGTACTCACATTTGGCAGTAAGAGGGGTATGAGGCGCCCTTGCGTCCCGCCCGGCTCCGGCAGGCTTGGGACAGGAAATGACCTTGTAAGTCTGGCCTTAGGAGGCGGGCCGTCTTCACGCCTGCTGGCGTATCGGGTTTGCAAAATAGCGATGCTCCAACCAATAGAAACACGGCGGTGCTTCTGGGCTGCAGCTATGGCAACAGCAGTGGTCAGGTTCGATATCTGAAAGGGACGAAATATTCAGGCGGCCATTTTAGAATGGCGACGCTCTCTGGATAATGAATGAATCAAAGCAGAACAAGCAGCATCTGCTGGTTTGGAGTTTCTCATTCGTGGCGGACTGCAATTGCACAGCTGTAGGTACAATTTACGAGAAGACTGGGTGATTAGGGAACAATTGTATGGGCGCATTGGCTGCTTTCTGTAATGGGCCCACAGCCTTACCTCGCAAAAGGGGAAGGCCCCTCGGTGGCAGAGTATACTGTTCCTGCTCCTCCTCGGCTATGGTGGCACTTATCATTCTTATCTAACCAACCATTAGTCTTCTCACACTCTACCTCAGCCCCTCCAGATACAGTCACTTGCAGAGTCCCCCAAGGTTCCTGTGTCTCCCCTACATGCTACAATATCTTTTTAAAGCCTTGCTTTGATCTCCTCGACACCCAGGGAATCTTACACCAACTACACGGACGATATCCAGATCCTTTTACCCATCGCAGGCTCCTACGACATAGATTACAATTCTTTGGGGAAAATCTATCAAACCATTCAGGCTTGGTTGGCCCTGCATGCTCTATGCCTAAATGACAAGAAGACGAGCTGCTCCTCATTGGCTCACACACACTCCTAAACAAACTTGATGATGACTAGAAGTTCTTCACTATTAACGGCATTCCCATCCCAGTCTCATAAGCAGTCTAGACATGGGGGTCTACCTGGACTCCACACTTTAAACGCCATCGCTTCATACACAATGAAACTCGCCAACACCTGCAGACCCTTCCTCTCCCCTGACAACTGTGTCTCTTTGGCAAGAGCCCTTATAATCTCCAGACTAGACTACTGTAATGTCCTCTTTGCTGGATCCACGACCAAGAATATCACCATATTACAGGTGATAAAAAAACGCACTAAGAGCAGCTCTGAACATCCCAAAAAAAGACCATATATCAACCGCCGGAAGAAATGTCCATTGGTTCTCTATGCGTGAATGCATTTTGTTCAAATGCCTGTCAAACACTGCACCCAAATATCTGTCACGCAAATTCTCTAGACCCTGATTGATCAGACCCACTAGGGCCACCCACCAACACCTCCTCACCACCCCAGATTCAATCTGGAAATAGCAGGAGGCCACAGCTTCCAAGTAGTGGCGGCTAAACATTGGACTACCATTCCACCATCTCTTAGAGCTGAGCAGTTCCTTCTGAACATTCTGGAAATGCCTCAAAAAGTTGCTCTTCTCACAAGACCTGTAACACAGCTAGTACCTAACCATCTGTCAATGACAGTGTCCCTAAGTTTTCATTGTTTACTGCCTTTTTACTGCATCATATACATTTTCCTTGCCTTTCTGATCTCCTAAACTGCACTTTCTGTAACCAGCAGCTTGATGCCTCTGGGTTTGGTGCTCTATACAAATGACAAACTAAATAGATAAAGATCTAATTTGGCGCACACTGAATGCTCACAAGGCCTAGTAGGTCCACCTCTATCTGTCATTGTTTTATTTGTTTTCTTTCACATGTTTCCTCCCTGTTGCACTGTGGGTGCTTTGAAACACAATTTACTTGATGTATAAGTGCCTTACAAATGCACAATAAATAAACCAGCCTATCAACTTTCAAGTTTCCAACATTTTCAGGGCAGCTAGAAACACTTTTACAATTATCACAGGGTTATGAACAATTTAATCCAGGATTCACATAACATCAGCACCCTATCCTGGAAAGCAGCTTTCAAATGATCTGTCCCAAGTCTGCAAGTATTATGATCTCAAAGCTATTGAATAAAAAGTAATTTTCAATAAAGTCGATGACCACATAATTAAGATGGACAACTGGTAGTTTCAGTTTTCCATTTCCCTGATGTCACCGACCATGGAGGGTCTGGGATCATTGGCGAATACGTTAGCAGTCTCTGCCTGTTCCATTACGTTCTTGGATTAACGGTCTAGACTTTTTGAAAAAGGCGGATTAGCCTGCTATATCCGCACACCTGAATACTGACCCGGAGCGTTGCAACTCACTTTCTGTGTTGTGGTTGCGCTTCGTGTCCGATGGTTATTTTGGTCTTGTCCTTTGCTGTTTGCCTCCTACCTTGCACTGCCTCTTCGGTGTGTACTGTTTTCTTCCTCTTTCTTTGCTTTCCTGCCACTGCTCGTGCGGCTCCCGCTTAAGTATTCCCTTCTATTATTGGATCCACTATTTTCGTGTTTCCATTGCTTACCTGTTGCTTCCCTCTTTGCTTACCCTTTCTTTTCCGCATATGCGGAAATGGTACCTACACTCTTTGAGACTTTCTCAGGAGTTATTGCTTCCACTGTGTGATCGGCGTACCGCCGAAACATCCACACTTCACTTAGGGTGTATCTGGATCTCCCGGACTGTTTGGAACTTGCATGTACTCCACCACTGGATGCTAACTCAACCGGAAACACTCATAAGAAGATTCAAACAAGGATTTATAACACCACACCAGCTCCGGTCACATCACTAGGGTTTTTTGGCATCTGCTTTTCCCTGGCCTGGGGCGGGCTCCCTGGGGTCCGTGCTGCCGAGCAAGATTACTAAATTGGCAAAGTGGCCTCCAGGGGACCCCGAACCCATAACGAACGGAAATCCAAGAAGGAGACTTGGAGAGAAAGAAGGGACATCTCATCTGAGAATTCAGAGGAGAATCAAGCCAGGACATCAGGTGAGGAGTGGGAGTGAGATTGAGTCAGTAAGTAATCCTATTAGAGTGCCAATGGAAGCAAGTTTATATAGTTCTGAGACCTGAACCCACATGGTTCAGGGCTATGCATTAGGTTGTTGGTTCAGGCCTGCAATAAAATGATCAATCACTCTTGTGGAGCCCAAAAGCTGAGCTAAAGTATACATTAAAGATTGTATATTTTCTCTATGGCATGCCATTCCCCAGTGTAGATAGGAATTGGTCCACAAAATGTCTTCAATTTGGGATTTTTTAAAGTGCAACTTGACTTGATCGCAGCCTCCCGTTTATACAGCCCACCAATAAATACCAGTCATGGTCTGGCTACATCCTTCTGCTTGGGCTTGAAAGGTTTAAAGCAATTGTTTATCAGCTGGGGACGCCTGAGCAAACCCAGCATTGGGCAAAGTTTGTTTTGAATCTTTGTTTGAAATCAGCCCCACTGTCCATTAGACATGTCATTTTGGCTAACCAAGAGTCTTCCTTTTGCTTTGCACACAGCAATTTGTATTAATGTGGCAAACTTAAATTGAAGGGCTGCTGTTCAGTTTAATCACTCACGTGTTTTTGTGTTTAAAAAGTGGCCGCAGTCAACTGAAATGAAAGATCCTAACCCTTTTGAATTTCGCAAACAAAACCCACTTACTTGTTTTCTCCCGGTGCACAGCACTTTGATGTGTGACAGTTTCAATGAAAATGCTGCATTTATATCTCAGCCAGCAATGTGCCTATTCAATTTGCAATCTGATTATACTTTTCAGCATACTGTGTTTTAACTGTAGAAAGACGTACACTTTCCCTTATGCCATCTTCACCTATTTTCACTCACCAGGCCCTTTTGTTGTGTTAATGTTTTAGGCTTGTCCTGTATGTTTCTCTGTGTCTTGCCATAGAACAATGTATTTCACAGTAAGGCCTAACCTGGCCTTGCAGTTCATTTTTCCTGGGCTGAAAATACCCCACAGGTGAGGCAACATAAAATATAAAATATCGGGTGCAACGAGGGCATAACCCAGATGGGTTTTGAGCCACCACCTCACACACGGTTCAACTACAATTATCCCTACAACAGCAGAAGTAAGTGCCAGTAGAGCAATAGGGCCCTCCTATCACAGCATCACCAGCACCCATGTCAACACAGCTACCTGGACTCGTCACTAATGGCCTGTCACTAGTAGCAGAAGGCAGGCAAACCACATCACACATCAAAGATTGCCACAAGCAGGGCCTGCTACAGTGAGTACTGAGTTGTCTTCCACGCCAAGCACCCCATTGGCAAAGATCTCTCTTCTGGTCATAACACCAACTAAAGCGGGTCCAAATGGCACAGCGTCAGGGGACGAATTGAAACTTGTGACGATTGCTTCCCTGTTGTCAGGTGGGCCAACTTTGCTTGTGTCTTGTCATGCTCTCTTCAAAACCTTCCATAGGAGCTGCTGGACCCCACAGTCCCTCACCAGCTGTTCAGTGCCCCACCTACTGAATCACAGTGGAGATCAGCTCAGCTAGAGGGAGAAAGGGGAAATGGGATAAAATAAACGAAACTGGAGCTCTTCTTGCTTCTTGACTTGCTCCCTGCATAGGAGTTAAAGGGTTAGTTCAGGAATACATTCAAAAATTAATTTAACTTGTACTTGTAATCAATTCCCCATGTACCTGTGCTTCCTCTGCCAATTGCCTGGAGGAAATGTAACTTTAGCTGGTTCAACTGAAGCACCAAAAATAATTTCCTGTTTTTAATTCCAAAACTTTGTCTTTGCCAACCTCTTCAACAACCTCCTTCTCAATTGCTTATTTGATAGTTGGTCTTTACACATTTAATTGTCAAATTCAATTCTTATTCCAGCCTGTAGATCGTTGCTTTCAAAATTATAATACTGTACGCATTACTAGTCTTTGTTATGCAACATTGGTTTATTTTGAGTTCAGCTTCCAACTTTCACACTGCAGTTTACGTGTTGAACATAGCTTGCAAATAATTACTCCGTTATCTATTGTCACTAACTTGTACCTAAATACCTAAAACTCTAAAAACGTAAAGGACTGCGTTTCCCAAAATGCCAAAGCACTGCTTCAGGTTGTTGAACGCATGAGCGTACAATGCTGCTGAAGATCCTAACCTTTATAGTTTTCCAGTCTTGACTTAAGAATACTCTGCGTATTTCTTCTGTTCAACGTATCTGGTACGTTACCTATCCTTAGTCACAGAATGACTAATGTTGTTTATGAAAACGCTTCCTTGTTGATTCAACGGCGCTACCTATACGCTTGGGGAACTGCGTAGAGCGGCCAACGTTTTCCCTCTCCTATGCGCTCTAAAAATGAAAGCCGAGCGCAACAGAGGAAAGTGTTCACAAAATAAATGACCAGTTTGACATTTAACTTGACGTTACCTCGCCCTCCGATGCGAGCAAGTAACATTTTGATTTCAAATCCCTCCGCCCACACCTATCTTTCACTCGCGGTCGTCACGCGAGTCCTTAAGTGCTCCAGTTTGCTTCTTTAAGGGTTAATTAAGTCACCTTTCTAATGCTTGCATAAACTACAGTCTAAGTGTTCCTATTTAAGCGAGTTTGAATTCTTGTGTTCCTTTTTTCTGAAATGTTCCTAATAAACGGTTCCAATTTTGACTAAGCTAAATTTCACAAAGCTTATCAAAATACTGGGCTCCCACCAGATTGGTTGATTGAAGTTCACTCAACACTTGCTTGTAGCTTCTGACTTGTAATGTTCAAAAATATAGTGGGACTTAAGAGAACTAAGTAACTTGACTGCTTATTCAAAGGGGTAAGTGGCAGTTTAGAATGGGTACACTGGACTGTCTTCACTTAACATTCTAAATTGGAACTCAACTGCACAGATCCACCATTTTGGCTTGGGTTCAAGCCCAATCCTCCATTTTGAGCACTGAGCTCAGCAGATCTGAGAGAAAAGATTAAGGAAAACGGACAACCCTTTCCCTATTCTTCCCAAAATATGCAACCAGCACAATGAACTCTAGTTCTAGGCCTAACCTTACCCGCGTGTCCCCTGATGTCCCTGAAAGCTTGGCACTTGCCAATGAAGGTGAAAGAAAGCATGTAAGCAAAGGAGGGGTTTTTGACATTATTTCATTGTCTCTGGACACTATTTTACTGATTTTACAGTGAGTATGGAAAAGGCAGAGGAGTTGAGTCTGAGGCGATAATAGAGAACTGAGCCAAGTCATTTTGACTGCGCTCAGCAGTAGTGATGGAAACATTTCCAGAACAAAGGTCTGCTTTATGGAAGTATAGGGCTAACCTCCTAGATTTAGTCAAAAGTTATGGGAAATGGGAAATTGGGTTTGTTGGACTACGAAAGGGACTTTAAAAAAGTTGGTCCCTGAAATAACATGGGATAACAAGGCTATGGAAAGATGGTGTCTTTCATGGGTAGTGAAGACACAGTTAGCCATGGCCTGCCATCCAAGGGGGGTTAAAGGTGAGCGGAAAATCCAAGAACTGGGTGACATACCACTTGGTGCCGTTAGCAATTTATTCCAAATCGCCAGGTGGCCAGGACCCCACAAGGAGCTTCAGAGTGCGGGTGGTACTGAGGGGTGGGCCAGGCTGGAGGAACCACATAAGGGTGGGTGCCTCGGCGTTGACTTTAATATTCTAAACAATTTTCTGGCAACAGTGACAGGTATGTTCTAATAAGTACAAGGTGGACTTGTTCAGGATGGCTGTTTTGTTAGCCGCATTTGGAATGATGCACATTAGTGAGCTGGCAGTGAAAAAGTAAGCAGGATAGATAACCGCATTAAAGATACTGCAGATGGGGATGGGGGGGGTATCAGAATCGGAGAGGAAGGAACAGTGGTGAACCTTACAAAATCAGAAAGAGATCAGCTGGCTAAAGGGAGGAGCTTTACACTAAATGTGTTAAGGGACACGCAGCGTTGCCTTCCCAATACCCGTCACACAGGTCGGCTCACAGGGTAATTTGTTTTCCGCACAGAAATAATGAACCATACACTGTAACAGAAGAGAAATCTTAAATCCATTGTTTAATCATTAAATTAAGCGTTGCGTCACAATGCAATCTCAGATTGACACGAACATTTGACCTTTTGTACAGTAATATCTAACAAAATATGTAAAATAATATATACCATGCTGTATTTAGAATAGGCAAAAAATGGCAAACACATAACTTTGTCTAATTGTATTGCAAGACAAAAACATTCAAGTGTCTAATCGTGTGCACTGACATTTAGATTACAGTGATATAGGTTTTATTATATTTTAGTCCAAATTTAGGGTTAAGAAATGAAATTGGCGTTTCTTCAATAGGTGGTTTTGACTTCCCCCACCGCTTTGGGACTGGGAAATCCACACCTCGATCACAAGGTAGGGGAGGATTCAGAAAGTTATATCATTGCATGCACATGGGACATATGAGAGATGATTATGGAATATGGGGAGATGAACATTGAGGATCGAACTGGTAATGGGAGTGCAAAGCTGATATTTTAAGGACTGACCCAAGGCAGAGCGGAGAACAGTCTATTGAAAGAAGGATGAGTCTAAGTTTGGAATTTGGTATCCAGCCAGCCACCTAAAGAGGGTTTGCTGAGTAATGATTCCAGGTTTACAGAGTCCCCAGGTGACTCCAAAATGAGAGGCCACATTCAAAAGGTAAATTAAACCCATCAACCCCACACTCTCAATATAGATTGATCAGGGTAAATAAAGGGCAGGACTGTCTGGGGAATGCAATTTCAGAACAGGAACACAGATGCTGATTATATTATGCATCCTGGTTACACAGGACACCAAGGAAGTTACTTCTTTAAAGCCCAATGTGAATGCCGACATTAAAGCTGTGCAGGCATACATAGATTGAAGGTCACAAGTGCAAATAGATTGAAAACAGTATACACACACACATTTAAAGATGCATATCTAGCTGTATTCAAAATAGCACTCCTATTCGTGAGAAGATTGCACAGAGCCTATGTATTCACTACCTCACACCTGCACAGGGGAGTAACATTGATTGAATGTCTATGCACTCTAAAGATTGTTTGTTCAAGTAACTTTCCCTGATACCATACTTGTCTTTATTGGAGAAAAACGAGTCTGAAAAGTGTTTTTTTTTATTTATTGCATTTGATTATACGCCCAAACCCGGGGGTGGCACGGCGTAGGTTACAAGATTACAGTAAAAGCTTTCTGGTTACAAGGGCAAACGTTGTCCGGTCAGCAGCAAGGTTGATACAGTACAAATATAAGATACATAGTTAACAGAAGTGGAGCTTGTAGAATGATATGTAGTTGTAGGTAGGACTTATGTGGCGGGCTCATTAGAATTGATTGAAAAGCCAGGTTTTTAATAGTTTAATAGGTTTGAAATGTTTTGAGTAAATATACAGACACTAACCGAGCAGCTTCAATGTTAGCATTGAAGTAAAATTGGGCTTGTGGGATCAGTATTTATAATGCTTAGTATTTTTTTTAGAATCCAATATATATATTTTGATTAGAATGAATGCTTTATGACTGAAATTAATGAGATTCATATAGGCAGATAATGCTTTTTTTTAAATTATTTTACCTTTTTTGGATTATTGGTTTTGCTATACCACTGTGTAGATTTCCATGATGTACAGCTGGATTGCATAACACTGGATGTGAGACTGGCGTGTTATGCTTATGTGAGAATAATATAAAAGCACAAAATATTCCAGCATCCTGCAGGAGACATTCAAGACCCTTTGTCAAGACCTGTAGAGAAAATGGTCAGAAATATAATTCCGTGGGTGGTGGGCGGGGTGTGGCAAACGGCCAGTCTAGTTTCTTGGAACAGGGTAACCTTCTGGACAAGCCAGACCAATCAAGGTAGCATTGGCGGCGGTCAAGACTAGGTCTCGGGAGGGGTGAGGGTGACTGAAAGCCCGCAATGAGCACACACACTAAAGGACACTACAAATCACTCAGTCAGTGTATATATCAAAAATACATAAACATTTATTCAAGGCCTTTGAAATCAAACACAAAGCAATTATCAACAGTAATACTTCAAGCCAACACAACACTACTATAAAACATATATACAGTTACCAGGTGGCCTAAAGTACTAGTGTATAGAATTGATACACAACCTAGCAAGAAAGGGAGAAAACAGTGCAAATAGACTTTAGGCAGTCCATCAATCAATCCCTAACTAGGAGACAGTCCAGTCCCTACGAAGAGCGGAGCCTAGTACTCAAAGTACTTTCAGGTGCTGGTGCACGCAATCATGCGGTAGAGCAAAAATGGGGTCTCTTGCAGGGGCTGTAGCAGCTCAGTGAGGTGGGTGAGGCGATGAAGAATAAGTTCCCACTATTCGTGGAGGGTCTCCCCCAGAGAGCAGAACAGGTTCCAGGAGTTGGGAATGAGACGGTAGCACAGGCTACCCGAGGAAAGGAGAATGGCCCTCAGGGGACCCTTGTGTGTAAAAATGGATGAATGCGCTAGGGGCCACTGGTAAGGGTTGCAAGTACTCGCCGACCCAGGCGCACTCCCGCCCAAACTTCAGCAGTCGAGGCCACTGCGGTTGCAGGTTCAAATGCAGCAGTTGTGCGGCTCTGCGGCTTTCAGTGGCTGAGATGGAGCAATGATTCTGTGGCAGGACAGTGGCGATTTCTCCGCTCCAGGTGAAGGCATCGGGCCAGTTTCACTACAGCAGAATTCGGGGCACAGAGGTGCACTGCACCTGTGAAGTTCTTCACCACGGCTGGGCGACACAGTGTCCATGCTGACTCTTGTTCGGGCGCTCTCTCTTTATTCCAGACCTGGGTATGCCAAGTGTACGAAATTCAGTGTGAGAGTGTCGTGAACACAGAGCTGAGCAATCTACCAAGTTTCAAGAGTCAACTTGAAATTATGGTGGTTTCAGAGCAACGATCCTGCGCAAGCTGGTCAGTTTGCTGATTGGCCCAGGATCGCTTCTGAAGAGGCTTGCTTGCAGGTTAAGATAAAGGTGCCGAGAATAGTTGATCCCACTATTCCAATGGGTCAAAGTGCCTTTGCAGACCTTCTGGTGCAATCAGATGCAGAGGGGTCCTGCGGGACTACAGCGGGCTCCTGGTGCAAAACCTTCCAGCGGGTCACCAGCGGTTTCTGAACTCAGCTTCTTAGTTCAGGATGCTTGCATCCTTATCCAGGTTCAGTGAGAACTCAAGAGATAGACCTGGTATGGGTGTTTGGAGCCTTCTCTTATCCAGAATCTCTTTCACGCCAAATCGAAGAGGACCCATTGGGAGATCTGCTCACATACAGGCATACCAGACGTGGACCAATCACGGACCATGGTGGTCCCAGTCATTTCCAGCACACCAGACTCTCTTGCACCCAGGATGTTTATTGGAACTAGACAGTCCAGCCCACGTCCTGGAGGCACATACACAAGGCATGCAGAAGCCTGTGAAAGCTTCGCGTTTTGTGGGAGAATGCATGACCAAATAAGGACTGACCCAAGTCTGCTCGACCTGGGAAAGGCAAAGGGACAAGATGGCCAAAGGACAGGACAAAACTTTGTGGCATGGCCATTTTTAAGCCAGGCCACCTTCCTGTGCCAACTGCGTTAAATGCGGTTTGCATGGCAAGAAAGGGTTAAAAATATGCGAAAAGATAGCTGCCACCAGCCCTGCCCAAGGCACATCTGCCCTTCTAGAAAATCCTTTGAGGGAGCCTGGGGCCTTTGGAAACGAAAGGAAGACCCAAGCGCACTGTACTGTAACTGTAATATGTTGCAGAAAAGTTGCAACATAGAAAAGGACTAAGGGAAACAAATTATCCCAGGACTGACTGTCTTTAAGGGCATGTCAGTTTCCCAATAACAAAATGAGCGAAAGCCCTGTGGAGTGCAGGTGAAGGCTGTGATCCACTGGCAAAAGTCAGACTATGGTGTTTAAACAGCAGCAAAAAGTTGTGGGGGTACACAACTGGTGGTAAAATTACACATAAATGGGAAACTTTCCTAACCATAGCACAGGGGCAACGTGCTGGTTTTGGAAGCAAGACCACGCAGAGCAGCAGAGGTTCGAATCCCGAAGCCTTGCTTAGAAACAGAACTCTGGTATGGTAATAGGCATGTTAAAAACAACTGAAATAAATAGGTACTAGAGCACAGTGCAAGTTCAGATGCCAAGAGAGACGTCTTCAATGCGGAGTTGGCCTTCCGGGTTGCGGAGAGACGCTTCTTCAGCCGCCATGGAAGAGCGTCCCATCAAACTCTCCAAGATGTCGTCCATGCCAATGGAGTCTGGAAGAGAAATCCTCTGCCCCCTTTGACAGGTAGAGGCGACCCATAAACTGAGGCATAGTCACATGTTCGTGGTCTCTCCATTCCCTCAAAACTGTGGCCCTGTTAGCCGAAATCAGGGGAAGGCCCATCTTCGGCATATGCTTGTACTGCCGTATCTTGGGATCTGAGGGTCCTTCCCCGTGGACAGGGTCTGAAAACCCCATGGCACCCCACACTTGAGAAACAACCAAGCCCACATCTTCTCTAGATAAATACTTTCCTTCAGCCTCCTCATCTGATTCCAACCCCCAAGAGGAACCAACTGAAGCTGTACAGGGGGAACAAGATGGAGAGGAGGAACAAGACGGAGAGGAGGAAGAGGAAGCAGAAGGGCTAAGATCCCATTTGCGCTTGCATTTAACACCCTCATGTTCTGCAATTGCCTGTTTCATCAGAGCCTTGATATCATTCTGAGAAAGGGAGAACTTTGGCTTCATGTGTTTCTGCTTGGTGTTAGGCAGAATCACATGCAGTACCCTTTGGGAACACTACACACAATTAAGACTACAGGTGTAAGTACAATTTCACCTTTGGTACAAGCCTGTACTACACAGTTATGTGGTAGCAGTGGCTGAGCAGCCAGACTTCTCTCAAGAGGGATGTGCGCAGTACAAGATGTTACACAAAGGACTTGCAAAACACTATTCAAGGTTTCTTGGTAAAGTCAATGGGCCAAAGTCAATGGTTCAGTGTCTTGGATAGGATAGCACAGTTCTGGTTGTAAAAGGTTAAGTCTTTGCCAATGTTCTTAGAAGTAGTTTGCCAAAAGAAAAGTTATGTCGGTTTAGGGGAGAACAAGCCTCCAAAGTTGGGAATGTTTCACAAACTTTCACTGTGGCAAAAAGGATTTCTTTACCGCACTTGCACAGTAGCTTATGGATGAAGAAAAGCTGTAGCTGAGGCAGTTGTTTCTGGCAGTTCCTGCAGATCTCGCTGTCCTGTGCTTCAGTCATGGGGACAAGGAGGACGTCGGGAGGTTCCTGCACTACCCAGGGAAGAGGCCACAGGCTTGTAAAAAGTCGGTTTAAGGTGTGAGTGCCTTAAAGTCCACTAACTGGTATCCTTCTCACTGGCTATCCGGTTTTCAACAGCAGTCTGAAGAATATTTGACCAGTATACAGACTGTCCAGGTGGCTTGCGAGTTGGTTGTTCCACCAACTCGAGGGAATTCGTCCATGAAGGGCTTCTCTGTTGAGGGAGTTTCAGGCAATTCGGACCTGCGGTAGGGCTTCACCAGTGGACCAGGCGTGCAGCAGTCCTCTTCCTTCAGCTCATCTTCGGTTCTTTCGTTCCAGTGGTCGACTCTGCTTTCCAAGTCCCAGAGACCTGCTTTTAAACAGTTTTCTCCCATTCATCCCAGCCTAGCTGTCGCTCACCCAGCAGGGTGGCTGTCCTTGCTGGTCAGTCAGCCAGCCAATCACGCCAGAGTGCATTCAGGTCTCCTAGGAGACTAAGCACAGGGAGTTTCGGGCACCTCCCTCACATCCTGTCAACCCCAGGCACTCGGGTGCTAGAGGAGGGCTTCAGCACTGAAGCCTGCCAAAGGGCATTGAACAAAGGGACCAAACCTGGTTTGGCACGCAGAGACAAACACTAAAAGGACCTTTCCTAAAAGAAATGGCACAAAAAGTTGACCGAGTCTGTTTTTACAGATGGGTCATGGGCGCCATATTGAAAAACATGGCTGACCCGATTTTTAGCTACCAGTGTTCGCGGTTGGGAAAAATCATGGTAGTTTGTTCTAAAACCACTGCCACAAGCCATTTCAAGAGGGTAACTTTTGACTATTACATGAGTGTTTAGAGATAGGGGATGCTAGGCACCCTCTCCAGCACTCTATAGGAAAATAGTGTGTGCTGGGTCTAGGAATTTAAAAAGACTAGTAAAGTCAATTTAACTTTACATGCTCTGGGAGACGGTAGTCAGTCCCAGAGAAGGTGTTTAAACCTTGGGAAGTCTGAAAGAGATCCCTGTGCCACTGCACTGAAGCTGCTGTGTGACACACAAGCAAAGGATTATGCCTATGGAGTTGTTTAAAAACCCATAGCCAAACAACACAAAAGTAAAACAAACATCAAAATACATGAAAGAGTGGGGAAAAAGGCTCACACTCTTTCCAGGTAAACATGAAAATCCTAGAAATCCAGCAAAGTTGCTGGGGGTCTCAAAACATAAGGGAAATTAGCACATTCTTGAGAATTCTCCCTAACACTTGGGTCTCCTCTTTTTGGCATGACGTCGCACTGGACTAGGGAAGATGCCGAGAGCCAACATGTCTACATTTTGCAGTGTGTTTCCCGATTGGAACATTCAGCATAGGACGCACAGAACCAAAATGACAGTTGGGAAAGAATGTTCCCTGCCATGGGGAAGAGCCCCGCCCCCTCCTGGATGTGCCGCCGGAAAGCCAGGCACTGCCTAGAAGGTTGGGGAGAGCGAGCACGGAAACTCTTTGCCCCCCCGTCCCCATGGGAGAAGCACCTGCCTCCCTGTCCAGGCCGCGGCTGCCCCGGTTACGAAGACAGAATGCCACAGCCGCTGCAATGTGGGTTCTATTTCCAAACCGTAACCAGGACCCACCAGCCCCACAGCAGATCCTGGATATTGCACTGACTTGCTCAACAGGGCCTGAAGCCTCGCAGGAGGCCCGGGAGCACCTCACCGTGACACAGCCACCGCCCGCAGACACCATAGCACAGAGGAACCGCAATGTCGTCCCCCAGAGCCCCACCCCAGAAACATCAGTTCCTCTTGGAGAGAGGGGAAAAAAAAGAACTGGTGTATGCTGGGTAAGTAGGAGGTTATACCTCCGGGAGGTAAAAAAAGGTTCCTGAGGGGGAGGAGGAGCCTCATCGGTGAGTACTCTGATGAGGAAGAGGGACGTGGAGGTAATGATGTTAATCCTGTTGCTGTAATGTTTCCCACTTCATTTGTATCACATCTTTTTCAGGTGTTGTGGGTCTTGCATATACAGGGTCGTTTTACATTAGGGCCAAGCAGCCAGTGAAGTCTTACATTTCCACACTTTCTTCATTGAGCAACACCTCCAGATGGAATTACTGTGGGTAAAAGTTCCAGCTCATGAGGTGTGTGTGCAAAGTATGACAATTGACAAAGTGATACCACTCTACCTTGGAACATATTGCTGGGTGGCCTGCGGGGTGGGGGGGGGGTCTTTATTGGATGACGCCAGCAGGAGGTTGGGAAGGGGGTGTATTGACAAGACAAATTATACTTGAAATAGTACTAATTTAGAATAGAGCCCCATGTGCTGTTTGAAATCAAGTTAACAAGCATTTCCAAAGTCATTAGCAGGGGTCAAGTCCTAAAAATTAAAGTGGGGGAACTCATCACCAAACGCAATGGGATGTGACTTAGCATATCAAGGTGAAATATGCATATTTCATTAAATTGGCTTTGCATAACCACCCAAACTGCACAGGACGAATGGCATTTGCCTTTCATAAAATCAACACACAAAACCAAGAGCATATTTTCTTCGAACAGTGTTTATGAAAACGTTAAAGGGTGTGCATGTTTTAAACTCCAAGAACCAATACAAATGCTTTCCCTGGGACTTGCAGTACCTAAATGGGACATTTTACCTTTAGTTGTTCGTTATTTTTCATCAGGTCATATAATGCAGTGGTGAAGTATTATGTATGCAAACCTGACAACTGCGTTTCGATCCCCGAGGTCAGCTTTAATTCATAAATTCAAAGAGGACATTCAATGTTTCTTATTTTAGCTGGGGGAGACGCCGTCCACCTGCGTGTACCCTCGCCATGAGCCCTGGACTCATTAGGTTCGTTTTGTGAACGTATAACGCCCTTAAAGCTGCCTACCAAGTAAAGGAGCCAGCCAGTCTGTAAGGCCTGATAGTATTACCATGAGAGAGGACAGACAGACCACTCCCCAGCTTTGCCATCAATACAGCAAGACATGGGAGGTAGGTAGCAATGGTGTGCTCCGTGATGGGGGGGGGGCTGCGGGCATGCGGGCAGGGAATAATGTTGGAGGGCAGAATCCATACGCTCCCTTAATCCTTCCCTTTTCACGCATGCTCGCTATTACTGACATTATGGAAGCAAGGGGATTCAGACAGTGTCCCACAGTCTGGAGAGCAGGTATGCCAACCTTGCAGTGCTTCTGCTTCTCTCAGAAGGAGGTGAACGTGTAGTCCCTGTGTACTGCCCCAACGGCTTCTGTTGCCACGTAGGTTTTGAGTTTGAGGCCGGTGAGGCAGGGACACAGCACTGTCATTTGTGGGAACAGGAGGAACACAATGCCCCTGCTTTCACATGAAGATGCGGTGCATCGCATTCTGATTTCTTGGCTTCAGTCATCCGTCATACCCCATCAAATAAACATGCACGCAAGTAACAGTCCCTTATTTGAAGTTTAATGTCATTCAAATTTGCTCAATGGTAAGGGTTCAGCCAGCAGCCTGCCGCCTCACTGTAATTAGATGACAGAACTAGTAACGGCCGCCTCTGCTGCTGTTTCCTGGCTATGTGCCAGCCGCCACGCACCAGCCAGGGTGTGGCTAAGAGACTGAGTCTGCTCCCCCCCACCCCCCAACCTGGCTTGGACCCACGGACATGCAGCGGCACACGGTTAAAAAAACATCACCTCACCTGGATCAGGCTGGCAGCGGAAGGCACTGTGGCAGCCTGCCTGACCCGGTGTCACGGCACGCCGCACACAAGAAAAAATTAAATAAGATGCTGCACCGCAGCTCGGAGCACGCTTGCACACCACACAGACGGCGCAGCAGTTTTAAAGTTGGGCCAGCATTATTTGCTGCAACTGAGCAACATGCACACAGACCCGGGTCGGGTCCTCCAGGAGTTGTGACAAGTTAGTCAACTGCAAGTATCTGGCCAACCCGACCTGTGCAGCAATATCCATGGGCCCGCGGCCTGAACACCGGCAAGCAAGCAGATGGACTGTGTACTCCGCCATAGTCTGCACACCACACGTAGATGCAACGAGATGCGAGCGCACCAAGGCCTCTGCAGGCCAGACCTGCTCAGACACAGCTTATAAAGAGTGGCAGTGTTCGCCACCTATACACACTGGCACAAATTAAGAACTGGAGAGAGGGCCTAAATGGGGGCACAACAGCAAATGCAGTAATACTTAGATTTGAGAAGAGTGCCTAAAATGGGGACAGAAGAGTTAATGAAATGTTACTTAACGGTTACAATGCAGCAGTGATGGGACTATTGCTTACAAGCTAGCAAGCCCTGGTAAGCTTTGTTATGAAGCTGAGGGGGGTGGTAGGGCTTTCTAGGATACAGATTCCTCACCCAGACCGCTCTTACCTTGTCCGTTGCTGCTGGTTGACAACAGCTCACTTCCCAGGTGAACACGGGCAAACACGGGAGGAGCTGCCCTTTGCCTTGTTGCCTTGGGGCCTTAGTCGATGGGGTGGCATGGGCCGGGGTCTGCCCTAGTAGGATGTATGACATGGTGGCTATGGGACAATCAGGGAAGGGGGTGGGCCAGGAAGTGGGAGAACCACAGGGAAGACTGAAGCGGGTCAGGAGGGAGAAAGGGATCAACGCAGGCAAATACAAACAAGCTTACAAAGCCAAACTTTACAGAAAGGGGCACTGGACAACGAGCTCAAATGGCTTACCTCACGCCAGGGACCAAAGTGGCTGAGATAAGGCGTTGAACGCTATGAGTGTTAAGTCCTAGCCTTGAACAGCGTTCTGGCCTGGCATCCTCCCTTGTGTCTCCATTAAGGTGATGCGATTGGTTCAGTCTTTTAAATACTTTATTTCTGAACTTTAGAACACTTGCTGACTCGAGCAAACACGTGTTCAAATGTTCCTTTTTTAAAAAACATTTGTTTATTCGAGTTTTAGTGTATACACAAAGAAGCAGCATAGTATACCCGACTTCCAGTAATAGTAAATTCTTAAAATGGGGTATAGTGAACTACGTAACAACCTACCCCCAGCAGGCCCCCCACAACCTGCCAACACTCATTGTGCCCTCTCAGTGGGGTTTCAGATCTGCTGAAAACCGTAAACTCGTCCAGCAACTGCCCATTCGTCACCCCCTCTTACACCTCAGGATCCCTGATTTCACATAATATATTCAACTCTGCCATCCCCAACCTGCGGACATCCTCCTTCCCGTGCACCACTGATGGACCATGGCGTTTCTTCCAGGCAAGGGCCACTCGCCTCATTACTAGTACCAACATAAACTGGGCCATTCGGTTTCTCATTTTCTGTCATTTCCCCCCCTGGAAGTAAATCTCACAAACACACATTCGGGCCGCATTCGAGGCTAGAGCCAAGCAGTTAATTAATCTTTGCAATCACTGCCTGCCAGTAGCGTGCCACTACTGAACATCCCCAGCACATATACGACATCCCCGCTGGCCCCGTTGCACAACAGGGGCAGTCCTTACTCAGATCCCTATTCATGGTGTGTATTTTAATGGGGGTCACATAGACCCTATGCAAGATGTTAAATTGGATATAAACTGAAACATAGCGTTCCGCAAAACCTTACGGACCTGCTCCCAGACACTTGTCCATTCATCTTCCGGAATGTAACCTCCCATATCCCTCTCCCATTTACTCTGAACCATCAGATCCTTTGTGGGGAATACACTCCGTTATACCTGGTAGATTTTAGAAATCCTAGCCCCCAAGCCCCCTCCTTTTGTAAGGAGCACCTGCATCAATCAGCAGGCTTGTCTGTGGTTCTTCTGGGATCTCCCTCCACATGACAGCCAGCCGCCTGCTTACCATCCTATATGTTAGAAAGTGGCCATTTGGCACCCCATAGCGAGTACTCCATTCCTCAAATGACATCCGTCTCCCATCCTCAATCGGGTCCCCCGCTGTCCTGCACCCTTTATCTTTCACGCCAGAAATCCCTTCCCTTCTCAAGGCCAAGCGAAATCCCGGGTCCACCCCCCACAGTAAGTCTGCACTATAGAGGCTGGATACCTGCAGTTTCCGCAAGCGCTTCCTCCAAAGCGATCTCACCACTGAAATACATTAGTATTGACTTTTACTCCCCAAAGAGCCCCACAACAGCTCTATCCCCTGCCAGTAAGCCCCCACGTTCAAATCTTCATGAAAAAACTCCTACCCTCTCGAAAAGACTATTGGAACACTGGGCATTAAGAGTCCCCAAGGAAAGACTATTAAAGGATAGTACCGTAGTACAAAGGTTTTTTTATTTTTATTTAAATGGCATTTGTTAACTTCTTTGTTTTGCACCTGTTTTCAAAGTATCGATTACTTACGTGGTTCCATTTCTTTATTGACTTGCTTTGCTACACAGTATTTGGCAACCATTCAATTTAAAAAGTGAAGTGTTAGAGCACACCCAGGTGAATGTGTATATTTTATCAGTGAATCTTTTTATTTTTACTTGTGGTTTTTTCCTTGATAAAGTTGTGTCTAAGGCCTAAATAAGGCATATATTATATACCGTAATCCTATGTGATGCTTGTATCGGCTTAATTCACATGCTGTTTGCATAGGCCAACATCCAATGGTAAGTGCAGAGCACTGCCCCTTTGCCCTCGAGCCTTGAAAAGGGATGTCAACAGGGCATGCCCGAAATACCGTCTGTGTGTGACATGTATTGCACCCATGATCCTTCATGCGTCTAGGTCCCGCCAATCGTTTTTGTCTCTGAGAAGAGGGAGTAGGAGGTGTTAGCAATCTATGTACCTTCAACTCCAAGAGGGGAGGACGGGCGGCCCGCGCATGTGAATCTAAGCAGATGAGCGCATTAGAAATACGATTACGGTAATGTTTGCCTTATTAGGATTGTGGGTCTGCTTAGAATCACATGCTGTGCATACACTAGCAAGTAGTACCAGGAGATGGTGGTGTGATGTTACAAATAATTGGCATCACGCTGTGATATTTCATAGGTGCACAGTTTTTGTTTTATTCAATAGACTGCTTGAATGAAACAAAAGAAACCGAGCACCCAGGAAACCGCGCTGGACTATTTCGTAGGTGCTGTATTGAATGAAACTAGCAAAATGCAACACCTATGAATAGTGCAGTGCAATGTGACATTGTCTTGTCACCAGCAGTGTACGGTTTCGAATCCACAGCATGGAGGAAAAAAGCAGTTGTCGGGTATAGTGCGAGCACTTTCCTTTCCCCCAGCTCGATTAAGGTTTTGGAAGACTGGTGAGGCTGAGTCCCGGTCCACTTAAAACCCTGACATTGTGTAGAAGCCATGCATGCGGAAAATTTGAAATCGTTTGCAAGTTAGCTTCACTGAGATTTATAATATTTCGGTGGATCTTTAGCCCTGACAAGATATACGTAAATAAACACTGCTTTACAACAGTTAAGCCTACCCCAATCATTTTTAAATGTTTGGTGCAGATTGCAATATAATTGGTTCTACGTGTTCCCTCATATACGCTTTGACTGGGTGCGTTAATCTGTGTTGTAAATTATATGGTTCCCATTCTAACCCACTCGGTTACTTTAGGGCTACCCTATCTAGGTTATGTACACGTAAACACCGCGCCATTGAACAGGGAACACTGGTGACTCGAGTGACTATTTTGATGGTGGTGTCCCGCCACTCTACTTAAGGTGAGTATCGCCGTTACTTGGGTGGAGTACTGGCCGCGTCTCCCCGCAGTCCCCTTCTATTCAGAATGAAGGAGGTGCTGCCAATCACACAGACAGACAGCTGCAGAGCGAGGCGGGGGGGACTGCATGCCCCGCCGAGACCAGAGCGTCGTGTGACGTCGCACAGGCGTTGGGAATCTGCGGAGGTGCCCCGCGGCCCGACTCACTCCTCTCCCTTCACGGACACGCAGTCCTCTGGGATTCGCCCCTCTGAGCTGTAGGGGCAGCCCCCTTTTACTGATAACCGGCGGATAAGCTTGTCCAGGGGGAGGGAGGGAACTCCGCCCCGAAAGCAGCTGCAAAGGCGGGGAGTGGGGTTGCTCCTCCTGCTCCCTCCTCCCTCCCCCAGCAACTCTGGCGCTCCAGGGCCAGTGGGACTCCGCACCGCCGCGCTGCCTGCATCACGGCACCGCATCCAGCTCTCCCCGCAGCCGCTGCGGCTGGCGTGCGTCCCTGGAAGCGGAGTGCGGGAAATAGAGCTAGGAGGCTGGATCAGAGGTCTTTGCTGCGGCTTATTGCACGGTCTGGGTTCCTGCTGCAACAACTTTTGTGCCTTTGCCGTGGTCAGGCTCCTCGGCCCTGGCTGAATGGACGTGCCGCCGTCTGTGCACACTGAGCTGGAGTTGGCAAGTCTGGGCAGGCGAGTGCAGCGATCTCCCCCCGAGCCCTTCCTCTTCCCCGGACCCTGACCTGCAGCATAGGACACGGGTTGCCTGCCTGTGACCCTCGGTCCTGTACTGGGACGATTTCCTCTTTGTGCACCTGGCTTCCAAGACCGCCACTCTCCCGTCATGGTTTACCTGGCATTGTGGATCGTCGCCTCCTTGGCAGCACTCTACCCGTTGGCGGAAGGTGAGTCCCGGCTGCCTGCACTCGGGGTTTGAGCCGGGGGTGCTCGAAGAACTCGGGCTTGCCTTTGCAACACCCCTTCTCGCAAGGTGTGAACTTGAGTGAACAAGTGTGCCCAAGTTTGAATGAATGGGAGAGATTCCGTGGAGCAATCGCACCCTCGCCTCTGTCCAGTAAATGGGTCCCACGTGTCGGCAGTCACGTTGACTGGCACTTGTCAGGCGTACGTGTAGACCATTCATTCCTCTCGCAAGTCACCACCACTGAGCACCTGCGTGGGGTACCATTGTACCAACGAGGCTGTCCTTTGTCGGGTTTCTTAGATGTGTAATGGTACTACCATTACGGCAGTCATATTTTAAATCAACTATTGGTTGGTGGCCATCTCGTAGTCTTCTTAATGCATGTATTTAAGTGGATTCCTTTGCTAATCATGTCCCATTATAATACGAGATACGATTTGGAGACAGTAATTGGTTTAGAAAGACCAGGTCTATTTTAGAGGCTCGTCTACAACGGTCCCATTTGCGTTGTGAGCAAACTAATGCACACAGATAGTATGTAAACTATTATCCAAAGTTATGTTATGTTAAAGCTTCTTGTACCGCGCACTGTTGCACCTGCATGGTTTCTTGGCACTCTGGCGAATCTGTAAAGCAAGGGGCGGGGGAGGGAGGTGTGATGTGCTGTTGGCAGCCTCAGCTCGCTTGATACCGTTTGCTGGGAGTAGTAGGTGTGTTTATCGTTTGGTACCCGCGATGTTGGGCGAGGCCATGAGTGGTTTGTTTCGTTGGTGTAGTGAAGTGCGTGTGGTTTGTTGTGCTGCAGAGGTATGGTTGTCGTTAGTTTAGACTTTGAGAAGGTGTATGCAGAAGATTGTGTTTGTAGTAAGGTTGGTTAGTGACGGTGCTCTTTCCTACTTTCAAAGTGCATATTACACGTTTCCACAGGCGCGCAGTGCCTCTAGATTAACTTTAAACCAGTCGGTAAAGTGCGGTGCGGTACACATATTTAAGCTGCCTTATATTTTGCTGGCTGCCCTCACTTCATATTAAGTTACATCAAAACCAGGCATGACGCCAGTGCCAGACTCTAAAGTGGGCACTTGTGAACTGGGGCTATATGGACTAGTCAATGATAGTTACTACAGTGTGTGTCTGCTGTTGCTTTTAAATTACCGAATATAAATCAATATTGTTATGTATGTGGGTCATAACATTCTGCAGCATACGGCCTTGATTTTTGTGATGTGTGCTCATTTTGTGCAGTTATTTCGGGACTCTGTATTCCGCGGGGTCCCGGGAGAGTTCTGTGTGCGGATCTGGGGCTGTATACAGTGCACACGCAGTTCAAAATGGAGGGGCCGCCGCCGGTCCCGTCTGTCAGGTTGTAGCAGGCGTGCGCCTTCGACTTCTACCACAAATAATCATGAGACATGGCGCGCTGGCAGGCTAAGGGATACTGTCAAACGAAACGGGGACACATGTCTACAGCACCTTGCACGTCGTGGCGCTGTAAGTATCATGCAGAGCTAACGGCGCTTTTACCTCACCCTCTGCCACTCCCTCTCACCCCCCCCCCCAAATCCTCCCTTCGGTTTGAACCAAACGTTTTGCTCTGTAATAGACAACGGAGCGAGAGGCGGGCATCCAGGTAAACGACGACGTTGGAGGTCTTGGAGCATGGAGTCAGCTCTTGGTTCTGTAGCCCACACTTACGAAGGCACTGTGCAGTGATCGATTGGGGTGGGAATTTGGCAGTATTCCAGGCCACGAAAAGTCTTGTAACACACTCCGGAGTGCAGGGCCATGTGGCATGGTTTGTGTTTTTGGTTTAGATGTCAATTTGTGGATGCTAGCATACATGCCCCCTGCATGAGGGACTTCGTGCTTATCGTTCCCCCTAATGCAGGTATGGGTGGTGCCAGACCAGACGTCCCTACCACTTATTCTTGACATACAGGGCAATGCTCAAATAGCAGGCCCAACGTGAATGCGTGGGTCCGTTTTTTTGGACAAGATGGGCTAGTTTGATCAATTACTAAGCAGTTTTGACCAGTGTTACTGTGCAAATATTCTTTTACAAAGACCTAATTTGCTACACATTTTTGGCAAAAAACATCCTCTTGGGTAATTCTGAAACAGCGTATCACAAAAGGAACGCATTGCCATTTGCAACTGTGGACCACTTTTCTGGTGGTACCAGCGCTGGTCACTGGGCCTTATTTTCCCTGGTCCGGTGGACCCAGGAAGTATATTTGTGTCCACTCATGCAATTGATCTGGTTTTTCTACCAAAGCCGAGACTCGGACCTAGGGCGACACAGAAAGACAGAGACCACTGAAACGTCTAATAATAATCCTTGTGAATATGCTTGTTAATATTGTGTACTTTGTTGTCAATATTGAAATACAACTTTGTAGCATACAATATGTTCACCTTTTATAATTTCCTTGCAACACTGTAGGAAACGCTCCTCCTTTCTTGGGTTAGTTCCACCCATACATGTTTATTTATGGGGGGCGGGGGTGAGTTGAGAAACTTCCCAGTTATACATACCATATAACGCTACCTGTCCTTATCCTCTCCCCTTCGCTGGTGGGATCTCACAATTGGTAATTTCCATTTCCAGTACTAATTAGTACCCTACATAATGTTATGCCCAGGTCGACCCCGTTACAGAGGAGCCCCGTCTTCACGACACTTTCATTGTGCCTGCACTCGTCTTTCGCTAATGGTCCGCTTTTTCAAAATCTATTTCTCTAGATTAATGTTGTTTACTCACGAGCTACAGTAGAGTTATTATTTATTTATTTAAATTTTATTTGGTTAGTCGAGAAACTCAACTTTTCAAATATTTTTTTTTCCTTACAATTATTATACCATCATACAATATCGTCACATTATATACAGAAAGAAAAAGATTAATATGGCAATTAAATGGCAGCATAGCATGTAAAGTGTACAGCATCTAGTGCCGTGATATTAAAAATAGGATAGAAATGAAAATTAAGTCTAGATGAAAGTGAATTGCATTACATTTAGGCGTTTGTTTAGTAGTTTCCAAAACACAATTGATTATAATGATTCCTATACATTAACTTTCTATTCTGGCAATATCGCTTCAAGATAATTGACTTGCTACTTTCACAACGAGCTTTGGACTTGAAAACCTCAATTGCCATACTTGACTATCATCCAATTCACTATTCAGTAAGAAAACTAGTTTTTAAAAACTTTTTATGCCTCACATTCAGCTCAGACCACTCAACAATAAGATGCTGGAAAGTTTCTTCTTTGTCATGATTTAGACAATACCGACAGTGTCTCTCATTTGGTGGTATCTGTTTTCTTCTAGACAATACTTTGCGCGTGTGCCATAGTTTGAACCTGAATCGCATATATTGTCTACGAATATGTGGTGAGGGACAATTGATAAGGTATTCTACCATATCTCTATATTTCTTACACCCAAATAAGAAAATGTCAATCTTTATAGGTTGTGCATCTGGTTTGATTGTCGATCCAATCATATTGATGCATTTAAATTTGTGCTCGTCCAGGATTACTAATGAGCATTTCTAAAGTTACTGAAGCATCCGCCAGTGCATCTAATGTGTATTTTCGCCAATTACTTGGGAAGTTATGTTTAGGTAGAAGCAAATAATGAGCTGACACCCCCATAATATTTGGCATATCTAAGCCTAACAGGCATTTCCGTAGGAGAGCACACATCTTCCATATTACCTCGGAATGTAATGACAAGGATCCTCGTTCATGTCGTATCCTTGGTAAAGGGGTGCAGCTAGATGGTCCTAAAATGAGTTTCCAAAATTTGGATTCTATAATCTCCCAATATTTTTTTTCTTTGGAAGTATAGCTTCTACCCCATAGCAGAATAGGCACCACTTTCATTTGGTAAAATGCCATTATATGTTTAAGGGAAAATTGGCCAAATTTGTTGACAAGCATCTTTGCTTGCGAAATTAATGATTGGAGTTTGCTCTTCGATTTTAAAGTGTATATTCCATCATTGTTTACGTTTGAAAAGGTCACCCCTAGATATTTATATTGGGGCACAACTGACAATTTCCTTCCCTGTACTTTCCATTTAAACCTGCTCCTTTTGGACTTGGTATTTTTATTACACACTACGACTTGCGTTTTGTCGAGAGTTATGGGCACAAGGAAAACTCAAGATATGGAGTTCAGTCTATACAATGTGTACATTACTTGAAAGTTCCCAAGGAATTCGAATACACATAAAGCAGCTCGCGATCTTTGATCCTGTAACCTGGGATCTAGTTCGTATCGTAGGTCAGGGGCACTTGTCTGACTGTCAACCAGTGGTCGAAGTGTATGAAAAGAAGTAGTGGAACTATGTTCCCTGCTGGCCTGCACCGCTCCCCACAGACCCCATCGCTGTGCCTCCTCCCATGCACAATAAAACCCCTAAAACACAAGTGCCTGCTCTTTAAGGAAACGTCCTGTGCAGTGCAAGTTCCAACCTCTTCCTACACTTTTATTTTAAAACGAAACCGTTCCGGAACAGTTTCTTTTTAAAATAAGTATAGGAACGATAACATTTAATTAAAAGAAGTAGAGGAGCACCGCTCCCGCCCACTTCGACCACTGCTGTCAACCATTCCACTGCCCTTCCCCTTACAGTGGTGGCATTGGGGTGCTTCAGGCACCTGCAGGCCAGTACAATAATACAGCGTTGGTAATCCGTTCCACAACGTATACCGGGGAGGGTGTAATGGCCTGGCAATGTGAGTTAAAGGCCAGAGCGAAGCAAAGGCATTGAGGCGGGCACTGGGACGTTACCCCCCCCCCCGGTATAGCCAGTGGAACTTGTTACAAACGCTATTAGCACCCCGGGTTACCAAAGCGGTAACCCGCAGTGTTAAAAAAATATTTTCATTCAAAGAATAGGGCAGGGCACCCGCAGCGTCCCGTTCCTTGAATGAAAATACTGTGCAAAGATGGGACTACATGGCCAGGCTGGTGGATGCAGGAGGTGACGGAGCCCTGATCTTATTAGATGTTTCAGCGGCTTTCAACACAGTGAATCTTCATACCCTGCTCTCCTGCCTGGCTCAAATTGGTATATCGGGTCAAGTATTAGCCTGGTTCTCTTCTTTCTTGGCTGACAGATCTCAGTGCTTTCTTCCTTTTAATTCTTGTCACCTCAGTTGTGGTGTCCCTCAGGGATCCGCTTTGTCCCCTATTCTCTTCAATATTTACATCTTGGCACTGGTGTGCCTCATTCGCTCCTTCGGCGTCTGGTGCTATTCTTATGCTGATGACACCCAGATCCTGATCCGATTAGATTGGCTGAGGTGTCGTCGTGCCTTCATCAGTGCCTGACGGCTGTGGGGGAGTGGATGGGCCTTAATTGGCTGAAGTTGAATGGGAACAAAACAGAAGTGTTGGTGGTAGGTTCTCCTCCTGATCCCTCACTTTGGATTGCTTCTTTCTGGCCTTCTTCCTTGGGTTCTCGTCTTGTCTCTACGGCGAAGGTGAACAAGCTAGGGGTGATTATGACGGTTACATTGTCTATGGATGCCCAGTTTCGGCTGTTTGCCAGACTGGTTTTTTCATAAAAAAGGTGCTTCATATGATACCATCATCCTTGCATTCGCAGGCTGTGGCTGCGATGGTGTTAAATCGGCTGGATTATAGCATTTCTCTTTATCTAGCACAGCCGAGGGCAGGGTCCACCGACTTCAACGCCTTCAAAATCTTGCAGCTCGTTTAGCCACAGGGTTACCTTATGGTGCCCACATTTCTCCAGTTCTATGTCGCCTGCACTGGCTCCTGGTCACACAACGTATTGAATTCAAGGCACTATGTATTGTACACCGGGCCCTGCATGATCTGGGGGCGGAGTATTTTTGTACTAAATTTGTACGCTATCTTCCGAAGCATTCTCTGCTATCAGTATTGGCTGGTTTGCTCTGTGTACCATCTTTTCGTCACTCCCAGATTGGGGGGTGGGGTGAGTGCTTTTTCTATTGCTGAGGCACAGCTGTGGAACAAGCTGCCCTTGGCAATGTAAAAAAATATCCAACCATTTGGCTTCTAGGAAGGTCCTAAAGACACATCTTTTTTTTAATTTATCAGCTGATGGGCAATTGTTTGTTTATTGTCAGGCTTCTATCTCTCTCCAGCGCCATGATGCTTTCGGGTGACTGCGCTATATAAGAGTTCATAACATAATATGGTTGAGGAAGGCGGGGCTCCATACACAGCCCGTCTACCATTTCCATGGCGGCCAAATGGATCAAGCTGCTGCAGCGACTTCCTCCGCAGCAGCAAATGGGTACGTGGTGGAAGATGGCAGACTGGGGAGCCAGCAATCAGGCGACTTAGGGCGTGGGCTAGATCGGGGGCATAAGCCTGCATTTTTAGCCTAGTGATTGCCGTCTCCCACCCACAGGTTGCTAATAAAATACTTGGCTGTGCCCAGCTACCCACAACAGTGGCACTTGTTGTTATTCATGTTTTGTTATGTTAATGAGACGCACATGCTTCTGTCCTCAACACGGACAACCTAGAAACGAAGCCCATCATCACACACATGTACTTCCGAACCACACTTTACAACACAGTAGCAAAGGTAGCTTGCATTTTCCTCTCTCCCCACTAACCTAACCCGCCCCCATGCCGGTGAGCGCCAGATGCAGGAGCCTGTGTAATGAGTAACCTACAAGCAACATGGCCTATTTATTTTACACGCAGAAGTTGTGCCCTGCATACCAACCCTGTCCCTCCACAGTCAGACGCAGGGTAAAGAAGAGCTGCCCGTATTTATTTAATCTGCGCAAACGACCCCAGTGCAGTGAGTGCACTGGGCTCGCAGCGCTGCAGAAAGCTTGGACGAGTTGCGCGCGATTTTAGGTTTTCATTCTACTATTTAAACTCGCAACCCTAACAAGTAGTCTGGGAGTCACTGGTGCACCACGCGGAGAGCGCATATGGACAGAGAAAATTAATAACGTGTTTGTTTACTTTAATGTTTAATACACAATAGTATATCAAGCATAGCATAAGAGCGTTTTTGAACAAAAGGAAGGTAAAGATATTAAGAACCGTTAATATAAACCCAATTCTTGCCCAATATTGCACAACTAAGTGCTGCTTAGAAATGTGCAGTCATTTATCACAGTTTTTCGGTCACCCCAGAGTCCACAGATAATACTGCCCAAAGTGAAAACCCCTTTAGCTCTTACCTCTGAACTCGCCTGCTTTTGGTGGGTGCCAACCATCGCTCGATCTCCAAGCCCATTTTCAGACTTCAGCTGGCTTTTGCCCGCCAAAAACAAAATCCGCTCTGGTAATTAAAAAGGTGGCGAGGTCTGCGTAGCTAGAAACCCTGCATGAACTATACCACGATTACCTTCTCTCCCATTCTGCCGTTTCCATCTCCTTGGCTGTCAGCCTACTCCCTGCATCAGTGAAGGCTGCAACCGCCAGGACACTGGGAGTGTTCCCCCCCTTAAGCAGGCACTCCAGCCTTGTACCTTGTGTATGAACCTATCTCCCAAATGGGAGCTACTTGATTTGGGAAAGGGCCATTACAAAAAAGTGCTGGAAAGAGTTCCTCTTACTAAGCGAAATGGCTAGTATGCTTTCCCAGGTACTCTGCTGCCCTATCCCCCCACTTGACGTTGCCTAGTGGTAGCTGGTTACATCGACCTTAAAGAAGATTCATTCTTGTTTTGTCCCCGACTGTTGCCGACAAATATGGTTGTTAAGCTCCCAAATTACAGAGGTCGACAACATACATGCCGGATTGAGCGAACCGGAAGGTCCGCTCTGAAGCCAACGCTACCTGAGCCGTACGCTTTTTTTTGTTTTTGGCGAGGACCTGTTTTTAAGATCTATGTAGAAAGGAGTGAGTGCAAGACCACCTCATTGAATTCACTGCAAGAACACTCCAGGTGTATAGAGGCAGATGTAGACCTTCCGTACACTCGCCTTTCGATTAGATGCAGGAGACTTCCCAACTTGGAGAGATCCAACACCTTCACGCTCCCACAGTTAGCTGGTAGTATACAGTGTGGTACTCTGGTCTCATCATTGCTGGCTCCAATCCAAGGACTTCAGTCCGGGTTAAATGCCCAATCATCTGGCAGACCCTCTTCCACCCCACCGCGGCCCATATTCCATGCCAATAGAGCAGCAATGGTAGTTGAGCTTAAATGTACACAACAATGGCGAGGCTGTCATAATGGGCGTTACAACTCAAGAGATCTTTGATAGTAGTTAACGCTTAAATTGGTCCCATATCAATGTGATGGGACACAGTCAAACAGCTACCAAAAACTGTTCCCAGGTTGGTGCATGTTTACACCTGCTCCAGTTTCCGGTTGACTCTCCACAGACTTCTTTGCATTTTTTCCTGTACGCAAACCATATGGTCATCTACTTGCTGTGATTAAAAAAGACTATATTGGGTTTGTCCTAAGTAAGTGAAATATAAGTGAAATAAAAGTATGTTTGTTTAACATTTTTACCCAGGAGCTAGAACATGTTTCTTAGCCCAGCTTGGGGCTTCTCGACACGCCCTCCATTGTTTGGAAGAGCCCCAGCTCAAATCATGCCCTTCTGTTTAACCGGGAGATATGTGAACATGAATGTATCAGCATGCAGCCCTTGCGCTCTGTTATGCCTTAGCTCGGGGGTCTACGCACTTTGGTTCTCCTGATGTTTTCACTACAACTCACATGATCCCTCACCACTGACTAGTTGACATTGACAGTGGCTATGGATGATAGGAGTTGTAGTTCAACACATCTGCAGAGTGAACGGTTGCAGATCCCTGCCTTGGCTGATCGTTTCCCATTAGGGTTTGGGTACAGGAACAGTGAGAAGCACCTGCTGTCAGAAAGAAGAGAGACTCAGGATCTGAGTGTGCTCACTAGTCTCCCTCCATACAGAGTTGCACGTAAATTACGGCTGCTTTTAAATCTTCACAATAATGATCTGAGTCAAAAAGGTCTGTTATAAGTGGAATGACCACTTTCCAAAATGTATTCCAGAGGCATTGAAGTATGCCTGACTATTCCATGCCAAGATCTATCTGTGCCAATGCATTTCGGCATAGTCCGTCATCGGGACTTCAAGGCACTGGCTAAAATGTCACTGTGTGTGACCGTGGCGTTTGTTCTTAAGAGCATCAAACACCTCTTTTTTTGAGCGGTGCGCGTTACACTTTCAAAGCAGGAGCCCAGAACTATGGTTATTTTAGCTGATGTTGGCCTCCTGGACTAAATTTTGGAAAGTGGCCATACCGCTTATAACGGACCTTTTTGACTCCGATCATTATTGTGAAGATTTAAAAGCATCCGTAATGTACGTGCAACTCCGTATGGAGGGCGACTAGTGAGCGCACTCAGATCCTGATTCTCTCTTCTTTCTGATAATAGTAACCTTGTGCCAAGGCTTTAAGGTGCGCTAAATACCTTATTTCTCCACATACTTTGAATTTGAAGAATTACAGCAGTGCCCAACCTTAACCTCCTGGATTAAGCACCTGCTGTCAGCCAGGAATAGAGGTTGGGGTGGGTGGGTGGTGGTGGGGGAATCATCCCTACGGTTCTATTCCGGTAACTACTGGGTAACAAGTGCAGCTGGACAGACCATCCTTTTATTTTTTGAAGACTCCCTTTTTGGTGGCATATCTCCACCCTGGCAAAGAAGGCCCTCCTTTGTTTCACTTCCGAACCCTTTCATAAACTAGAATAAAAACGACCAAATCCTATGGATTGCTTAATTATCTTGGCTCAGATTTCCTTGGTGTCCTACACGCTCACTTTACATGAGCCTCGATTTTAGCCGGGAATCTTCGAACCGCTTTCAAGGGATTTTATTGCAGTGTTGCAAATAATGGGCCACATCTGAACAGACTGACCGTTTGACCACTAAAGCCAGTCTCATGGCCTCTAACGCTATTTGTATCTTATTTAGTTGAAATAATGGGCGTAGAATAGCCAGTTGAAGTGGCTGCAGACACAGGGCCACCATTTTACTAGGGTCTATAAATCTGTTACAGCTCTTTCATGCACAGTAACCTATGCTTCCTTTCTTCACTGCGGACTTGGTACGAGTCCCCCTCTATCATATATATTTGTTTGTTCAAGCCTAGCTCACAAACAGATGAGCTAGGCTTGATAGCCTAGCTCATAATTCATAATTCAGAAGTTCCCTTATATACCTCGGAGGTCTCCTCCCATCCATAGGTTTGTGTCCATGTCAAAAGGAGAGGATTCTAGATTGCTCTTTCGATGTTTTTGTTGTACATGCTTCCATGGTTTGCACTCAGCTAATTAATCATTGGACCACATTTATTAATGAGTAGGCAGCGTTTTTAACAAACCGCAGTGCCCCTATAGAATGCTGAACTAAGGGCTTCATTGCATGTTATTCAGAGTGTGCCTAGGTCATTTTATTTTTCTTTCAGGGTCATGTCCGGAAGGACAGGATCATCGATCCGTTCATGGCACTAGTTTGAAACCTTACCTCAAGTGACTAGGAGGACACAGTTTGTTAGTAAGTCATTTAGCCAGGTACTGTCATGATCCCCAAAGAAAGCAACCCTTGAATCTATAACAAACGGCAGGTGCAAGCCTACGTTTAGTGACTTTGTTTATTTGCTATGTTTTTTATAGCAATTGTATTAGCCATGATTATGTTTGAAAAGGATTGGACTCATTGCATTGCTTCTGGTCTGATGTTTTGCTGACTGCACCTTCATTGATGCGAGAGGGCGTTGGGTACAGGTTCAATTAATTGTTCCCTTATTCAAGGTTTGTGTTCCGTGATGCACGGTGTCTGCACAATTATGCCAATTTCTCCTGACCGCAGGATGTGGCAAGGCCGGTTGAAATATGCAAAATGCAGCAAAAACACACTGAGACCAAAGAACAAACCATAATGCAGCTTTCACACGAGAAAGCGGCATCCCCGCAAAAGACAACCGCTTTTACCATCATCCATACAACATGTCTAGGATTCTTTTTAAGCCTCCCCAAATATAAAAAAAAGACTACTTATGCTTGTGCAGGCAGTACATTCCACACAAGAGAGCTTTGCCAAATAGGGCATTATTCAACAGGCCATGAACAAATCTACCATCTGTTCCAGTGCACTTAATATTTGGCTGTAAAAATTGCAAAAACGTGTAACTAGTAATAATAAACTTTACATATTTTGTTTTTTATTGCCATTAGTTTGAGGAATTCAAGTGCACATTCTACTTTCCTCGCTGACCCTCACCCCCCCCCCCAGCTACTAGATTGCGCGCCGCAAATCTAATTTGGACACGAGATGCAAACTTTAACATTTTGTGCATTATGTATGGTATGACCTATAATGCTTTTTAATATCTTCCAGAAGTGTCTTATTCTTTAAACATCTTCCCAAACACCCAAAGTTAATTTCACATGGTTATACTTGTATAGCAACCGTTGTCCTGGCCAGCCAAAATAACTCCTGCTCACTGTTTGTGTCATGATAGCAAGACTCTACTAGTCTTGAAGCTGGAGCTGAATTTCTCCCACCAATTTCGAACCCTTTTGTTTTCTATCCATAACATTGACTTTCCACTATGACCCTTAAAGGGCCATCGTACCAAAGTGTGCTCCATATAAACGTATCTTACGCAACTCCGAGAACCATCTTTACAAAATAGTTTAAAAAATCCCTTCAAATTTAAATCCAAAAGTTTGTTTCTTGTCTGGAAAATTGTGGATGTGCGCCTCCTTGTCTTTAATAGAATGAAGACTTTCCTGAGCTATTAGCGTGGGCAATCTTTATTAATGGCTTTATTTTAGAAAATGTGCATTGACCTATATCAGCACGGGGCAGCATTTAGCATTTGGTCAATCACATTACTGACATTTCACCCACCTTCTTTTATATGATTTTTATATGACGAAAATAAATGTACACAATGATAAATACAATAACAATTAAAATTACAATTGCTATTGATAATAATTTGACCTACGTTAATGGTTGATAACCAAACATCTAATTACATAAGCATTCACATTTCAAATGTTTTACTTTATTAATCTTTTGTTATCTCTTTCATGCAAAAATTAAAGATTGCATCATGCATTATTTGGTAAAAGCTTTTGAAAACTGAAAATAATATGAAAGGGTGAACGGCTGTATCTGTGTTGGTTTGTAGCCCAAAGCTATGGTTAACAGGGGTACGACAAGGTTGGCACTGCAGGAAACACTTGAGCCATTTGAAGCCTCACATTAATTGACCATTTCTAATGACCTGTGTCACAGATTGACATTAGGGACCAAGAAGTATGCCAAGACCAGGTTCTTAAATTTTAAGATTCTTTATCACGGAATGTGTACAGGGGTGGGTCCACTTAAATATAAACAGGATATTGACCAAATAAATAACCATACATAGGATGGTTTTCTTCCACAAATGTCTCTTAGGACGGCTTTCCCAGTGTCGGAGTGAGTGGTCAGGTTTTCTAGTCTCAGCAGTAACTGTTCCAAAATTCGAGTTACTGCACCCCTTCCTATTAATACAGGCTCCAGGATGAAGCAAGTCCATCAGTTACTTTGAGCCCGGGTGAAGGCTTTCTGGGATCCTGTACCCCACAACTAAGCCAGTCCTTTATATTCTTTGGGTCCCTCTGGGTTCTCTTGTAGATGGCGCTGGTGTCAGACCGGAAAGAGCCAGCCATCCCTACTAGCCTTCCTCCATGACTCTGTTCTCCCCACCTCCTAGGCTCCCTCACCACGCTGAAACCTCCTACCAGTTAGACCTGCCTTGTGCCTGTCCTGGCCCTCCTGAACCTCCTACCTCCAGTTCTTTGCCTCTTTTTTCAATCCCTTAATAATGTTTTCAGCTCTTATCTCTAGTGCTTTTTTTTTCTCCTCCACTCCTCATTAACCACTGGCCAATCGTCTTCACTCTCCTCGTCTGAAGATGTATCCTCCTCCTTTTCCTAACTCTAGTCTACCCCTCCCCCCCGCTCATCCATCACTGTCCCCTTAATAGGACCATGGCCTGCTGTTGCCACCTTCTACTACACTTTGGATGTTACTTCCTCTTTTCCAGCCTTCTAATGTTTCTCCTTCTTTCAACTCTATTCCATGTTTTTGTTCCTTCCTCCTTCCCTCTGCTCTCATCTTCTCCTTCTACCCCACTCCTGGTTTTACTTCCTCCCACCTTTCCCTTGATCTAACTACAGCCTTCCACTTCACGCCTGGTTTTGCCTCCACCCACGATTTACCCTGTTCTTACTACTGCCTTCTATTCCACTTCTGGTTTTGCTTTCTGACTCCTTTCCTATGTTCTACCACCTGCATTCCACTGGAGGTTTTCCTTCCTTCCTCGCTCCCTCCTTCCCACTTTCTCTCCCCTATAACTCTCACTGCTTTCTTGTTTTCTGTAGCGATCACCTTGGTGGCACTTCTCTTGCTCCTGTCTCCATTCTCCAAAGTCTCTGCAGTACCTCTCCTTTCAAGCAGTCTTCCCTCTCCAGCCTTCCCCGAAGAGCCGCTGCCTTTTTCCTGCCGGCCACTGCACTGCGCTTCCTAGTTTACATAGTAACATACCCCCTTATCTGTGATTGCAACTAGGGCTGAAGGTCTGCAGTTGTTTGCCGAAAGGGTGTGCGGGTTGGTATTGGCTGGGCTCCTTCACTTCCTGATGGTCATAATGAGGCTGAAGGGGCTTGGCTAAATCTATAAGAGCATGGGAGGCCATTTTAAACAAGCTGGTTGTTTGGAGGATATCCTGCTGTTGGGAAGGAAAGTGTATTAGGGAGGCTCTACAGGTGATTAGGTTTCCACTAGGGATGTCTTGTCCTTGAAGGGGTTTTTAATGGCCTCTCTTCCCAAGAAGGGTTAATTTAGTTTCTCTGATCCATTCCTGGTTTTCTGGTGGGGGAGAGAAGGGCATTGTAGTAGATGTAGTCCGTCTGAGGGGGGGGTTGCCTGTACAATTGCGGTGTCCTGCCAACGCTACAGTACCGTTAGCTACTCCCGTGCTCCCCCGCCAACTACACCGGACTCCGGGCCAACTCTTCACTTTTTTTTGCCCGGCTACGGTGGGACTGGACAACTCGGCCAGCCAACACTCCCTCTGACCACCAATCTCTGGATCCAAGATGCTGGCCCTGCCGGGTGGGATGAATGTCAAGGGAGGGTAGTCGCCAGTGTAGTGATCTCCTAGGCTAGGGTAAGTAAATCACAGCCAAACATAAGATAGTTTGTCGTTATTTTATTCCTTGATGTAACGTGGGTTGGGTAGCGAGAAAGACAGAGCAACACTGGCTACATCCCACCTGGCAAGCAACGTTCACCCAACTGCCCCAGTGGAACTCCAGATACGTCATCCCACACCACACATCAAAGAATGCCCCCATGCGCATTCAAACACACCCGCGGCCATCCAGACACGAATATAACATTGTCCCTCTCTCTCATCTCCTGTGCTGTCTCCTCCCTAATCCCAGCCATCCTTAGTCCCGGTCAGTGTTACAGATTGGTAACCCCTTCTGTCTAATTCCTGGTTTAGACTATGGATGGTCTCCCTAAAACGATGGATCTAAACTCTCTCGGACTTATTTGTCCCTAATCTATACACGTATTTAGTGTTCTATAGAGAATTGGGAAGTGCCTTGCTGTCCCTCTTTGAAATTCATTGTTTGGTTCTTCTCCGCCCACTCACTCTCCCTTTTCTTCCCCATTTCGTCACTCTGATTCCCCTCCTCCCCATTTTTCGCTGCCTTTCCTCTCCTATCCCTCCAGTCTCTCACACATTTCAGTCCTTTCTGCCATCCTTTGATGTTACCTCTCCTCCCATTTTACTAGTACTCCTCACTACTACACGTCTCCTCCCACTACTACCCTCATCCTCCAACTAGTGCAGTCGTCCTACACCACTGGTACCCCGTCTTCTCCACAGCGCCACCTACTACACCCCTACTCTACAATTCCTCCTCCTACACCACTACTACTCCATCCTACTCCACTCCTTTCCTCCTCCCACACCACAACTAACCCTCCTACTGCACCCACTCTACAACACCACGAATCCTTGCATTTACCAAACCATTTCCCAATCTTGTACGCTTCACATTCACTCACTCCTACTGTGTATCCTTGCACTCGCAAAACCAATACCTCACCACCTCCACCCAACGGCTCCAGAATCCCCCGCTTCATTCTACCTCCTGCTGGTCTCTTGGTCCTCCAACTTACCTTAATAACCCACACTACCTGTTTCATGCCTTACGCTTATATCTCCCTCTGTCCTGATTTGTCATGTTCCTCTAGTCAATCCTGTGACATCTGCCCCTCCTGGGAAATGTGTGTGCGTGTGAAGTGGAAAGTAAAAAGTAGGAGGCTAAGCACCGCCCACTTTCTCTGTGCTGACTTGCCACTTTGGGTCAACGGTGACCTGGGAAGTCTCATGTCCTTGTTTGCGTTAGGGACTGGTGCCCAAGCACCATTATGTTAAATAATGCCCCTGTTGAGACTAAGACCCTCTGTTTAAGTCCCTGGTGGTCTAGGGTGGTTCCCGCCGGCTGCTGTCAGTTGCTGTTCTTGCGGACGAGCAATGTGCCGCACCCTCTGCCGCTGTGCTGCTGTTTTGCTTGCTGGCCACATTTCGGGCTCAGGCGATATGGCACTCTCATCGCTGGCTGCGGAAGGGCTTCTTCCTGAGTTTTGGGTCACATCCTCCATATATTGCATGCAATGTGGTATTGGAGGATTGTTGTCTCTTCTGTTTGAGTAACTTTGGCTCCGCTCCTGCTGAACAAATACAGGAAGGACCCAGGCTACCCCTCCCTCTTGACACTTAGAGGTGTCTTTCACACCACATTAGACAGATTCTACAATGTGATCTGTGCTTTCATTCAGTAGATCACCACTACTTCGTTATACAACAGGATTCTTTATTTTTCTCATATATTATTTTTTTTTAAAACCTACTGGCACAAGGGTGACCCATAGTAATTGGGTCACTCTCTGTTGCCACCGTCACCCTCATGGTTGGGACTGGCTCGGGATTACTTTGTGGCAGTCGCCTCCCTCCCCCTCTTGACAAGGCCAGGTACCGGCCTTGTCCCATATGATCTAAGTGAATTCGATACTTTGATCCCTCTTGCTCATAACTGGCAAAAGAAGGTACAATGCAAATGTGAAATAAGTCTAATAGGCTTCATGGGTCCCTTCTTTTCATGGGGTCTTCAACTGTATGTAACATGGTCCCACTTTTTTAAACATTGGTTTAAACAGTGTGACCATTACTAGGGATCGTATTAACTTTTAAAATGTCCACTCATCAATGAGATCTATGTAGAGGAAGGAATTAGACGCTTTTTGACCTAGTTGCTCAAACCAAATGGAGACCATGATGATGTATTTCTTTGTTTTGTACCCATTATACAAAGATTGGTTTACGTGAAGCCCCCATTCCGTGAAGCTAAAACTGTTGAGAAGCATTGTACTTTTTTAAGTGCTTCATCGGAAAGCGCTCTTAGTCCTTAAAATTATATGTAGAAAGGGCAATGAGAATCAGGTCATCTTTTATTTACGTAAGGTTGTTTTAGGAAGGGGGGAACGTTTTAAAGATCATTTTATTTGTTACTATGACCGTTCTATGAAAGGCTGATTGAATGTTGTTTTTGCTGAAAGTTTGAGCCTTTTTGAAGTTTAACCTTGTTTATTTGTTGTTTTACCTTGTGTATTTGTATGAAATGTGTGCTTGTATTGAACGTTAATGAAAAGTAGCTTTTCAAAAAAAAGAGGAAAGATGAGTTGAAATGAATTAACTTAGCATTTTTGGGTAGATGCAGTATGTACAAGGGCAGCTCTTGAAATGTTGTGTATGGTAGTAAGGGATGTTTTATTCTGCCCTTTTAGTAATCCAGGCATCGTTTTTGCTTTGTTCTCTAGGTGCTTGTGTCCATCAAGGATCCCTGTTTGCGGTAAGCCATTTCTAATCACTTTCAGGCTCATTTTCTCAGTGACTGTCCTGTTGTTTCTTTGAGTTAGTCCGTCATTGATTTTCAGTTACAGACATAAGACCCTTTGGGAGGTGTGGGGGAGGCTTCGCCTTCCCTGCTACCCCTTCAGCCCCTGGTCTGACTTGGGCAGGACTGGACTGGTTGCAAGCGAGAAGCTTCAACCTCTGCATTGCAGTTACAGCGGGTGCTGCTCACACCGGCATGCAAAACCTTGTTCACTATGAATGTCATTTAGGCACTCTGAAACGGTTCTATGAAGGTTTGCTTCACTCATTTCTTTCGCCGAATTTGCCGTTTAAAAAAAAAGAAAAAACCACAAACCGCGTGGGGGAGACCCACTGCACCCGATTATGTATCTCACCCCAATTTATCTACTGGTTTGTGGTAAAAACACAGGCAAAAACATATTCGGCAAAATTGATACATACCCTCTGAAACTACTCCGGTGGTGACTTGGTGCAGTATAGCAAAACCTACGATTTAGTTCTGCAGAGGAAGGGAGGGGGAGGCTGTGGGTCACACAGGGGTGGCTTATACGCCTTGATGCTCCCTGGACACACTGCGAGCATTCTAGTAGTTGTGGCGCCAGTTACAGTGGTCTTTTTTGTGTGGAATAATTGACCTTTGTCATAATTAAATGCCATCATCTTTGTCTCAGAACTTCTAACTTTGGACGGCAAGATGGCTCAGCGGGTTACCTGCTCGTTGCTGTGATCTGTGTTTTATCTGCAGGTCGCAGGTTCAAATCCCGGCAACGCCAACTCAGCCTTTCATCTTTCTGAGGTCGATAAATGAGCACCAATTTCGATTGGGTTATAATAGTAATGTATGTAAATATGCCCTATGATTAAAGCGCTATATGAAAAACAAATTATCATCGTATGATAAAGCCCAGTGACATGGTCAACAGTACAACAACGTCTTTCTACGTGGAGATTGAGCGATTTAAGGTTTGTAGTTGCATTACACAGAACGGGGTTAGTACAAAGTTAATGAAGCTTTCAGTAGAGAAGTAATGAAATCTCACACCAAATGTTCCATCCAATTTTAAACCACAACATGCTTTCACGGCGCTGCCTAATGCAACGAATCAGCATGGCACGGTAGGGAACACACAGACGCTATTTGTAATCATTCTCGCACCGGCTGTCACTCATGACACAAGCGTAACAGACCAATTCAAATCAAAATGTGCTTAGTGTGGCCCAAACGAAGAGTCGGGCTTCAAAAGACTGCCAACTAACTCTTTCACTTCCAGCTGGGAGCAAAGGCGGATCCTAAAATTGCATCCTGCCAGAACACCTTTTGTCCTGGGTGTAACTGTGAGAGACAACCTCCGCCAGTACAAGGCTTTGCTTTTATTTAACTTCAGCCCATTTTAATCAATTGAATTAATAAAAAAAATAGCGGTTCCATGGTATTATTCCGCCTTTAAAACATGGAGTAATCACTATTTTGGGGGTTTCACCCCCCTCCAACTCCCTCTTTCCTCGAGCACACCAGATTGATGAAGGCCAGAAGTGATACGAGTGACAGGTTATTCTTGAGTGGCTGAAACACTGTGTCAACCTGTTTTGAAGCAATCACCACACTGCAAAGAAAGGGCAAGTTTAACGTAAAGGAGAAATAAAAGAACGTTAAGTCCCTGGAGTGATCAGGGACCTTTTTAGAATATACACATGTACGTTTTCCCCAGGTTCTGTAATGGGTGATAGGACGAATAAGGGGTTCTATGTTATTTCGCCGCAGTATTTTTCATCGCAGGTTTTTTCATCAGTTTTTTTTTTTTTAAACTCGTGTTTTTAATTTTTTGTTTTGTTTTTTTGGGGGGGTTACCCCCCCCCAGCCCTCCTTTTTTTTGTTTTTTTATATTCCCTTAGACCCACAACCATATATTTGATTTTTTAACCCCCCCCCAAAATAAAAACGATGAGTTTTTTTCGAAATAAAAACGCCGATGAAAAAACACGCGATGAAAAATACCACAATGAAATGCGTGTATACCGAATAAGGTTGTTGGTTTTGTGTCTGTAAAGGTGAACATTACAGAGAGTGGTGTGACAGTAAATGTATTCAACTGTTAATATGTTGTCTGTGCAAAATGTACAGAGTTCCTATTTTTAAAGCTCAACGATTTGAATAAAGAAATATATTCTTGGAAATAACTAATGATGTACGTGGGAAATATGTATGACATGATGGCCTTGGTCAATGTTTAGATGTTGATGATAGCCTGGAAGATTGAGGCCTAACAGGTACCCTTAGTTTATAAATACCTCCAGCACAACACAGATGCAAATACACACATGCACTCGCTCACCGACCCTCTCAATCCCACCCATGAAACCCTCTTCCCCGACCCAGCACAAACACACATAAATACACAGATGCACACTTTGCCCCCCAAAACCTCCACTAAAACACACAGCATGCACACAAACTCCTCATAACCGTCTTCCCCTGCCCTTCTCTCCTGCCCGTCAGCCTCTTTGCGCACTCATGTGTGCCAGGGGCGTGCCAGTTCATATTTAGAAAGACAGCTCTGAGTGTTCTCGGAGCGGTCTTTCTAAATCGGTCTTATTTATTTTTGGGCAAACTAAAGCGACATTTTCACTCCATACGAAAATAACAGTGATCCCCAGGCAGACGGATGGGGAAGCCTTCCCCCTTGTGCCGTGACCTTATCCCTTGCCTCACTCCTCTGCCCCAAAACCCCTGTGAGGGTTAAGGCTCTTGGCAGGCCTGAGGCCTGGACCTACATTCGGGCTATATCAGAGGTTGGAGCCAGTTGCCTTTCTGCTTTGTTGCACTTCCTGGATCAGTGCTGTGCATGATGGGATCTGCCCCTGTTGTACAATGTGCCCACCTGTAATCTGTCCCTCCAGCACCGGCCTGCCCTCATCAGCGAGCGCCCATGGGTGGAGGCAGTGGCTTGTCACATTGGTTGACTTTTGATCTCAACGTGCTAGAACTTGCCCAACGTACTGCATGTTTGGGGACACGTGTAAACTATTTATAACCTTACATCTTTTGGGGAACAATTTGATAGTATTTTGATAGCCCAATGTATTCATTTTGGGGCCAGGTTGAAAACAGTGTTAGCATGACATCTTTCATTGCAAACGTTCATTAAATTATGATAGGATATGTAAAACAAGAAAAGAACGACTTCATTTGTTTGGCCCCATTGGGATTATTTCTGAACCAGAAGTTGCAACACTTTGGAGACGTACATCTTTATTTTAATGGGTGACGTAACCCAATTTTTTGTGCCTCCCGGGCTTTATTTTGGGCAGCAGTGCAACATTTTGGGTCAAAGATGTGCACCTTTTTAGAACCCATTTTGTCATCTTGGGGTCATTACTTCTGGACCCAGATGTGCCCGCCGCAGCACTGGGGTTAGTGTCTTGGTGCCATACACCCTACATTCTTCATGCCATGTCCCCACCCTCTACAGTGAGCCTTTTGATGGCGATGAAGAGCACGATGCGCCCACAGAATGTTTTCAAACTCAAATTTGGTGGTTGTTTCCATGGCTATAATGGGATTGCATGTTCGATGCGGGTGGGGATATTCGAATCATCTGGCCGAACACCCACATCAGAAAATAGGGCTTGCTGTGCCCCCACAGTCTGAGATCACACAGAGCTGGAAAAATAATCATTGTTTGTTCACGGCTCGTTTTATGTTACATTTGTTAGAGGTAATTGCCGCCGAGAAAGCAAACGCTAAGAACAAAGGCGAAGTGCAAGTGTTCACAGAGAAACCTTTACAAAACTATCCCTGAAACTGAACAAAATGACTTACCTAGTCTCCTGTTCACTTTTAACGCAAGAAATAGTCTGCCACTTGCCTTAACAGAAATAGCGTCGCGCCTTCTGCATTTGTACACCTTTTTACCTGTGTTTGACATTGACTCTTGCAAACAACCCCAAGCTTCACTTTTTCCTTCTGTCTAGATCTAGCATGGTCATCCATTCTGTGTCATTCAAGCAATAGATAGAGTCGGACTGCCTGATCCATGAATTAGGATGTGAAACAGATAGTTTTTGCTACTATCTTATGGGTTTTAGCATTTTCATTTCGACTGTATATGATGTTACTGAGACCTATACCGGGCTCTGCTAACGTGTGAATGGTCTCATGGTGCTCTGCGAGTCCCAAACAAAATCCCACATAGCGTTGCCTTTGTTTTGATGTGTGTAGGCAGGAAGTGATGATGTGTGTAGGCAGGCAGTACCCTGAGCTCTACCTGCGGGTCAGTTTGTGGGTGTTCGGTGTGCATAGCTTAGAGGCATTTGCACTGCTTTAAATGGGCTCGCTCTAACCGGCCATCAATCCGGGACCTCTTTTTTTTTTTTTTTTTGGCCATATTGAGGGTCTGGACTTTTCCAAGCTTGAGGAGAGAGCCTGTACCCAATAACATTGCCAACCTCAAAGCCTTCGCAGTTCGATGTTCAGACTTTTTTTTCTGTGAAACGTCAATGTGCCGGGAAGCGCAGCTCCTCACCCTGAGGTTTCGCTTTGTGTGAAAAAGCATCACAATAAGTGAGATAAGAGACCTATGTCCCAGACACAGTGGAGGCTGTGGAAGGACTATTGTTCATCAATAGGTGTGAATGTTGGGTGATAATAAATGGGAAGAGAGCATTATGCCACATACTGATGAAATGAAGACTCTTGCAGATGACATTGCAATGCGTTGCATTTGTTCACTTTGAAAACAGTTTTACACACTCACACACTGTGTTCTTCGATTTAGAATGGCTAAAATAAAGCTTTCATCCTATTTTTGCTCAGCATATTTCTAAATTGATTCATATAATGTCAGGTTAGTGTCTTATGCTGCTTTTGTACTTCCAATCGAGTTTCTATAAAGCTATTTAATCTTTTCAAGCTTAACCCTTAACAAATACTCATTAGCTATTGATGGAAAGATATGTGGCCAAGTGCTTAAATCGCCAACTGGGTCCTAATACTGGTTTCACCACTTAAGCAAAGTGTGTGATCCTGGGCGATTGATTTAATCTCAGTGTGTATCTGAAAAAAATTGGAAGTCATCAGAAGAAATGTCTTCAACTAACAATGGGGAATATTTAGGGGGTAAATCCAGCATTATAATTGAGTACTGCGTTGGGTGTATATGAAGTGCATTTAGTCGCTTCCTTCACTGGCTTTAGTAGCAGTGACAAAGTCACTTCTCCCATGGATCAGGTGACCACTGCTCTCTCCAGAAAGCTCTTAAAAATTGAAAGCATTTGCGTGGTAAGAATTGGGGAGTCTTGCTTATAAAAAGCAGATGAGAAGCTGTCCGGACCCGCCACTTTATATTTTGGCAAGCATTTAATAACCTGTGAGACTTCCTCTGATGAAATTGGGGCTTCTAGGGCCTCTTTAGCTGTTCTGAGCCTTTAGGAAGGGCTGCCGCCTATAAAGGGAGTCTTGCATATCTCTATCCAGTTGTTCTGCTGGAAAGAGTTCCCTATAGTATTGGGAGAGAATATGGAGCTTATCTGGTTTAGCTCTTTGCATCCTCCCATCTCTATCTAGGAAGTTCTGCAATTGTATTCCTTACCCTTTGGGTTTATAGGCTAGCTGACACGACGCTTTGTTGGACGTGGTGAAATAATGATGCTTAGTTTTCAACCTTTGATAGGAGATTTTATACGCCCATGAAGCCTTTCACTCCGCCCTCACGGTTTGGAGTTTCTTTATATTTGCCTTGCGTTCCGCTGCTTATATTGAGCTTCAAATCCCCGAACCCTCCCCTCCATTTCCTCCTAATGCGCCAACATCGCCTTTTTCCTCTGCGAAGCCTGGGTAATGAGTTCCCCATTAATTTGGTGTTTAAAGGCCTGCCATATTGTTTATATGGACGTGTCATTGTTGGTATTATTTTCAAAATATTGGGCCATTCTCTTGGAGATTGCAGCCTGATGTACTGAATCTTTAAGAAGGGCATCATTGGATGCACCAACAAAATAAATAGCCTATGGATTCGCTGGGTATCCAAATCTAATTGTATGAAAATGGGGGAGTGGTCCGAGACAAAAGCAAGTTCAATTGAGGAACCAGAAATTAACGGCAGTAATGGGCTTGTTACCAGAAAATAGTCCAACCTAGAATATGTGCTGTGTGCACATGAAAAGTATGTGTACTTCCTTTGAGTTGGATTCGAATGGTTCCATACATCTTCCACCCTCTTCAGCTAATCCAGAACAGGGCTACAAGACTTATCCTTGGGCCCAAGTCCAGGGAACGTATCTCTCCAGCCCTAAAATCTCTCAGCTGGCTCCCGGTTGCTGCAAGGATCCAATTCAAGACCCTTTGCATTAGCCATAAGGCTGACTGGGGCCTGAGATCACACTATCTGCAGCTCTCTAACTAAATGCTCTCCTCTTAGGCCCCTTTGATCTTCTGGCTCCAATTCTCTGCTTGTTAAACGCTTCTCGAAGTAAAGAGCTGGGGGCAGACCTCTCTCTTCTGCTGCCTCCCTTCTCTGGAACAGTCCCCCTCCCGTCCCTCTCTCCCTCTCCATCTTGAATCGGATCTCCTCAGGTTGCGCAAGCAACTCTTTCTCTTCTCCTCCTCCCCTCCCTCCTGTGCTAACCATCCCCACAGTCGCTGAGATTGGTGGCCTAGTCCCTCATAAATCCTATAAGGACCGGCCATCTGCCCAATCATCACCAGCATCTGCCCCCACCCTGCACTGGCCTCTCGGCCCACACCTGCCTGTCGGGCAGTCTGTCACAGGCCTTACCGGTCCACCCAAAGCACTTACGGTTGGGTGTTAGACCTCCCATTCGCTTGGGATGTCCCCGCCCTCGCACTTACCTATTGCCCCCGCAGCAGTCACTTCTGACACCCACCCCTGTGCCCCCCACCCCTTCCTCTTTTCTCTGCACTTGTACGTCCCGAATATCACAAGGCCTAGTAGGACTGCTGTTTTGTTTTAGGATTTATACATGGTCATTATTCTTTATTTGTTCCCTTGCTCCCTCCCTTTTTGCCTTTTGGCACTTTGAAACACTGTTTTGTTGTATAAGCGCCTTATTAATGACCAATACCAGTTGTACGTGCTCTAAAGCATGTTGAAGGGAAGGAGGTAGATGTGCTGCGCTTGCGCAAATTAGGTGGCAATCTATCTAAGTTGTCATTCTTTACTACATTCCAATCACGCCCCAAAACAAGTTCACCCCTCTAGAATTGGGCCAAGCGTGGGAATAAGTACAGGTAAAACTGATTGTGATGTTGTTTTGGGCCGTACACTGAAAAGATAGTCAGTTTCATCCTGCGCGGTTCCTTGCAACTCCCTTATTGAGTGTCTTCACTACTTCCTTGCGTTCCCTGACCGCGTGCCTGGCGCATTGCCTCGCGCTGCCTGTCTGGTTCTTTGCAACTCTCTAACTGCGTGTCTCGCAACTTCCTCACGCTCCCCGACCGCGTGTTCCGTGCACTTCCTCGCGTCCACCCCCCTGCTCTGCCTGGACTACCCTGATCACTGTTTGTCCTACTGTGCTGTTTCTGCCGTATACTTGCCTACATAGGTCATCTCTTTTCATTGCTGTTGCTTTCCCCATTGGCTGCCCTGTTTTGCTAACATTGCCTGTATTTCTGCTTATTCTTCCCTCATCTAGGTCCGCTTTCGCTGATTTTCTCCTGTACTGGTTTTCTGTGGTTTTTGTTTTCACCTCACTGACTGCCCTATTCTGTACTGCTGTGTGTTCCGTTGAACTCTCCCTTCCTCTAGGTTCTCAAAACCAAAACAAGGACAAAGTAGTTGGCGTATATCTTCTTAACAAATCGTTAATTTAGCAAACTGCTCCACTTTTGTCTTAGCTCTTGTCATATTGTTCAATTGTCGACTGTTGTCTCATCCCTCTTTGTCTCGTCTGCTTGCACCCCTCCCTGTGTCCTTTTTTAGTGTCTCCCCGCCTCCCCCCCTTCCATCCCCTAGCTTCTTCTCTCCTCTCCCTACCTACTCTATGGTGCTCTGTTTCTCCTATCTTTTTTAACTGCTTCTCTATCGACTATCCTGCTCTCCTCACTAAATCTGGTAGGAAGAAGTTTAAAAAGGACATCATGGTCTCCAACCCAGGCCTCCCTATCGCTGACACCTATACCAGTGCCTCCTGCAGGCAAACACTTACCGATATCCTTTTTGTTGTTCCCTCGCCAGACCTATGGACTCTTTATATGGTCTCTGTGCTTGCTCCTTTCTCTAAATCCCATTAATGCTGGCACCCGGTTGGAGGCCCCCTTCCACTCCTCTAAGGTCATTATTAATGTTTACCTGAATGGTACCGTCTTGGTCCAAGGACCTCAGGGCAACCTTCTCCTCTTTGATAGACTCTTCCCGCTCCTCATCAATCTCCTTTCCTCTCCTGCTGTCCTCTCCCCCCCCCCCATGGTTTCCTTGACTCCTCCTGCTGTCTCCTCCTTGGCTACCTTGCCCCTCCCTCAGGCTTCTTCTACACCTCCGCAGGGAGTACCTCTGATTTGTACCCCTCCCCGGAAGTCTTTCAAGGACGGCAAACCTTCTCCATATTGCCACTCTCAAATCTTGCTCTGCTATCAAACACTCCTCTGACATCTGCCGGGTCCTGGAAGAACTTGACCTCAATGTCCTCAGTCTCACCCGAGACATGGTTCATGGCCAACTCTGTCACAAGCTTTGACACTCTCCTCCCTGATGGCTAAAAGGTCCTCTCCGTGCCCAGATCCAACCGTTCTGGAGGTGGTATAGCCCCGATCTTCCATGAGTGGATTCCTGTCTGGGACCCCCTGGGCCTAGGGCGGAGCGTTGCTCCGGCAAGACATTTTTTGCCGGAGGGCCGCTCTGTCTTGTTCCGGCCCATTTCCTGCTCTGCTTGAGCCCTGCCCTTAACTTGAACCTTGCTCAATTGTCGTTGTGGCACCAGATCTGTAATAATTCATAGGGAGTACTGTGATGCCTGAAATGCATCGGAGGGACAGGGCCTCCGTATCCTTGTCCTTTACTGCTTTTTATCGTGTGTTCTGTCGTGTTTTCCGCGCAGGAGTTCATGTGGGACTCCTGGCGGTGCAGCTCTTTCTTTTGGTTTGGTGAACGGACCCGTGGGATACCCTATGGCACCCATGGGTGGGGGTACAACCCTGTGCCCCTAGTGTATGTTTTTGGGCACCTGTGGGTGGACCACAGAGCAGGGTATGGGCTGGTGGCAGCTCCATGCTGAATTTGACAGGTGCGCGGAGTATCCTCCATTTTGGGATACCCCGGCCCTGCCATTGGGTTCAGTTGATTCCTGATGGAAAACAAGATGGCCCCGGTGGCCTCTTGCTTTCTATTACCGATTACCTTGTTTTCCCAAAGTCCTGGGAAGCCCTGACTCTGTCCCTTCCCCCTGACTGGCTGTTGGGTGGAAATGCCATATATGGTGTTGTTGTGAAGGCCCGGCCAGACTAGCTGGCGCCTTCCCGGTGATTTATGTTGTGGGTACCTCCTGTGGGTGGGACCCGGGTGAATAGAATGTGTGACGAATATGCATTCTGTGTTGTGATGTCTAGTATCTGGTGGTTGACACAATGACTGAGACAGCCCTGCCCTAAACCGGTATGAATGCAGCTTGGAGTGTTGAATGGCTCGGTACTTGTCCCAATACACTTAACTTGTTGTGAGTGTCTGGAGAGAAGTGAATGGCCTGAATACCTTGTGTGCCTGATTGGCTGCCTGCCTGCATGAATGCCCGTAGTCGTGATTGGATGCTTGAGTGTGACCCAGCGGAATGAATGGGAGATCAACAGTATATCTGGGGACCTTTCACTGCTAGGAATCGTGTTCAGAAGCTGAAGTCCACTACGACGAGTAACTGGAGTAACTGAAGCTTGACCGTGAAGCCCTGCTGGACGAGAAGAATTGCTGTTGCTCTCCTTCACAATCTGAAAGCTGCTGTGCCTCCAAGGACTGACCCAGAGAGGACCTGGTAAGGTGCCCTCTTCCCGAGCTACGAGGGACCATCGTGCACAGCTGATCTTTGCCAACGCTCTCTGGTAGACAGACCTTCGACAGGCTCCGACCCGATACAGGGACTGCTGCGGAACTCCAAGGAGAAGCACTCTGACTGTTGTCCGCCACTGTCGACGACCGCCATCGCCAACCGGAGCCGCCGTGCTCCCGTTTGCCTAAGAACTTCAATTGATCATCGGACGCTCTCGCTTGCATCGTCATCCGCTTGTCTCCCGCTGGAGAAGGCCCGACCGTCGACGCGCCGAGGAGCATCCACCGGTGGGTTTCCCGCCACCTAAAGGCCGCAGAGACGCCGACGATTCGACACCCTTGCTGGGCCACAGACGAGCACCGCTTGGAACGAAGCTGCCACTTCATGGCCGTAGTTCAACCTGTTCCCCGTCGGACGTTTGACGACCCGTGACTCCCGCCTTAAAGGGAGGGCATTCAAGAAGGGCCGTCGATTCCCCGACACCGAATGCTGAGTTCCTCGACACCTCTCGACGATCCGTGTCTCCTGCCTTAAAGGGAGTCACTCAAGAAGGATCCGTCGACGCATCGTCGGAGAACTCTACTCCACCAGGTACATTGGGGGGGTAAAACCTTAATTAGGAGGAAGTAAGACTATTGAACATATGGACTGGGCTTGTGCTATACATCTTTATTTACAGGTTGCCCAGGTGGGGGGATCTCCACACAGAACTGTGTCTAGGTAACGGGGCCAGCATTCTGTCTAGTGTTCCAACCATCTTACGTTCCTGCCTATCTCTATTGCTGGTTTCCTCGTTATCAATCTGTGTGACATTTTAACCGTACAGTTGATGCACTTTAATGAGATTCGATAACATTAGTGGTACCACTTTAGAATTGTATATATTTATCATTATTGACTTCCGAGTACAAAGTGCGTTATTGTGATTGTGTACATACCCTTGAATATTAATTATATAAAGACTGTGTTTTCAGTATACAGTGTGTGGACATTCCTTTGTGGGGGTTCGGGGACTACACTGTACTTAAGAACCAGCCTGCATCACCTCCTGAGAAGCTAGGCCTTGATTGCTCGACCACGTACCAATAATAGAGAATCTTGGCTGGGGTCCTCTGTGCCTCTCCTCTACCATATAGAGAGCGGAAGTACAGACACCCCCTACCAGTCTTTGCAAGTACGAACAAATTACTTTCGGTAGTTGACCAAAGGCATGTGGTTGGGAGGTAAAAGGAAAAGTCTGGGGAGGTTTTTGGGAGCTGAGCCATGCTTAGTGTATAAAGCTAAGTATAACACTTTAAAGTTGTTTGACGGGGCGCCAATTCATGAGTAATGGGGGCTCGTTTTTCCATGCTAAAAATAGGACGAGCGTCACAATTGTAATCTCTATGTAATGTATGCAGAATGTTGGTGGGGAGGCTGAACCATATGCAGATATGAAACGCACACCTCCCCACCTATCAAGTGGGGGGTTTTGGGTTGATGAGAGCCTATTGAAGTTGAAGTGTATGGAGGGGTGTCTGACTTGCTGTAAGTGTAAAGTGAGTCCAGAGCAGGCGGCACCCACCAAATGTAGATGTTGAACGGTATGTAAAGCACCCATTAACACTTAAATGCATGTTAGTACTCTAAGGGGGAGATTAGCCCCCCTTAGGATGGAGGAGATACAGTGTTACACATTGAGCATCCACTGGCCTGGGTAAAGCCGACGGAATGGACTTCTTGCCGGACCATATACTGTGGGCGCAAAAGTGAGTGCTACACCTTCTGGGTCGGTATGGAAGGATTCCTCACCTGTTGCTGATGAGATGTAGTAGACTTCACACCATTGAGTCGGCTCCACAAGTTTAGCCGCAGGTGTTAAAAACAGAAGAAAAGTCTTGCTTACTGACAACCAGAACTAGAAAACTGGTTACATGAGATAAAAGAACATTTCAAGTATTCGTTGCCAAAGTATGACGTTAAATAACAGCACCAGACCAAAAAAACACAGGTGACTGAATACATTGTAATTGTACAGTAAAGCAGTTTGCATTGCCCTAGGTGGAAAGTTAGGCTCCCCGAGTTCAGACCCATCACCATTGAGAGCTAGCCTGAAGTGCTAAAAAACATGAACATATGACTTGAGATGGTAAAACCTGTTCAACAAAAACACATCCGATTTTAAATTCCAATTTCTGCAACGCCACCTCCCCCCCGCCCCCCCTTTCATCCCCCATTCACCCTCACGTCTGAAAATAGGGTATGGGTGGAGAAAAGTAGTTTTTATACCAAAATCTGTGGGGTCCAGGCAGCGTCAAGAATTAAGAGACTGGGGGTCTCTTTTACAACACGTCTTTCAACGGGATTGTGCCATTCCAAAAATCGGGCCCTGTGCCGGCTTTGCCCTGGACTTGAATAGATTCCTAACAGCCGCATTTCATGAACTGTGTTGTAAGCAAAAAATGTTACGTTGTTTGGTGCCACTAGATAATTGAGTCATGCGTAATTGGGTGTTTTTTAACATATGCCCTGTATTATGAAATGTGTATGTGCAAAGTGTTTATATATTATTGTACTTTGTGATTTTAACGTATGCATTAGCACTCTGATGTTTCGATTCCTGCACTTTTTTGTGTTGGGATGTGATATATGAATGAAATTATGATGATAATATGTATGAATTCCTCCCTTTGATGACTTTGAGTCTTAAAATAAGTATATTGATAATGACCCACTCGGACCTTTTGCTAGTGTTTATATGTAAAGTTCCCCGGTCATAGTGTTGCATTGGGACATTCACACATGTTTATTATAGTCTGTGCATATATGCCAGGTGGTCAGCGACTTGCAACTCTTAAGATATTTTGACCAAAAAAAATCCAATGAGCACTCTCCGTTGACTATGCTGGCTGGGGGTTGGTGGGTGTGCCTTGCTGAGGGAGGCATGCATCAAAACGTGCACACTGTGCCCGGTTCTTGGAAATGCCAGGATGAGAAATAGCAGCTGTGCATCGCAAGTCGGCCCTGATGTCCAGGGCTCGTCGGCAACAGCTTACTGCTATCTACATCTGGCAGCAATAATAGTTGGGATGTACCAAAGAGTGTACAATAATGGATAGACGGGGACGATTGGTTTGAAGACTGAACAGTTGAAAGAAAACATTTAACCTTTTGGCTGCTGGAGTCCCCTGAGAAGTTGTTATCAATAATTACAAGCACTTGCCCAGAGAATGGAGTTGCCTGGCGCCTGATGGGTGGGGGAGAAGGGAGAGCATACAATTCCTCCAACTCACCCTGGAATTAAGATATGTATGTGTACATTCTAAGGTCAAAATTGGCTCACTTGTATATGACGTGTACATGGGTTCCCACGTCATGAGTGCATATATATCTGTGGGTCTAAACTCCATCTGTGTGGCAAGATTTCATTTTACACAGCGGTCCTTCAGATCAGCTAGAAGCGAGAAGTCCTTGAGAAGCCAGCCTGAATGCAGAGCAGAGTTCCTCTGATCACATAGAGGATTCAACACGTGAAAGCGCGTCAGTTAATAGGCCGTATTCAGTTGAAGACTCCATCATGTGAAACCGTGCAAGGACGCTTTGTGTGAACGCGTGAAACGCTAACATGTTTCCTCTTTAGGACGTGACCAACTAAGGAAATGTCCCCTTTTGTATTAATGGTTCCTCAGTGGTATCAGTTCAAACTTGTGAAAGAAACTGGAACCTATGTTGTGCATTTATATGTAATCAGCTTGATATGTAACAAATTATTTTAAAAATATATATATATATATATATATGTTGTAAAAGAATGTTTTCTTTTTAGCAATTCTTTTGTAATGTTTAATTATATTCTGATTCATTATATGTTCTCTTTTGTAAAGGTTTCTTTGGGAACCATATACAAAATACATTTTAATTAAAAAAATAATAATGAACAAACAGAAATATGCCGACAGGTATTTCGTGTGTAACTGCTTGCTCAAGGCAGTAGGAGTTACTCGTGTTATGTTCTTATGAAACCATAACACATATAATATTACATGACTCATTCATTAAATATATCTTCTTATGGTTCGAACCATTACTAATTTGCAGTGCTCCCACTGGAAATGTTTTAGTTCTTACAGATGCATCATTTTACGTAAAAGAAAAAAAATCTAGTTATGGGCAATCCACATACTGCATCAACGTACAAGCTTGAATCTCAAGTATTAGTTCATAGCTAATTTGTAAAGTACGCCGTCCGATTCATATTGGTCAACACTTCTTCCTGGTTATACAAATATCTGGCCAGTGCAAGTATTAATCGTGTGCTGTCACCTCTCATGGCACGTTCCCAGAACTACTGCCGTGCAACAGCTGTTAAATCAGGGGAGAAGTCACCCATCGGCTGTAATCTACTAATTTTAAAATTTGGACAGTCAACAAGTAAATGTTTTCTAGTTTCGTCTCGGGCAGAGACGAGACAAAATCGACACAGACCATTATTTCCTTCAAGAAGTGGAAATGTATACTGGACTCGCTCTAGGGTCGGTGATTAGTTTAATTTAAACCTCATATAAATACGACAGACCCTAGGACAAGGACATTTGAGTAACTATGCCAAGCGACTAAGTCTTTTTCTTACAAATGTGTTATTATCCGTGGTAGAGATCCAATCTGAGTCGTAGAATTTGGTTTTTACATTCGGAAGACCCAGAATTAAATCGTCCACATTATTATGTGTTTTCTGATTGAGATAATTGAAAACAGTTCTGATATTTGTGTTTGTTGAATTAAGGTGGCAAAATGCAAGTCATTACCTCTGCTCGAATTGGTTTGTGCGGATTCTTACAAGCTCAAGATCTTTTGTGTCCTGTGCAGTCCTTCCTCTTGTGGAGCAGCCATGCAAGTCCAAGGCACTGGTGTTCCCCTATCATGGCATCTGCCATTCGCACTCTTTGGGAAATCCGGCATCTCATGCACTACCCCGATACTGGTCTTTGCATCATCATTGGAGCTTGCATCGCTCGATAACTCACAGCCTCCCGATTGGCTAAACCAATGTGCATTAAAGCTGGCATCTCATGTGAGTGCAAATATTGCTTTGAGGAGCTCTCTTTTGTAAAGCAGCCCCAGTGAGTGGCTATCATATCATTGACTAACTGCAAGTATTTTTCAAAGCAGCATTGTAACGATAGGAGGGATGAGCACACCACATTATACATATATGAAGAGATATCCGTGGTTTCTGTTTGATGGACCCTTCAAAATCACTTTGCTCAAACTTGTTTATGCTGTTTGCAACATTGCCACAATTCGTAATAATTTCATGGCACAAACTTAATGCGCGTTTCACCTTCAAGATGTTCAGCTAATGTGCCTGCTTGAAGGGGGTGTGTGTTGTACCATCCCCAGTGCATGCTTCCATGTGGCCTAGAGAGGGGATTCATTTTAAAATGCAGGATGGTTCAAGTGTAAAATGTTTGGTAAAATGCATGGATTACTAATGTCAAGAATCTAAATATATGGCAAACATGCCTGGACTGGCAACTAGGAGAACTCGGGAGATTTCCTTGTAGGCCTCTGCACCATGGGCCTCTCTGGTATTTCCGAATGTTCCCATTGAAAAAGGGTTGGACTTGCTGACAGTGTGTAATGTGGGGGCAACTTTGACAATTATTTCCAGTGCCTCCTTTGGTTCCCAGTCCACCCCTGATGGCAAATGGAGAACCAATTCATTCTTCCGAACTGGATCAATGACATGATGTGGGAATTTGAGCTGGCAAGTGCTGTCCTTGAAGAGATTGTATGTAGTTGAAGATCATCTGTTGTTGCTGCTGCAGTGGGGGCTAGCTGTGAAAGACTCTAGTGCATAGTCCACCAGCAGGGCCTAGCCAAGCGTAGATCGGCAGCAGAAATCCAGCAGAGATCTGCTTCCTTGTTGGGGCTTCTGGTTTCAACGAGCCAGTGGTGTCTATGAAAACATGCAGTCTATCTGGCTTTTGCACCCCGTGCGTGGTGGTGCTCTTTCTGTAGCACTGGCAAGCTATATCCCCCTCTGCTGCTATTCCTGTGGAAACCCGAGTATGCTCCAATGGGCAGCCCTCTTTCCCTGAGCCATTCCCAGTGCATAGGTCTGACTCTTTGATCTTCCTTTCCCTGCACTGCTCTTGCAGGCTTCCGAGTCTGCTCCAGGATGAGCCCACTGTGGAGGATCTCTGTCTGCCCAGTTCTGCCCCACTGTTCCCTTGTTTTGTTTGCAGGTTAACTGCACGGGGGACACTCCCCTGTGCTGCTCGTTTTCTTTTTTTTCTCTCTCCTTCGCATGTCTGGGACTTCCGTTAGCTGTGTGCCTTCCAGGAGATCTCCTGATTCCTCCTGCCTGCTTCAGTGCTTGCATTATTCATTGGTGGCCATTGTAACATGACTGCAAAAACGTTGATGTTGTACTTTGACCATACACTCTTGAGAGTTCTCCAGAGTATGCTACCGCCTCACACTGATTGGCTCATTGTGACAGAAGTGGGTGAGAGAAAAAGTTTGTGTAACTGCTGGTTCCTGGCTACTGGAGTGAAAGAGAGCATTTATTGTGCAACCAACACCCTCTTAAAAAGTGCTCTTTCAGGAAACAGTCAGAGGCTGAAGTCCACATTACGGGGGATAAGTACCTTGAGTTGGTGGACGCAATCCTCTACCCTTGGCGTTCAAGCACTCGGTGCACCAGCACAAATATGTAGAGGATTTTCCTGTAAAGGGCCTTCCTGAGTGTATGAGGCTAGCGCCGCTCGGGAGGACGCCATGCAAGAGGGTAACTTGAAGACATTGATCCTGTTTGCCTGCCAAACCTTGAACAGCGCAATCACCGATCATTGCCCTTTTTTTTGCATCATTACGGTCGTTGTTACAGTTTTACTTGAACTGTTGTAACACATTGCCACACCTTGGAGGCTCCCGATTTATTTACGGCACACAGCACTCGTCTTGGAATATTCTGGAGTCTGGTTACAGCATTGCGTGCGAATTTAAAATTCTCTCTGCGATTCGGACCCCGAACATGAATGCACATTCTCTGTGTTAAAATTCCAGTGGTATGTCTGGTGGGGGTGGGGTATCCGACGAGGCTACAACCTCCATCTGCAATGTGTATTTTCGGAAACTCTCGCCGAATGCATCTAGAGCCCTGAGCCGTCCAATGTAGGCATACAATGAACATCACAATTATTGGTCATTTTACAGGTGAGCGATGCATTCACTCTGCGGTGACGCTGGCCTCGGCCCGCCCCCAGCCCGTCTCCTAGCAGCGGTGCATTCCCAGCATTACGTCGCCTGGCCCGGGTGGGAGGCCTTGCCTGGGAAAGTGGGAAGCGCGAGTGTGGTCCGCGGCGCCCCGCCTCGGTGTCAGTCACCGGAGCCCCGGCCGCTGCTCGGGGCATGTTTCATGTTGCCTGGAATGCCGGCGCCTGTTTTCTCGGGCTCTGCAATCAAGGTGCCCATGAAGGGCTGCGGAGTTACACAGCTGCAACCGCGACATGTTTTAACACAGACCGAGGCAGCCGCTTGTATTTTCTTTATGATGTCGAAGGAGACAATAGGGGCTCCTCGCAGACATTAGCAGCTGGAAAATGAACGTTAATTGCCCTGGGAAGTGGAATCTTAGAACGACTAGGGAATGTAATGCTCATAAGAGCACGCAGGGGTGCTTTCATGCTTCATCCGACCTCTCCTTAGTAATTACAGGTTGGCAGCAGGAAGTGTACTGCACAGGTAGTTTCTCATGCCGATTACCGGAAAGGAGACGACCCCGGGCTCTCTGTACAGTAGCACTTAACACCAGGACGTGGGTCTGTGGTCCTGTTGCAACACACGGTTTAAAAGGGGAGACATCGTGAGTTGACTGGTATTTGCACCATTCCCGTGAAAGCTTGTGTCCCAACATCTGTTTGAGAGATGGCCCGCCATCTGTGTGTGGCTACATTCAGTAATTGTGGGCCCATAAAGTTGCTTTAGGGGTCATTGCATTTGCAACTGTTTCAATACCAACTTTTGAAGGGCATTGCATGGCCGTGGAGCGTTCATTAATGTCGTGGTGGCATGGTTATGCGCTCGCAGTTAAGAGCATAGAATATTCCAGGTCAGTGGGGCTCGCGCACCCACTACACCTCCCCTAGTCAGTGTCATTTCTGTTATGCTAGTTCTGGTAACTTGAGGGCTATTTGGTTTCAGGCATTCCCGATGTCATGCTTGAGATAAAAACAGACAGCATTTCCTGTTGGCTTTCGTACCCTTGAATGCAAGGAGTCAGAGAGTTGGCCCTGGTCTTTCGAACTGCTGTCTAGAGTGAAACCTAGAAGTACATGGACGTACTGTGAGGGGGCACCAGTCTGCATTCTACTGGTAAAGAAGGTGTGCCTTGCATCCCCTCATAGAGGGCTCCTCGACCCTTTCTTATCCAGATGCTTTGAGATAACATTTCCATTTGCCCTAGGCAGCATAGTCATGAAAGCTGTGTTCTCGATGTAAATTTAAAAATCCATCTAAAAAAAAAATGTTTTGATGGGTAAGCTGTTGTTAATGTAGGTCAATTATTATGTATGCACAATCTTTGTATATTTATGTGGTTATCTTCTCTAACATAAATAATTCAATGAGAAATCATATAATTGCCAAATGTTTAGAATTATCTGTCAAGCTTGTAGTAGCCATAAAGGTGTCCCTTACCTTCTGTGTTCGCGGGTGCCATTTTGGATGATCTATTTTTGCCGTGGCTTCCGTCACACGTACATGACACGCAACGTCATAGCTGCGACGTGTAAAGAAAAATAAACCAATCTCATGTGCTATCCCGGCAGCTGTCGTATTTTGTGGGCATACAATATTATATACAGTTTATAAAATACAGACTATTGCACAGTGGTGATCCACCATTGTCGGATGTATCCAAAAATACTGCAGAAGAACTCTGGCACAAGTGTTACCATTGTGTGACAAAGTGTCCCTGTTGCAATTAAATAGTCTGCCTCTGTGCACCTGTTAATATTGGTACGTCCTAGCCTTGAATTTACTCTTGGAGAGGTGGATCCTCTATTCAGTTAATTAATTAAATCGGATATTACCAATTAGTTGGTGTATATGAACAGAATTTGGATTTGAGCAAAAAGTCCATTCCCTGTAATCAGTTGTGTCAATAATCTGCACAAATAAAACCCCTGCACTTGTCATGAAGCTGGTAATTATCTCCACAATGGTGGTTCGTCTTTGCAGTCTGAGGTTGTGGCTGCACTCTTACAGTGTACGTGCAAATCAATCCTGGCACGACCATAAAGCAGCTAGATGACGTATCTTTAATACATTACCCCACCACTGTCCCCATACAGATACATTGAGCAGTTTGTACATACAATTTTAGCCAAATATATATATATATATATATATATTCTGTTTACAATCTGTTGGTACCATTGTGATGATATGTCATACCTGTAATGTTCTGCCAAGATATGCGCCCGGTTGCCCTTGGGCCTGGTCTGCGCTATACAAATAAAACAAATAACAAATTAACATGTTTCTCCTGGCTATGCATTCCCCTTCTCAACCTGCTATCTTCTGGCTCCAGTCCCAAATAAAGAAAATATATCAAGAGTATCTCATTTGAATCTAATGTATATTATATAAATACAAAGGTCATCCTCGGCACACTTGATGTACATTACAGTCTTGGTCGAACACATTATTAAAATGAGTGAGGTAGCTTGCCTACGCCATGGTTGCAACTGTAATATTGAGACACGTAAGTATCATCTCCAATAACATCAAGTCTGAATACATAGTACAATGAATACATGTATATATATTAGAATCACAGCTTGAATGTAACATTTTAAACCACCTGTGTATCATGTCTACTATCACAATAGGCAAATAAGTTGAATCCGTTAACTAATACAGACGACAAAGGAGCATCTGCAAAAAAATATTGTGCTCATGTTCTTTGAAAAATATTGTGGTATATTGTAGTTCACAGATTATTCCCGATTTACAATTGCCTGTGTAACAGCCGTTTCCAAATACATAAATCGTGTCTTAACAAATAAGTATATTGATAAAAGATATAGAGAAACATAGTAAGCTCATGTTCTATATTGAGACCCTTTGTGGTACACAGTAGCTTACAGATTAGTCTTGATTCCAGTTGTTTTAGGGTGCGTTTCTGATCTCCACCCCTTTTACCACACCTTGTAGCGGAGGTGAGAGGGTTAGTTGGGAGGTTGCTGTAGTAGGCCTGCTCATTTAAAAAACAAAACAAAAAAAAACAGCTCAAACCATATCATTTGAGTGGAGTGAATCAAGTGCAGCCTGTATGCTATGTCACTAATGTTTCACTCGGGGCTGAATATACCCTTGCTGTCTGCAAAAAGGCACTCCTTGGGTGTTTTTCTTTTAAAATTGATCCCGCCCTGGAAGGGATTCTACTTAGTCCACGGTATATGGCGGATAATTGATTCAGTTTCTGCAGTCTAGTTTGTGCATCACCCATTATTCATTCCAGTATGGCTGCCTCCTGCTGTACAGTCTGACCGAGTGGCTTACTGGATGCTGCTGCACATCGCCCTGTTAGGCCATGGCATGCGTCCCACAGGAGATCCGAGCACCACCCCCAGCAAGCTACTAGAGATGGCTCAAAATACAGCTTCACTGTTTATCTGCGTGATGCTGCCTCCCGTTCTGTGTCAATCATCACATCGCCGTGGCTACCCCACTCTCACCAGCCGGCTTTCCTGCTGACCCGTGGCAAGGTGAGCGGGGACCTGCCCAGTTCAAAGTCTGTTAGGTCTCTCTGAGGTTTTGCTGCTCCAAAATTCTCTAGGTATTGTACAGCTGTATGGGGCCTCCGTCATTTATGGATCCCTCCTCTGCTCTGTTTCCTACCATTACTCTGGAAGATTGTCCCTGACTCAGAAAGCACTAGGAGGTTTGTGGCCTTCCTGATCAAGCTCCACCCACCAGAGCACCGTTTCCACGTATGTTGCTGCCTTTCACATTCCTACTTTTAGCTGAAAATGTAAAAAAAACCTATCCACCAGGGGTGTGGGTGTCTGGCACACCGAAGACTTCGATGCCAAAGACCTTAATGCGCTTTTATTTTCTAGTGGCTTTCCATGCAGATTTGGCCGGTTTAAAAATCTGCCTGGGGAGAGTGTGCTGTAGGAACTCAATGGACTTGCCTTTTTCACAATCCTCGGGGAAGTCCAAAATGAGTACCTTGTTCTACGGAAAAGTTCCATGAATTAATAGATTGCATTTTCTCCACTGTCTGACTGGGACACTTTCCTTTCCGAACTGAGAGGGTTTCCCCCCCAGTTTAGTATGTTGCTGCTCAAGTGCCAAGAACCTACAGTTAAAGTAGTCCGGCGTTTCCTCAAGTCGGCTCGGGCCCTGCTTAGAGGCAGCCAAGTCCTCATCCAGCTTGACATCCTTGCCCTCTTCAGACATCCCCGCTGCCTTAGGATTCGCTCCGCCTTCATCTTTGGTCCTGTTTTGTGGTGGGCGGATGGTTTGTCTTTTGTAGGGTGTGGTATGTTTAGCAGAGGGCATTGTGCTGCCCGACCCAAATAAGTCAAATCTACCTGAGTATAGTTTCAAGGGTGTGGACGCAGAAGCTCTGTCGTCTCTAGGCTGCTATGCCCCCCAACAGAAACTTCCAGTTTCAGTTGCCGTTGCCTACAGTTGGACAGTCCCCCTCAACTGCATGATTTGGATCGAAGCTTGCAAAGAAAATATCTACTGTTTTTGAGATTGCCATGATTATTTACTGCTTGATTGCTTTTGTTGTTGTAAGAACAAGCTGCATTTTCTGTCTTGCTAGCAGTGCTCTTCCCCTCCCCCTGCTTTTAGTAAGAACATGTCACAGGCTGCACTGCTCAATGAATAAGGGGCGAATGGAGGCAATTGCTCACTGGTTCTGTGGACTGTAAGAGTTGGGAGGTGTGTGGCAGTTCAACACTTAAGGCTCAAAAGGAGGAGACGTGCGTTTGGCTGCGTTAAGCAATGCAGGAAGTGTGCAGGTTCACCACACCATGCATTTGCCATCCACAAGGGCTGGACATGTGGGCTCTGACTTTTTTAGTGGTTTATACTTGAATCTGTTCAGCATTGCCCTTGGTTTTAGATCTGACAGTGTAGCCGTGATGTCTATAATAGTTTTCTCTCTACACAGTTTCTTTTAGGGATGATGGACTGAATTTGTAAAGTCGGCTGCCCAGCATGTTCTGTGTAGATAGATGACAGAGTGTGTGTGTGTGTGTGTGTGTGTATATATATATATGTGTGTATATATATATATATATATATATATATATATATATATATATATATATATATATATATATATATATAGTCACTCAGTCTTGAAGCCCATCATTTCATTAGTTAGTGCGTTTCGGGAGCATGTATTCACTTTTTAGGCTCCCAGTTGTTAAATTGGAAGAACTAAATAGCCCTGCTTTCTGAAGACCAAAGTTACTGGCCTGTTCTAACGGTGACAGGAACGCAGAAAAAAGGTGTAAGGCTTTTTTTTGCAGGCGGTGACTCTGCAGAAGTCTTCAACCTTGTTTAAAAGGATATGGAACCCATTGAGGATGGCAGACGGTGTGCATTTTCCTTGCACCTGCAAAAAATCAGAACAATCCGTCTTTCTAAGTGGCGCGATGCCAGCAGCCATTGGTGGAATTGAACAGTTCTCATAAAAGCGACCACCATCATTGCTGATCTCTGCTGTGTGTATGGCACATATCGCCATTGAATAGTTAATTATATGTGGGACGAAATGCCTAATAAACCGTGTTTCACTGCATGCACAGTCATTTTACATTCCGTGAACGCCGTCTCGGCTTTGGGCCTCACCACGAGTTGGGCGGTATCCCTTAAATGCGGAGGAAACATTGTTACCGCCGCATTTAAGGATCCGCCCAATTTCAAGTCTGGCATGTTTACCGCCAGCTCAGAGCTGGTGGTAAACACGCTGCAAAATGCCAATTTTTGGTGCAATTACCATCAGTGGTATTACCGCGCAGTAATTGTGTTGAAAATTCCCCATTGGGTCTAATGGACCCTTTGCACCCAATGGGGGATGGGAAAGTAACGGTTAGCTCCCAACCCGTGATTTGGTGGTAATATTGCCAGACAGATGGATTCTAACGCAAATAAAGTTGGGCGGTATCCCAGCCGGGATATTGCCCAACTTGTGATAAAGCCCTTTGTTTGGAAGAGCATTAAATTGGCTCATGATTCACCACTACCTGACTGCAGTCTCGGAATCTGAAGAAGGCCCAGCTTTTTAATTTTATTAATAAAAATGATGCAGGTAATTCCATCTTTGAAAGTTTAATCTGCTAATCATATTCCCCTTTCATAAACTTCATGCCAAAAGTATAGTGTAAACTTGTGCCCTGCAGAATGAGTAGCGTGATCTGCAGCGCCTGCTCTTAAGTGGCACAGAGCGGGTTCAGAGGTAACAGATGCCCATCTGACAGCTGCAGTGACAGCCAAGTCTCAGCATTGAAAGGATGGAATTTAAGATATGCACCCCCCCCCCCCTGTTCCAAAAATGACGTAACTATGAGGATGCTGTCCTGATGGCATGCTAAACTGTAAATATAAGCCATACCTGCGTTTCGGTGGCCAGAATCTCCCATAATTATCCAAGCCACATCAATTTGATATCTCACTGCATAAACCCAGTTCAGCCGTGGAAGGATTATGTACATTTCGCCTAACTAGGCTGTCCTGCTCTTGCTAGCAAGACCACCTCAATATACCCATTGTGATCCAACCACCATCAAGGATACCTGACATTCTCCTAATAATCTGCCAACCTGGAAAAGAAATTGGAGAACCATCAACAGCATAGACCTAAACGCAAAACTGGAAGCCACAAGACCATCACTCACAGACCTAAATGCAACTGGCATAGAAGAAAGGACAGATAAATTCCTAAAATTTATCACGAAAACAATAGATGAGAACGCATCAGAAAAACCTTTCTACTGTGAGAAACCTAAAGGTGTCTCACCTGCTACTCCCCGGGCATCTGTAATCCAGGTGGCCGGGACACGGCCATCGCTGTTGGATCCAGTTCCTGGGGGTGGACCAGTGTGCGAGGATCGCCTGGATGGGGGGGGGGGAGGGTGTCTTCGGGGAGTGGAAGTGGGACGCCGAAGGGTGAGACGCGGTATCCCGTTTCCTGTAACACCTTTTCCCCATCCTACCAGGTAGGATACCTGGAAGCGCATCAACCCCCCAACCCCTTCCGACACAAACACTTTCTCACGGACAGTTCATCATGAGCGTCAACGGACAGAGCCATATACCAGACGTGTCCCAACAACCTGGTCAGGCAGTTACTAATCATTACACACACACCCGAGTCCCATCACACTTCACAACACTGATAAAAGGCGGAGCACAAAAGCACACACTGAGCGAGGGAAAGCACATGAGGAAGCAGCTGTTCCGAAGTGTTGATTTAACACGAGGAGAAAGGTGGCGAGACCGGAGAGGGTTGCAAGGAGGGAAGTACCCTTCACCTGTAGAAACCGTTACTTTTACGAGCCTTGGAAAGTGAGAGGCCTAAGACCGGGAACTGAAACCGAACAAGCCTATGCTGTGCATCAAAAGTATCTGGGGCGCTCCCGTGTCGATAACACAGGCCGGGAGGAGCGATTGCTGCTGTAGTACTATCCTTGGCTCATGCAAGAAAGCCACGCAAGTAGAAGCAGCACAGCCAGTGAGTCGGAAAAACTGATACAAAATCCGCTTGTTTGAACCAAGGTTGCAAAACATTGTAAGAAGAAATCCACAAAGGACAGTGTTTGAAACGCATGTGATGAGAAGCGCGAACAAGTTGAAACAAAAGCAGTGAATGTACTTGCAAAAAGCCAAATCATATACCGTGTACAGAGTGGTCCGGCGCCACGTGGGTGCTCATTCAAAGGTCTCTGTTAGGTATCCAACTGAATAGCAGCTTCATTGTAAGAAAGGAACTTTGTATCGAAGTCGTCCTGCGACAGGTCAAGCTAAACCCTGTGCACATTCGAAAGTCTTCGATAAATGTAAAGTGAACTGCAATTGGTCCGAGCCTGGCTGGTGGAGACTAATTGAATGCAAAGGTGCATAAGGTATCTGAGCCCGGCTGAGGGGGATCTGGGGTGAACAGTGAGTCACCCAAGAAAGAATAAAGGGACCTGAGCCCGGCTGATGGGGTTCCGGGGTGATCCGTGAGTCACCCGAGAAGGAATATTTTTGGAATCATATAATTATAAGAAAAAAGGAACTTTCTATTTTGTTTTGTACATCCGGTTCTCCGAATCAAGAGACTTTGCTAGAAAAGAGACTTGAGCACAGAAGGCCTTGATGCTGGAATTGGAACTGTATCCACATGTCAAGAAAGCCAGAGTGTGTGCTTGGATCGAGTAAACTTCCTTGCCCTGTGCTGAAATTGTGGGGAAGGCGAGGCCAACGGCCCGAACATCTTGACTTCTACACTTCTTTCTCATGAACACTACCCCACACTATTTGTAAAGTAGCAGCACGGATTGGCAATCATTTTTTTTAAGTATAGGCCCTTTTTCCTTTGACAAGACTCCACTAGGACTGCATTATTATTATTTTATGGTCGTAGCTTGCTACCTCTGTAGATTTAGGTTTAGATAGGCGTTTTTCACCCCTCTTGTGAAAGTTCAATAAACACCCTTGACCTGTGGTCACTTGTGTCTGTCTTACTTCGATTCCATGCCTTCCTTACACTACCCATCATGAAAGAAAACCATGGCAAGATGGTTCACGCCCCATCTCTAAGCACTGAAAAAACAAGCAGGAGACTAGAAAAAGAAAGGAAAAAACTACGTACCAAAGACAGATTAGACTACATAAAAACAAAATGCTCAAAGTCAAAAAGACATAATACTATGAACGGGTCGCAAAAGCAGGCAACACCCAGAAAGAAATGTTCAAGAACATAAACGAGATGAGAAAACCATCTATGTGCAAAAACGCACAGATCCCTACACAAAAACGATGCGACAACCTCACCGACCACTTTAAGAACAAAATCACCAATCAACCAGCCAACACCAGAGCCAACAACCAGACTAAATCTCTTCCTGCCATTTTCAACAGATACATTCATCAACTTGGTGAGCAAAAGCAACAGAGCGGGTTCCCCAGCAGATCCCTGCCCACCAGAGAGGGTCGGACTGGCCTATTGGGCATTAGGCCCATGGCTGAACCAAAAACACAAAATGCTGGTGTGTGCAGGTTTTTGGGGTCAAAGTGAGCCACTTTTATGCCCAACTTGGGCAAGTTTGATGAGTTAATTCACGCTGCAGCTATTAGTTTTGACCAGTGTTGCTGAATGAATATTATTTAAAATGCACAATTTGTATTGACTTAATCAAAAAACTCCCCCTTGGTTACTATTCAAACAGTGTCACAAAAGGAATGAATAGCCATTTTACAATTGTGGCCCACTTTTTCATTTGCGCCCGAGAGAATTGCATGGCCCAGTCCGACCCTGCCACCAGACGTCTACAGAGCTATACTCGCCCAGCGAACACCAGCAGAATATTGCTCAACCCCTTCAACTTCTCACTAGCAACAGGATCAATGCCACAAGCCTTCAAATGGGCATACAACATGCCACTCCTTAAAGTTACCTCGGGAAACGTGGAAGACCTTAACTACCGGCCAATTTCAAATATAATATACCTGGTACTACAAGCTACTAGAAAGCTACATCTGCAAGTAAATCTTGGATTACAACTAAAACAACCAGCTTCTGGATCAGGCACCAGTAGGCTTCAGACCCATGAGAAGAATGGAAACTGCGCTACTATCGATCTGGGATGACCTAAGGACCAACTCAGACTCCAACACTAACTCTGCATTAATACTACTTGATCTCTCATTAGCGTTCGACACAGTCAACCACGACACTCATCAAAAGACTATAAAATATTGGGATTGGCACCACTGCTCTTACCTGGTTAAAATCCTTCCTGACAGAAAAAACCTAGCTAGAGCAATTCAAATCAGCACCTCAGAAAACATGTGGAGTCCCACAGGGCTCATCGCTTTGAGTTAGTCTTTAACGCCTACATGACTCCATTGATAAACCTCATCAAAAACATGGCCTCACCTGCTACAACTACACAGACAACCCCCAATTATTCTAGGAAATCGATGCCAGTGAAGAGCAAAACCCAAACCAAAACCAACTGCCTCACTGAACTAAACCAATGGGTGAGCACCAACAGCCTTAAACTCAACCTGGACAAAACCAAAATTATGATTACACCAAACAACGTGGCAGACAACCAGCACATTCCATGGCCCGCCGAACTATGCAACTCGCTAGAACCGTGCAAGGTGGTAAAATATCTTGGAATCCTAATGGACAACGAGCTAACACTAGAACCACAAGTGAACACAGTAGTTAAGAAATGCTTCTTCCATCTACACACGAAAAGAAAATACTTCCCTTCATATTTTTCACACACAGAACGCTCACCATCATCTCTCTCGTCATGTCAAGAATAGACTACGCCAACAGCATCTACAATGGAATGCCAGAATACCTGTTGAGGAAGCTACAACGAATATAGAAGGCAGCTGCAAGACTACTCCTTAAACTCACAATAAGAGAACACATCACACCAGCACTGAGAATGTTGCATTGGCTGACCGTCAAAAAATGAATCTTCAAAATGCTCTGCATAACACGGAGCGATCCACGGCCAAGGAGTGGAATGCATACAGGAGATCCAGCAACATCTGCCTTAAACACAAACGATACTCAAAACAAAAATTGGGGAATCAGCATTTTCATGCATAGCAGTGAAACTCTGGAACTCACTCGCAAAGGAAATACAAACAATAGAGGATCACATCAAGTTCAGGAAACTTTTAAAAAAACATGGTCATTTAACTCTTCGAGCTGAAGAAAACTTTGGAGTGACAAAAATCCACCCACCAAATTGCAAGAAAACTCCACGAGAATGGACCACGCAAATGTCAATCACGAACATACCAGGAACAAGACTAGGCAAAAGGGCCAACCCAATGCAACTAATCCAAACAGCCCCAACCAAACCTACTAATCACTCTCTAACACTCAGCATATCCACCACCCATTACAATACTGTAGACACAAACCTCAGACATGAAACACGAAACTACAAACCCTCTACTACCTTCTCTCCACAACACTGTGAGGAGTCAGTAATTAAACTCGGACACAAGTTAGCCATGATTTTGGCTAAAGACTTATAATTGAAAATTGAAGGGGTGGGAAAATGCCTCCATGACAATGTTCTAAGAGGAATTTCCCTACTTATGCCAAAACTAACGATCTGCCTGGGTCAGAATGTCCAAAACAAAAATGATCAGTGTCCAAAGTTCTATTCTGATCCTCACACTATAAATTGAATTCTAAGGTGAAGTAGGAATGTCTCCAACCATGGGTGGTTTAGAAAATAAAAGGAAGAATAAATGGCTCCAACATAAAAGTTCTAAAAGGATAAAGGTCCTTCTACAGAGGGTGGATCCCTTCCCCTGGATTCCTCTTTACTCTGGATGTTTCACACACATTTTTTTTGTTTGTGTCTTTTTTGACCACAACAACACGGTCACACAAAATTGTCTGGCTTTGTAGATTTCTCGTTCTTGTATTCACACACTTGGAATTGCCTGGTATACTCTCCTGCCAGGGCTTCTTGTATTCACACACTTGTAATTGCCTGATATACTCTCCCGCCAGGACTTCTGTTCATATGGGGTCTCTGCCCTCTCCCACAGTTGCACATGTACTTTGTTAGGTAATGTATCAGCTTGATATATTATCCTGTTTATGATTCTCACGTACTTGCACTGCATGCATTCAAATATTTGCAAGGGTTTTGCTTGTAGTTCAATTCCCCCTTTAACAATAAGTCTCTTAACTTTTCCTCTCTCTGTTGCTTTGTTTACATTTATTTCCATTTGGCGTCACCGCTGATATGCCCCAGTGTCACTGCCGTCTCTGGGTGGACTCACTGCCTCTTGTTGGCGTTCCTGGACTCTCTCGTGGTCAGCCGGTGAGCCTTTTCTCTTTATTCTCCTGTCTCGAGCGGCTTCCACTTGACACGTCTGCTTCGTTCCAGGCTCTGGTAAGTGAAGCGCTGCTTTCTGTCACCTGCGAACAGCCAGGAGTCTCTCTCGATGGCTCCTGGCATTCCCGCAGCATGGTTGCTTATGCAGCAGCTTCTTTCTTCTTGGTCGGTGAGCCGCCTGGCTCCACCACGCCGGTTTTAGCCTTTCGGTTTCACGGTCATAGTGGAGAGGTGCAGCTCTCTCCTGTTAGCAGCAGCAGACCTCGACTTTGCCTGTGCTCTTTAAATTTCCCAGGCACAGATGCATGTGAGCAACAACGGGAGCACTCACTGTGCTTGTGATCTCACTTCCTCTGCATTGCTCGATCCTTCTTCCTCGTCCCAGTATTTTGATAATTCTGGGAAAGGAGGTCAATTTTTGATGATTGGTTTGAAAAACTTGGATAAACACTTTCAATGGTTTAAATGTAAAATCAGTCTTGGATGATTGATGGGTGGAACTGGAGAAGGCGTCTCATGAGTTTCACATGGCAGACCAAAATTGGAAGGTTGGCCTACAGGTCTAGAGAAAAGGCCTTCCCCACTCTTCATAGGAGGATGAGTAGATGCATGACAACAGGCCATGATGGCATTGGGCATGGGAGGGTAATTTTCAAGAGAAAATGGCGGTTACCATGTTTCACCCGATGGAGCCATGACATCTCCCCGGAGGCTGCCCCCCCCCCAAGAGATCCTCCTCCTTCAAATAGCCATCCCCAGGGTCAGGATCAGGTAGTGGGTGCCGTCCCCTGACCACACGGGAGGAGGTCACTGCTGGAAAATCATTGATGGCTCCATCAAATTCATCACAATATACACAAGAAACGGATGCATACAACACACAAATGCCAAGCTACCAAAATCATACCAGCACACAGTGACTGGTTTTTCCAAACTGAACCAATATATCATATCATATATCATAACATTACAGGACAATAGCCTTGGGGGCTGCCTCTCTTTGTTCCTTTATGAGGGTAGGTAACAGCCTCTCAAGAGAGACAGCCAAGCCACAGGAAGCTGTCCTGAGAACAGGAATGCAAGGGCACACCCATTCACAAAAGGAGTAGCTTCATACCAGGGTCCTGCATACCAAAAGGCCTTTGATTCTATTGAGAAGAGATGGGGCGGCATTAGTGTCAGCAGAGTGAGCTATTTACAGCTGGAGGAAGGTTTGCCATCTTGTTTCTCTCTGCCTCTATCTTTCATTCCTGTCTCCTCCCCTTCCGGTTTCACAAACCACATGGGTGTTATGTCAGAAGGCAACGTTGACTTGTTTTAAGAACAGGGATTGGGACCTTAAAGCAGGCTTGCTGTTAGCCAAGCACCTCTAGACATCTGCCTTTAAAAGAATGAGTCTCCCACTACTTTGAATCGTCTCTGGACTTCGAACAGGGTCCTATGAAATCTTCTTGAAAGTTTGGAGAGCAGACCAGTCCTTTCCAAAGTCCTCCAGTTTTGATGTGAAGGCAGGTGTTCCAAGGCAGAGGCAAGCTCTGTCCCCTAACCATCCTCAGGGACCATTGAGCGTAAACTGCTGCTGGAACAAGATCTGCTTCTCTGCAAGCCACACTGCTACCCAAGACCTCACCGTCCTGTAGGTGTGTGCCAGCCCCCCCTGTCCTTTTTGGGAGCCAAGATTCCTGCATTTGCGCTGTCAGAAAGCTGAAAGCTGTATTTCGAGCAAGTTTGCAACAGATCCAACCAGCAGGACCCTCCGTGGCTGCCTTTGGCACTCGCTCAAATTCGAACTGCTGTCCTGCAGATTAGAACCTGTTCGCTGATGCACTGTGCCATGTGAAATAACGTAATTGCTAGAGTTCAAACAAAGAAGTAGCATTGTACCTGCAGAGCCCCAACTGCTTTTCATTCCTCCAGCTGCTTCATTACCGAACGAACCAACCCTCATGTTTGTCCCGAACTGCGTGCATCGAGTCCCAGCATTGAACCGACTCGCCTGCGCATCCTGTTAGCAGCCCGTCTGCCATCAAACCTCGCCTGCCGAGCCGAACATGGTAACCTCCAAGATCTGCATTGCTTGAGTAATGTTTCAAACTACAGCCTTCTTCAGTTCGGTCCTGCTTTGGCATTTGCTTGCCGCTAGACTACTGCGTCTGCCGCAATATGAACTGCATCGAAGTGCGCAACAGCACTGAGAAGTCTGGATCACAGTTGTGGAACCGCCATAACACTGCAAAGGTATTATTGGTTCGGGGGTGACGTTCAGAGTTACTGGCCAGACATAAAATAGAACTAGCCAATGGCTAGTGAGGAATACACATTTTGCACCCTGCTTGACGGAAAACTGCCTCCTTGTTCATTATGAGCCCTAGAGATGGCCACCTCACATTAATCCCTTTTTGCAACTCAAGAACATATCCTTTTAGTTTTGAATGCCTTTTTGCGGCCTCTCTCATTTTTACCTACAGTGCTGCATGTTGCTGTCTTGTGTTCTTTATACAGGAATGGGTTTTTGTAGTGTTTTCTATTGAATTTATTATTATTGTACATGGTGTGTTTAATTAAAGTATATATATTTTTAATAGAAACTTGATTGGCCATTTCTTTATTTTGGACTGTTATTCTTTGCATTTTGGGTTACTACTGTCTCACATTCACAACCCTCTTGATTATAGCATTTCCTCGGCCCACGTAACCTAAGCCTTGCATCCTCTGTAACTGCTGCGCCCTGATACCCCCGGGTCTGGTGCGCATTAGAAATGAATAAACAAATAAACAAACGTTACCACAAAAGGCGAAGGAGGTATAACTCTTAACTTAAACTCTGTTTAACATTTATGATAGTTTGCTCGTAATTTGTATAAGTGTGAGGGCTAAGTAAGTGCTTAATCCTTCTTGTACTCCTGGAGGGCAGAAGTCAATTTGTCACAGTATGCAACAGAGTAGATCGCCCTGCCACGCGGTGCTTATGAGGAGGAGACCCTAAATGGGGCCTACTAAAAGGACTGTTGAGTACTTTTATTTCTACGGGTGAGAAGAATCCGCCTAATGATACTCTTTTAACTAGCTTCACAGTGAAAAGGCTTTGCACAGGCAAGCATTCACAGTCCAACAACATTGTAAAGGAAAGTGAAGGGCACGTTACTTCAATTCTAAACGAGAACCCCCATCTGGGTGACCTATCGCGGTGACACTGCACAGATTTGGTTTGTACAATGCATTCTTTCTTCGTGAATGTTAAGTACCAGGCCACACGCAGCCTTGCCAAAGCACGCCCTGCCCTATAACAGAAAAAATACCTGATGGCAACGATGCTTTTTCAAGGGAAGGGGTGGGAGGGGCGGCTAGAGATGAGAGAGCGGAATGAAGTAAGTGGTAACTGGAGTGTGAGGAATGACATTGCCCTCTAACAGAGGCGTCGAAGTTGGAAGACCGTTTTTAGGGCCATTGAGCCGTTCATCGTCACCCTACTGTTTGTCCGAGGTAAATTGTGCAGAAACCAAAGTTGGCAACCTGGATAAAAGCATCTTCTTTCTTCTCTGCCTGTGCCCAACGGCGAGCTGGTCTGTAGGCATTTAAAGTATGCTGTGTAATTGCTGAGAATGTTTGTTTTTGTGACTTAACACAACAAAGGTTGGACGAGGAGACAACCAGGTCACATGGCAAGCGTGCTAAATTAAATTCCATGCATGAAAATATCGATAAGCTTGAAATGTCTTGCGAAGCAAGGCGCTTTACACTATAGTTCAGGGGGCTGCAGCTTGCTGCATTCAAGAGTTTGAGCTTTTTGCTACTGATGGATTCGTTTGAAGGGGAGGCCTAAGAAGATATTTTGCATAGTGCAGGTATGAACACACCACGGGTATATGTGGTCTGGACTCTTCCTGCAAAGGACAAATGGGGAGATCCATTCCAACAATTTCAAATGGAGTAGAAAAACGCTCTTTTACGACTGCAGAGACTTGTGTTATCATCAGCATCTCCTCATCGACCAAGAAACTTATTGAGACCCCCCAGGGTGGGTACAATCAGATGTTTTTGCTGGCTGATATCCCATGTAAGCCTATGCAGGGGATGGGGCTTGCTGTGTGAGTGTGAACTGAGGCAGAGACTTGGTCTGACCTTTAGTCTCCCCTTAACTGCCTCGGGTTTCCCAACTCTCTTCAATGACACCTCATCCCGCTCGATTTGGATTGTTTTTCAACCGCGGAACAGGCAAAGGGCCTGATAAACAGAATCGTTTCATAATGTCGCAATCCCATAGGAAAACGTTCTGTCATTCAGGACAAAAGTCTTTTGTAGAATTAACCTGTACTTTGGGCTTTTACCACAAAGGTGATTAGGGGCACGCGCATAGGTATTGACAGACACAGGGTTGCCTATGTAAACATGTGACTATTTGCAACCTTCTCTAAAGTTATTGGAGAGCACATAGGCCCTCATTACAAGTTGGCCGGTAAATTAGGCGCTAATTCCACCAGACGGAATTATTGTTACTGCCATGGTGTCTACTGGAATGACCACCACATTACAGGTTGACAGGAACGCGCACAATCTATCGGCAGTAACAGTAATTCCGTCCAACGGAATTTTTACTGCTGAAAAATCAAAATCAGTAGATCTGCCACTTTCCAGCACAATTACTGTTACTGCCAGAAAATTGGCAGAAATGGAAACAGTAATTCGGCCACTGGAATTGGCATCAGTTGACAAATGGAAAGCTCAGCATTAGCAATATTTAAAAACACAATCGCCCACTTCCTGCACCCATCCAGACCCCATCCACAGAGGAAAGCTGCTAGCAGACCAGGTGAAGGGCAGGATATCGGAATTGTGAGCCCGCAAGCACACATTCATTGAGGGGGTTGCAGGTGTTGGAAAATGAGGTGTTGGCCAATGCTAAGGAGCTGTTTGGTGGCCAGCAAGGGAAGACTTCCACACAAACGAAGAACACCATCTGGAACAAGATAAGGTACAAGGTGGTGGCAGTGGGCACAATGCAGCGTGATGCCAAAGACTGCAGGAAGTGCTAGAACTATTTGAAGTTATATGTGTGGACTATGCTTGCTAACTACTGCCGTGAGACAGCAGCCACAGGAGGAAGCGTGGAGCCAATACACCTCACACCCTGGGAGGGGAAAGTGTTAAGCATCATAGACATGGCTGGCATCGAGGGAATTAGTACAGCAGATGCAGGAGCTGGCAGTCAAGTTGGCCCAGGTGAGTACAAATGAGAATACAGGGTACATATGATAACAAAACACACGAGTGTCATGTGTGCAGCTGCAGGCCACACAGCAGATAAAACAATGTGGTCCCCCCAGGAGGGAGGAAATAGCAGTACAGTCGGCACAACCATGAATGTGCCCACAAGAATGATGAAATCATACTATGTAAATCAATGGAATACCCTCCACTGCAATGTAGAACTCCTGCGGAAACACAGGGCCTCGGATCCCCTCACAGGTAAACACTTCCAAAACACCAATGTAGTGCCATGGGCCCTGAAATAGGGAGAACCACTGGCATGCCACTACCCTAGTGTTTGAGAATATGTGGCTCATTTTTAGTGAGGAATGGAATGCCCCTAAATGGGTGTCACCCCATGCAATAATGTGAGCCTTTGCTCCTCCTAGGCCATGACTGAGCCAGCATGTTTGTGACCCAATATCATAAGCCGTCATATTAAGTGTGTGACATTGACATCATCAAATGCCTTTAAGGCAACCAGACGACATTTCTGAGGACGTCTCGGGTGGTCCGTCATTCCTGTCTCAATGGCAAGTGAGCCATTGTGTATTCAGTCACAGGCAGCCCATACTAGCTGCATGCGGAAGAGCCACTAGACTGAATGGTTTAAATGAATGGAAACAACTACCTAACTTGTCACTGAGCACTGCTCCTTTTCCCCCATATAAGGCTCTCAAAGCAGCCAGACAGGTGACACAAGCTTCAGTGCAGCTGGACCGTCTCAAGATGAGGCCGCAACTGACGCACACCAAACAACTGCAAGGAAAAGTGTCCCCTCACCTCATGCTGCACAGAGTCTGGCAACATGGAAAAAAACTCCAGCCAAGAAGCGCTGTCCACCATGACTGCTGTTCCTGCTACATCGTTCACCACTCCCACAGCTGCAGCAAACATACTCACTACCACCACTGCCGGCTAGGCTACAGGCACTCAGTAGGCTGCCCCGGTCACCAGCATCCTTGCCAGCACACTAGTTGGTGCATCCTCAAGGGGTGACATACCTGTAACTTAGACCGTTCCCAGCACTGAACCCCACGGCCTCTGCTTCTCCATGCTCCTCAGTTGCTCAGGGTCCATGTGGCAGCCCCATATAGTCACAGATGTAGGCACAGAGGATGAAGAGTCTGCAGCTGATGGGGATGACGTAAGTGGGATACACACTCTGTGACGCCCTCTCTGCTATCCACCCACCAGATCCAGAGCCACAAGAAACTTTGACAGCCATATGGAAAAGGCTCACAAGTATGGAGCAGCGGCAGCAAAGAATGGAATAGCTCATAGACCTGCAACTGCAGCATGCCCAAGCAATGCAGGGTGGCAAGGGAACTTGGCCGCCAGTCCAGACACCTCACGGAAGCCACAGCTTCAAATACCGTGGTTGGCCAGACAGTGTGAGAACTTACTGAAAGCATATCTGCAGGCAGCTAATCAATGCAACATACTCTGCTGCTGACACTGCAGCACATCTCTGGACTTGATTCCATTAGCTCGACTTCTGCCACCCCAACAGAGGGATCCCTTGCAGGTATTCCAAGACACTGGTGCCAACGCACTGCCGTGTGTGCACCGAAGCCTCCATCTATACCAGGGAAGCGCTGCAAGAAGTAATGCTCCCGTCTGCGGAAATTGAGTCCTGTGTGAGGGTGGTGGGGGGACCTGGGTGTTGGGGAGTGAGGGTGGAGGGAGGACATGGGTTTCACATACTTAGTAAATGTCTTAATAAATGGAGATTGCATCACGAGTACTGATAGTCTTTTGGGTCGTTTTATAAATTTTACTATAGTAATTTATTTACATTGTGCAGTGTGGATATTTGAGGTCATAAAAAATAGTCTATCAATTCTTGACGGTGCATACACCCATCCCTTCCTTCTGCATGTCCTTCCTGTACTGATCAGGCCACCCACGTCTCGTCGTCCTCTGAATCTGCCTGTGCCACGTCCTCCTCAGCAGGCACTAGTGCATTCCTCATGATGCACATATTGTGCAGCATCACACACACAAGGACTATCTTCCCAACCCTTTCTTGAGTGTACATAAATGCCCATCCAGTCCTTTGGGAGCACCACAATCTTCCTTTCAAGATTCAAAATGTGCATTGAATGCATACCCTGGTCCCTGTGCATGCCTCATTGTAGGAAATGTCATGCAGCGCCCCAGGATTCCTTGTTGGGGTCATGAGCCATGGTAGCTGTGGGTAGCCAGAGTCACCTGCAAATGGAATGAGTGTGTCACTTGCAAATAGGTTATGATATGATAATGGTCGTACTTCCCTGTCTAGACTAAGTGGTGCATGCTTTTCACTTAAATGCAGTTATTTGAGCACACTTTAGTGCCATCACGGTGCATTTCTGTTGCATTTAACAATGCACAATGACCAATGCCGATCCTGCTCAGCAGCATATGGACGTACCCCCATAATTTGCATTCCTCAATCGCCCCTGCACATCCCAATTGTTGCTTTACATGTTTGCGGCCTGTGCTGGCTTTTTCTTGCCTTTGTGGTGTATTTTATGTGTGCCTGTGGCACTGTCTCATTGGTGTTTTGCATGTCTTCGTCTAGACAGTTGTGTGCTACTGGGAATGGTGGGGTGCTTTCCTTCTGCTTCCATGAGTGGCCACCTGTGCTCAGCATCATACTGGAGGGGTAGGACAGGCAGCGCTCTACCACTGAGATGCATATTCAGTTATGGTATCCTATGCATTCTGGGACATGTGGTCCCTTTAGTCAGACCTACTTCTTTAGTGTGGGAGGGGTTATGCCATGAGGTGTATGCAAGGCTATGTGGCTCATGCCCCAGTATACTTTGTGCTACAGGTGCATGATGGATATTTGCTCCTCCCAGTCCGCTCACTTCCACATTAACTTTTGTGGATATATATCCAGGATCCAAGTGTGCTGTCCTCTGTGGGTCTCCATGTACGCAGGCCGGGCGCTGCTCCATTGTACCATGGCATTATGACTTGAACTGAGGAAACCGGTTTAGTTGTGGGCCTCAGTGAGGTCTGCGTCTCATGTACACTACACATTCAGGGAATGATACGGTTTCCTGTTTAGAAACACATGCTCTGATACTTGGGGTACCACCAATGCGACATGCGTGCAGTCCCGAGCTGTTATTGTGTGGGGGAAGTGGTGTAAAATCTGGCCTTCATTGCATGCACCTCTACAGGGGTGCTGGGCAGAGATGTGGTGGTGCGCATGTTCAGTAGTTTATCCAGTACTTGTCTTCTCAGCACTTAACAACGTTAGTTGTGACATGCAATGCATTATGCCAACAGTGTGTTGATATAGTGCAGTAGTTTAGGACTGATACCAGCTTCAGCAGCAGTGGTATGGCTATTTGTATATTGATGGTATTCTCAATGTCAGGCTGGATGAGGGTGAGGAGGTCTGCAATGGTTCGGCGGTTGAGGCAATAGCTTTATCAACTGTGCTTCTGTCATTGTCCAGGGCGATGGTCTGACTCTGGGAAGAGGCGCTCTCCTTCCCACGCGTCTCCTCACCTTCTCCCTGATGGGTTCCGTTGTTGCTGCTGGTGTGCTATTCTCTGTAGGTCAATATGTAATAGGAGTCCCTGGATCTCATAGTTGGCAACGGCCATGGGCTGCATTGTGCTTGGACATGGGTTTGGGGCGGGTGTGTCCCTTACATACCATGATTGAGTCCATTGGGTGCACTAGTGGCTTCATTTTCTTCACCTGGATGCATTTACCTCCACTTGTTCGGTGGAGATAAAAGTGCCCATTTTATGATCGGATTACCACTTGTAATGCAGTGGAAAAAACGTTTTTATTTCCGGTGCTAATTCCGCCAGTGGAATTGGGGATTAATTTGGCAGAATGGTAAAAGATGTGGTAACGGCATTACCAACACTTTTTCCACTTACCGCCATTCTCGCAATGAGGCCCATAGTAAGATCCTAAAAGTGCTGCTAATTGGAAGTGAGTTAATCTTGTGTGTAACTGGTTGGTACACAAGAGGCGTCAATAACAATCAATGAAATACATGAGGCATAGCAAATTGTTTTAAGGAGTATTCTAAAACATCAGCTAAACAGACTTCAAATTACCCACAGTAGCAACGTGCTTGGAATTCTCTTACTGTCGAAACCTTACTACTTGACATTTAAAGCAGTTGCAACATTTCGAAGGAGTCACATTGTGTAAGGGAATCTTGTATTTTGTATTTTATTAATTCTTATAAAGTGCGTTTATCCAAAGCGCTGTATATAGTACAAAATCAGTGAAATAAGATAATTCAAATATCTAGTCAGAAAACAAACAATCATGGGCAGTGAAGTAGGTGGTTTTTTCAACAAAACACGAAAAGAAGAATAAACAGTGATTGATCGAAGAGATAGTGGTAGAAGGTTCCAATGAAGAGGACCAAGAAGTTCAAAAGAGCGAAAATGAGAGTGGGCACAGGGTGGGTGGGTAACAATGGTTGCTTTGGTCTTCTGCTTCGAGGTCTCATCAATTAGATGCCTAGCTCCCAGGAATTGCGTCCATTTGGAAGGTTCATCGTGATGCGAGTCAGGACTGCAAACACAGACACAGACACGTACACAGTGGCAGTGGGAAACTCTGTGACCCGCCTTTTAAGGGAGCCCAATGGTTAGCCAAGCCTTGTACTGATGCACTTTGCATCAACACATCTTTAGTGTATCATGCAGGGAGTGGGTCACCGAAAAAAAACAAGGGGTTTGATAGGTAGATCAGACCAACGATCTCCATGCTATGAGCACCTTCATTCTGCATTGGCAGCTATTCCATGGACCTGCTATTTCGTGCCCATTTTGAACCATCCTGCTGCCTCGACTAATGTTTGTGCTTTTTGAGGTTGTGGTATCTTGTATTTGTATATTGCCTCCCGCTATTTGTTACGGCGTTATGTTAGCTTGTATTTCTATAGCACATCCTACCATTGTTATGGTGTCCAAGCTTATGGGTCAGGTGTCCCTTCCGAAGACCGTATTCTGAGAAGACGAGAGAAAGGAGCCTAGCATTGAATGCAGCAGTAAATGTACTTTGAGGAACTTCAACAGATCTGTTCAGAACTGTTCAAGAAACGCATATATGTCTAGTGTAGGTATGTTGGAAGACGAAGGGTGGCTAGAGAAGAAGTGCAGGTTGTATTAAAATGAAGACTATGTGCCAGTTGGACGAAATAGTTGTGAGACTCGGCTGTATGCTGTGTGGCACCGAACTACAGGCGGAACCGGTAGCAGGGAAAAGAAGCGTATGGAACCTTGGACTACAGTGGAGGGCTCTGTTGTGTTTGATCAGGATCGAAAACTGATCACTGTTCTGTGATCGATGGTCACAGTATGATCCATTGACATCAGTGCGCCATTGGTGTGGAGTGCACAAATCTGCATTAACAAGGACTTGCCAATCCAAATAAAGCCTTGTCAAAGCCAATGTGTTGTGGCTATTCTTTGTCATTTGCATGTTAAAATGTATAAAGGTTATGACATGAATAAAGGGCATCAATACAATCAAAGCCGTTACAAGTGGTAACAATGTTTAATGTAGTTAACAGAAAATTAACACATCAAATGTAAAAAGTAGAGCAAAACAAATACCGTTTTTCACGCATTGGACATCTAGAACTATTTCCATTACAGTGGAAGTAGAAGCCACCAGTTGCAACTGAGGCACACAGAGAATGTTTAACTTTAAGTAAATCACAATGGCAGAAAAAATCGGAAGCAGCAATTAAGGATACCACACTAAGGCAGATAAACATTTATACTTGGAATACATGCATATCGCTAAAGCATCATTTACGAGGCAAACCGTGACAATGGAAATATGAAAGCGACCCTACAGTAAATCTTTCCTTCTTAAGTTATGCTGAAGCACAACTTAAAACTTGGATGGGTGGCTGTGCCGGGGAATAGCAGTGAAGGGTTAAACATAACCTAGAATTGCATCACATCCACGTTTCTAATATGGTCGTTCGTTAAAACAAACGCACAACAATCTTTTGTGTTCAAGTAAATGTGCATGCTATCACCAGACGCCTTAATGCCATTTTTAAAGGCCACTTTCTTCGGAGGATGCGGAGCCCCCGACCATACAGTTTATATGTAACGTTTCCGGTTCAAGACTGCAGCATCTTGCGTAAGTGCAGGCGTTGTGTGGGCTGGAAACCTGCGCGCGCCCTTCTCGGCTGCTTATCGTGATTGATAATGCTGGCTGCGGGAGTGCCTGAAGCAGCATCACTGGCGTCAATAAGTGTCCTGTGAACGCATGCATCACAAGTCTAACCGCCGTTTCCTTCTCCAGGGCGTTTTAAACTGCTATAAAATACGAGCATATCCATCAAGCCAGTGCAATGCTCAACTGGGTACAACATGTTTATAGGAATATTGGAAAAAATTGGAGCACAAATCATCGCGAGGCCCCTGAAATCCCACAATGAGTTTGACCTGTGATTCAGCCGTTCCAAAAAACGGCCATACGCTCATGAGATCAATTCTACTGAAAGCAGTTGTCCTTTTTAATTTCACCCATGCCTCATGGCATTGCTAGTTGTGTAGATCTCGCGAGGAATCCCACAGTTGAAGTAAGGGCCTTTTTTGTTTGGGTAATTAGGTAACGTTTAAGCACTGCTTATATGACGAAAGTGCTGTATTGGAAGTGCAGGTAGGAGGAAGATGAAATGTGAGGCGGTATTCACAGCCTGTGGGTGGTGTTTGGTGATTCACCCGCTATTGATAGGCCATGCTAATCACTTTAGCCATTCCCACCCGCTCCTTGTCCTTCCCCGCCCAAAATAGCCCCCCTCCCTGGATCTCTTTGAGCTCGCTTTTTCAAGTAGTACTATCAAGATTTAGCCTGCCTGCCAGTGTTTTTCTAATCAGTCTGCTGAGAGTTAATGGCTTAATTGCAGGTAGAAATGGCTACTGGTGTAATAAAAAAATGTCTTAGCCAAGTGTGGCTTCTGCCACTTGATTTATATCTATCCCTTGTAATGAAGTCATGTTAAAATAAACAAGAAATGACAAGCCATCAGTTTCAGCTTGAGGCATTAGATAGGCATTTGCGATCTTACTGCCAGGTACCTTTATATCTGTGCCTACCAAAAGCCTATGCCTTACCTACACAAAAACCCAAACTGTTGCCTTTGTTAATGCTCATCTTACTGCCGAGTGCCCAACGTGCAAAGAGAGGACTTGTTTGTTACTTGGCTGTACTTGCGAGTACCTAGCTCACACAACACCTTCTAATGAGGACCACTAAATGGGGAAAGCACAGGTCATGTGTTGGACCACGTTGCCGTCAGTGGTGGAAATGGAAAAAATGTGGTGGGGGATCCCACAACACAAGGGCCGGGGTGGGGGAGGAGTTAAGGGGGGCGGTGCTCGAGGGGCGGGGTCTACAGGGGGCGGGGCTCATAGTGTGTATCCAGCAATGCTGGAATACGTTAAAAAAAAAAAACGCCCGCAACGGCAGCATTGCCTTTTACAGTGTCAAAGCCGCAGTAAAAGACAATGCTGCCGTCGCGGGCGTTTTTTTTTTTTTAAAAGTACTCCAGCATGGTTCACGGTCTTGGACGGCTGACTCTGGACGGATCTCGGATCCGCCGAGAGCCGGCCCAATGACCAGCACTGGTTGCCGTGTCATTTTCTATTTAATACTTTTCACTGCTCGTACTATGGCAATGCGCGTTAACCTATATCTCACACACTCACAAACCAAAGTCAATGCAGCATTCATTGACCAAATATTTGGCGGATAAATACATGGCTGAATAGGTAGGCCAACAAGTTAATTGAGATCCAGCGCAAGACGTGTAATATAGCTGGAGTTAGTGGGTACAAATCCCAAGTGCTGCCATTAAAAGGCACTGTTCGAATTCTATAACTTAGTGCTATCTAGTTGATGCAACCGATGTCGCTTTAACAAGTCCTCGTGCCTTCAGCTGGTTGTCTAGTGACAGAATGGCAATATCTGGGTCTCATTGCCGCTTTGGTGAGGAAGTGTTCCAGAGGATGTTTCAGCTGAGGGCTAGCCTTCTGTCCTGCCTCCCCGGTGTGGTCCTTTCTGCATGGCCTTCCATTCAAGAGAGAAGTTAGACAGCAGCACCTCTTGGAAGAGGAAGTCTTTATTTGTTGTTTGCTTTGTACAGCTCCTGGGTCATCTGTCTTCTTCAGCCTTTTCAGAGCACTTTATTTCACTGAACATACTGTCAGGTGCAGCAAACACCGTGCGCCAGGGGTGAGATTCTCACAGTGAAATGCCCTCTCCACGTACACACACGGCGCAGACTTTAATTGGAAGGAAATGCGCTGCAGTGTCGATATCCTCTCTCCAAGTACCTCTGCACACCGCCTCTCTCCTTACCCTGCAGCTATGCGAGATCTCGAATGCAACGATTAGAGCTACTGTCCTCACACTGGAGAGTCTTTGGGGTATTTCTCCTGTGAAATCACTCGCTGGGTTAAGCCTGGGAGGCGTATTAACCCAGTGCATCGCCCTCACTAGGACCCAATTCTTTAATACCCCTCGCCTACTGTAGCCTGCTGCTTTGCTGTGCCCCGCATAGCCCTCAGACCGCTCGGACAGTCGATCGATGCTTGTGTGAGTAATATGTTCTGTGTGGGGAAACATCGGCTATGTGTGGACAGTATAAAAGAAACTGTCAATTATCCCACAAGGGCGATCCCTCAATAGAATGTCTGCTCGTGTATCGTGTCTATGGGCGAGCAGCTGAATGCCTCCCATCAGACTACGTGAATAGGAGCAAGGCTAAAGTTTCCCCCCATAGGCTGGTGATACAAGACATGTGTGGATTATGGTTTGTAGAGAAAATCCACACCATAGCATTGCATTTCAGCTTCTCCTAAGGACCTCATTACCAGTTCTGCAGATTTTAAGGTGCACTATCGCATGTGGGAATTAACATTAAAACATGCATATTTGAGTGACTCCACTGTATTAGGAGTTTACAACGCTACCAGCAGTAGAACATGGATGTTTTCTGAAATACTGCCTGCATTATTTCGCATTTCATGCGTTGGGTGCCAAGGAAACATGCATTTTAATTAATGTTTTGTTGGGGGGGGGACTGGGGTTGGTGCAGTAGCAGGTAACTATCCTTAAGATCGCTTGGAGTGATTATTACAGAGAATTTCATTCAAGTTATGCCTGTTTTGTTTACAGAATAATGTGTGTCTGCTCACAGACAGAGCACTGCTAGAGAGAGTGAGTGGAGGTATACGCCTGACAGCCCTGGATATTAAACCATGTTGTATTACAAGCCAGATACTACAGTATTGACAAGAGGATGGTGATATGGTTTGGAGAGGGCAGGCCCGGAGCTTTCTGCTCCCAGGATACATAGATCCAGTAAACACAGCAAAAAGGTTGTGGTTGTTTCTGGATGTAATTTAAGACAGGCTGGAGAGGATGCATTCGGTGAGCTCTGTTAAAGATGCTGAATGTGCAACATCTTATTAATGAAGATGTGGCAAGCACTTTATTCAGAGGTTTTTAGTTTCCCTGAGTTAAGTACCATTGTGTTAAATTGTATTTTTATGTATTTGTATTTATTTGAAGAACAGGGGTGACAATTTCGATCTGAAATGACTTACAATTGATACATTTTCAGATGCTGCTGTAGTCACACGTAGGGTACCTGCAAAATAGCGTAACTATGAGAGCAAGTGGTGATAAGCCAGGTTGAGGGTGTTAAAAAGTGGGACAATTACCAGGGACCAAAACAAACAGATAAAAAGAATATACATTTCTGAAGCTTGTGGATCTGCTTAGATCACATGCTGTGCATAAGCCGACATCTAGTGGTAGCCACAGAGTATTACATTTTTTGTTTTCAAAATTCGAAAAAGGGAAGTTGACAGGGCGTGCCAGTAATACTATCCTCAGTGTGACGCCCCCTGCACCCATGGTCCTTCACACGTTGAGGCCCCTTAGATTGCTTTTTTCCACCATCATAGTCGGCTGCAAGTTGCAGAGTTGTTCTGGCTAACGCCATTACTTATACAAAGTTTAAGATTTAGACTTTCTTTCTGTCCTTTCGACGACCATACACTGCAAGATCTCCAGCGATGGCTTTCGAGGACAAGTCCATTCGTCGACGGCGACTCCTGTCTTGACGAACTTTGCCTGTGGCCTACAGAAGTTCCAATGGGCCTTAGTCCTGCACAGTAGGGAGAGTGGGGGCAGGGGGTCACAAATCATCTTATTTATAGAATGCCTGTTCCCCTATACTTCCTTTTTTCCCAGCAGGCTGCCATCTTTCCACACTATGGAAAACACTCCATTTAAATTCTGTCCTTCCTGTAACAGGAAGTATCCCTGGAAGGATTCACACAGAGTGTGTAACCTCTGCATTCTGAGGGATCATTCTGAAAAACAGTGCAAGTCCCGCAGACTGTTTTTCGGTCAAAAACTTTAAAGGACCGGAAAACTAAACGCTGGGCCCACCACGCCATGTAGGACGAGGCCTCCATGGACGTTGAGGGAGCCTGCAGCAATGGTAGCATCGGCATCCTAAGTGATGCCGAGGGCGATTGGGAACCAATGGATTCCTGTGTGCGAGCCCCCTACTTCAACATGCAGGCCGGCGGTTCTGCTACGGAGATGACACCCAGCGGCTCAGGCACTTTGATTGCACGCCACACTAAACACACCTCCCATGGCCGACAGTCGACTGCGTTGTCGACCGATAAGCCACATGCCTTGTTGAAGGGAAGGTCTGAAAGATCCCTGTCTTCTGGGCCATCGCGTTCGCCATATGACAGGCCCCCGAAACAGGCTCAGAAGTCTGTTCCGAGACTACAAGCAAATCAGGAAAGTCCTCGGGTTCCAGGGAACATGCGTTGAAAGAGGTGCCAACGACCCCGGCTAAAAATAAAAAAATGAGTGAACTCATTTAAAAACAAATCTCTGACACCCTCCTCAAAGTAAACATGTCAAAAAACTCAATCTTCGATGTCCCTATCCATCAAAATCACAGGTTTCAAAGGATAAGGAACACTCTTCCCCTAGGGACACCCTCTCAGGGGGAATGCACCACAAACAGCCCCCTGCTACAGAGCCTTTTCCTGCACCTGCTCCCACAGTGTTTCCAAGCTCCTCCCAATGGACCCCGGAACCGTTTGATAGGGTTATGAGGAGAATGTGGGTTTTTTTTTGTGTTTTTTTTGGATGAACTCCCAGATCAATTTACCAATCTCTAGGGACCCCCTCAAGGCGAAGCAGCCCAAAGTCAAAAGAGCCCTCCTGGACGTAACACAACCTAGCACCTCTACCTATCAAGACGTGTTTGATGACCTATACTATTATGACACTACAGTTTCACAAAACACTGGCTCATTAGTAGACCAAGGGGACATGGAGGATACAGACCAATACTATGACGATGATATATACATCATTAAATCTCCAGACCATATTGACCAACCAGTGGCTGATTCCCCTGTGGATAACCAGCTGCAATATAATGATCTTATTTTGAAAGCTGTAGAACACTTTAAAATCGATAACCAGGATGCACAAGTCAATAAAGACTTTGTAGAGGACATCCTCTGGGATAAGAGATCTGCAGCACAGTTAATTCCATTGCTCCAATCTGTCCAAAGGCAGATTCAGCCTTCTCTACTTACCCCCAATCTGACAAGGGCAGTCAACTGTCGCATTGAGAAAATGTTTTGACCAGCCCCATTAGACCCATTGCACATTAGGGGGCAGCTAAAGCCCGGCTCTCTAGTAGTGGCCACCACAAGGAAGATAGTGGGCACACCTTTAGCCTCTGCTGAAGCCCCTACTGACAAATAGAGCAAAAAGATGTACACCCTAGGCAGGAAAGTAGCTTCCTCGGCTGCTTACCAAGTGAGAATAGCCAACAACACTATGGTACTGATGATATAATTGCCACAAGTGGGACGATATCTCACAACAGATAGACTCGGCCCCAGAGCCCCTAAAGACACAGCTTTTACAAACAGTAGCTGAAGGTAGACAGGTGGTAAGCTGCATCCAAAAGAATAATCTAGACGCAGCAGACAATGCACGGAGGACTGTTGCTAAGGGTACTCTCATCAAACACCATGCATGGCTACTTCAATCGGGTTTCAAACTGGAGACCCAAGCCACTTTTTTGAATATGTCTATCGAGCCTAACGCCTTATTAGGTAAAGTGGTCGAGGACGCACTGAAAAGTGCTAAAGAGGGATATGACACCCTCAAATCCCTGGGACAACTCCCAAACAAATCCTTTTGTGCAGAGAGGTGGTTTAAATACATGCCGTTTTAGAGGACAAAACTCCCAGCAGTCCTCCAATTACAACCAAGGTGGGCAGAATTCATCCTGGGGTTCCTTGCAGGGCAGTCATCCCAACAAAATTTTCAAAGGGGCCACAGAAGGTCCAGAGTTAGCGGTAGATCCTCCTCCAGAGGAGGCTTCATCCCACCATAGCAAAGACTATCCACTACAGGTCCCCTCCCATGCTTCTCGAGTAGGTCGCACTTCTCATTTTACCCACGCATGGGAGGAGATCATGTCAGACAAGTGGACACTTTCCACCATGGTGCGAGGCTACTGCATAGAACTCATACAAACACCACCCAACCACCCGCCAAGACAAAGAGCAATGACGCAGTAGGAACAGTGCATCCTGCTGGAAGAGGTCAAAGCACTGCTGCTAAAAGACGCCATAGAAATTGTCCCGGCAAACCAGGTAAACAAGGGTATCTATTCAATGTTCTGAACAAATGTGCAAAGCTGAATGCACTCATTACAAAACTTCAATAACGACTGGAGTTGGTTGAGTTCAAAATGTTTGTTTTACTTTGTACAACATTAAATCATATCCAAAAGGTATTCACTTCACAATCTCTTAGTGCTTGATTGTTCCTAATTAACATTCCAGAATCCTCTACAGGTTTCTGTATACAGTATGAGGAAACATTTAACAAATAGCATCTTAAACCGTTGCCAACATGTGTTTCGACCGATTTTGTCTTTTTCAAGGCAAAACATTCAGATTACTTAGCAGTGCGACAATACACGATCTACATCTGTTTCTCACTGTAAATCTAATATAATTCTAGATTCTGTGATGCCTTAAATAGAAAGTTCACAATATGCCAACTCAAGTTTCGGCTTGAAGGGGCTTAGTTAGTCCATACGGTCCAGCATTCTTCAGGGCCACACATAATGTTGTGCCTGAATGTAAGAAGACAAGTGGAGGTTTTCAGAGGGTTCCTGTTGGCGCACAGACCTGCTGCGTAGGCAGCAGGTTAGTTCTGTGTAACAACCAGAGTTAGCGTTCATCCGTTCTCCTAGCGTCACTCAATGTTGAGAACGGACAAACGGGAGGATAGTTCAGGGGCAACGTGCTCGCCTTGGAAGCAAGATGACACGGAGCAACACAGCTTAGATTGCCGTGTCCACACTTAGAAACCTCTGGGTATTAAGCGCGTCATAAATAACCAATCATATCATATCATCCAAAGTAAAACAAACATTTTGAACTCAACCAACTCCAGTCATTATTGAAGATTTGTAACGAGCGCACTGACCTTTGCACATTTGTTCAGAAATATTTTACAATATAGGCAAGGGTAGCCTATTTGGTGCAAGGCTCTGCAGCTGTTCTTCACCTAATATCTCTTACAATTATTAGTAACCCAAGCACCCCAACAAACCATGGTTAAGACCCCAAGCCTCTTGTTTACTGATATCTATTCAATGTAATTCCTTGTGCCAAAGAAAGACCTGACAATGCGCCCTGTCCTAGACCTTCACCCTGAAAACACTTATGTCAAGCCTCAGAAATTCTGCATGACAATGCTACAAGAAGTAATCACACTGCTAAAACAGGGGGACTACATGGCATCCTTGGACATGAAAGATTCATACTTACATATTTCAATGTTCCTAGCGCACAGAAAATAACTGCACTCAAAATAACAAATCAACACTACCAATTCAAGGTGCTACCCTTCGACATAGCCTCCATTCCAAGGGTATTCACCAAGGTATTAGCAGTAGTGGCGGTGCACCTACACAGAGATTCAATCCCAGTCTACCCTTATCTGGACGACTAGCTAATAACGGGAATTCCCTCAAATTTGCAAGCAAAATACCCAAAGGACAATCAATCTTCTGTTCCAATTGGGATTCTCCATCAACGAGAAAAAATCAAGTCTTGGTCTAAGCAAAACCAAACAGTTTGGAGCTATCACAAAGGCGAAAGGGGCTAGTCTTCCCCTCAAACGATAGTGTACAACACATACTGCAGCAAGTACCTCCAGTACCTAGCCAGTCGCCAAATAACCATACGCAAAGCAATGCGCTTGCTCGGGATGATGGCCTCATGGATTTACCTGGTTCTGCACGCACGGTTGCGCATGTGTCCAATGCAAGAGTGGTTAGCAAAACAGTGGTCTCAGGCAATCAGTCACTGGGACGCTCTAGTAGTTGTTTCGCTAACCCTAGTTCAAGCGCTACACTGGTGGACAAAAGAAAATCTGCTAAAGGGAAAACCCTTTCACAATACTACAGTATAAGCTATTGTTGCAACAGACGCCTCACTCTCCGGATATGGAGCCCATTACCTCCACTACGCAGAGCATGGCATGTGGACACAGATCACAGCCCAAAATCATATGCACCTTTTGGAGCTGCTAGCAGTGCTCAAAGCCCTACAGGCCTTTTACATGCATCTAACAAGTCAAACAGTCCTCACAGACAGCACCACTGCCATGTTTTACATAAACAAGAAGGGAGGCACACACTGTCCAAGTCTATTCAGGTTAGCCCACAAAATGTGGAAGGGGGCACCCAAGCGGAACATGTTCCTAGTGTCTCAACATGTTCCAGGGAACTATAAACTCACTAAACGGAGATCTCCTACCCGAAGAACATGAGTGGCAACTCAACAGAGACATTTTAGACCATAACGTTTCCCTGTGCGGTTATCCTCCTTTAGACTTGTTTGCCACAAGCCTAAACACACAATGCCCAGACTTTGCATCCAGGTTTCCCTAACCGAGATCCAAAACACCCTGTGGATGAGCTGGTCAGGGAAATTTGCTTACGTTTTCCCCCCGAAACTGCTCCTGAGCAGAATAGTACACAGGATGCACCAGGAACAAGTAGCTCTAATCCTGTTGACTCCAATTTTGAGCAAGACAACCTTGTTTCTCACATCTGTGCAAACTGGCGATGTGCAAACCAATCAAGCTCCTGTGCCCCTTCAACATGCTCACCCAACACGGGGGGACAACGTTACGTCAGTCTTTGAACTTGGCAGCTTGGCTCCTGAAGTTATAGAGTTTGGTAATTTAAAACTACCTAAAAAGGTGTATGGAAATCCTCAAGGAGGCATGTAAACTAAACACCAGACACTTTTACTTTAACAAATGGAAAAGACTTGTAATATGGTGCTAGTCAAAAAATGTAAACCCTATTGAATGTACCCCATCACACATGCTTCATTACATGCTCCACTCACTAGACTCTGACCTAGTATTCACCTCAATCAAGGTTCACCTGGCGGCTCTATCCACGTACATCACTTCTTAGAACAAGGTGTCCTGGTGGAAGGTCCCTGTTGTTAAGGCTTTCATGCAAGGATTAAAGAGCCTTTACCCCCCCGTTTTCAAACCTGCCTCCAGAGTGGGATCTCAATGTCGTACTCTCAAAGCTCATAGGCCCTCCCTTTTGAGCCTATGCACAAATCCAGCCTTAAACACCTAACATACAAAACAGCTTTTTGGTGGCCATCACATCCATAAGTAGAGTCAGTGAACTACAAGCTCTGTCAGTGAAAGACCCTTTCTTTTTTTATCCACAAAGACAAGTTGGTACTAGGAACACGTCCTAGGTTTTCACCTAAATTCATATCCAAGTTCCATGTTAACCAATCCATTGAACTACCCGCTTTCTATCAAAATCCTTCAAACTCAGCTGAGAAAAACCTACATACACTGGATGTAAGGAGGGAGGTTCTTTACTATGTAAACAAGACTAAATCGCTAAGAAAAACAGATAAACTGTTTGTCTCCATTGCACCTGGCAGGGAAGGTGATCACGTTTCAAAAAACTGAATCTGCAAATGGATAGTGAAATGCATACAGCTCTGCTACTCCCCATCAAACACAACTCTGCCTTTCACACCAAGAGCTCACTCTACCGGAGGTATGGGAGCTACTTTGGCTTTCATTGGAAACCTCCCTCTAGACGCCATTTGCAAAACATCTACATGAAGTTCCATACATACTTTTACTCAGCATTACTGCATTGACACACATTCTAAAGCAGATTCACAAGTATTATTGAGTCTATCTACTTTATTGACAAATGTAAAGTAGATGGAGTCTATAAGATTTATTTTTTTTAGTTCTATTTTTTAACTGTGGAAGGAACCTTTTTTTGTCTTCTTTGTTTTGTTGCAGGAGAGGCCAGAAAGTAAGATGGGGAGGGAAATAAGGGAAGAGGCACCAACTACTAATATGGAGGGCAGGTGGACAGGGGAAGTTGTTGCACGTGTGTTACATCTAAGGTAGGGGGCAATGTTTCTCATGCTCCTTGATTACAGCTTCAAAAGCACTTCGAAATTGCTCCCCTCTGCAGAGTGGTGTGTTGCAGTATATACAGAGTACTGTTGCCTTTGAAAGATATGGATCAACAGCCTCTTTTATCGCTTGCAAGGTAGCTGGTGGGATTTTGTCTCCCACGGAAGTAGGCTCTGTGGTTGCAGTATTGGTTGAGGAAAATGAGGTGGAAGAAGACAGCCTACTTCTTGCTAAGAAAGGAACAACCTTTCTGAGAGCATTGTAGTGGTTGGATTGTATGTGGCAGAACATGGAGGTGGTCCCATAGGAGTACTGTCCATGTAGTCCACGACTGAGTAGCTTTAGCCTTTGGTATATTCCCAACAGTGGCAAATAACTGCCACACCCATGATTCTCTGTGGGTGCTAGAGGTAGGCACTTCCTGTACCACATCTTCTTGGTCCTCTTCATTGTCTTTGGAAGTACTGTGCTTTTCTTGTTTTGTATGTCCTCCAGCTGGTGGTGGTGGTGTTAGTGCCACTTAGGGAGTAGGCATGGTAATAGCTGATGCCATTTTTAAGATAAATAGCAGTTTTGCTAATATTCTTCCAAGTACTTGCTTTGGGCTAGATTGTTAATGGATAATGAGCGTAGGTGTAGGAGCTGTGCAAGAGTATATTTTGAGCTTGAAAGTTCCTAGATCAGCAGAAAATGCACTTCCAAAATGTTTGCGAAGCATGGAGCTGATCGCAAAGGGCAGGCGCGTTTATGAACACGTCATCATGCCGCGCGCAAGTGCGTGGTCACCTGACACTGCCTGAAAAGTCTGTGATGACGTTGGACATTTGCAGACGTCGATGAACACAGAGAAAGTTGCAAAACATGTATAGTAGTGTTAAAATGATGCTAGAAGATGGGGAATAGTTGTCAGGTGAAACATTGTAAACTGGACACATATTTTGCTATATTGGGGCAAGTATAATATTAGTAAGTTGTAGGAAATTAAGGGTGCACTGGTAACCTATGAAATTCACTCAAAAACTGTTAAAGGGACGTTATGGTTAAGTTGCACTAATAAAAACCTATGAAATTCAATTAAAAAAACATTTTTAAAGGCACGTTATGGTTACAAGTAAAACCGAAAAACCTCAGAAATTCGCCAGTTATAACAAGCTAAGCAACCATAACTCGCACCACCAACGTACACTGCTAAGACTAGCACCCAGGACATGAAAGATGACATCTGGCAACATACAGTAGAAGTGATGGAGAGGGTACTGGTGGAATTTAACTTTTCACAGTGAGTATTTTTAGTTAGGTGCAGGTGGGGCTACTACACGTTTCACAGGCGATGACATGGCGGGTGAGCTGGCCAGGAACTAAGTAGGTACTTTTTTGAGATTTTGCAGATGCTATGCAAGTTCACTTACAAGTTGGGGCCAATGTAGGGCCAAAAGCGTGCCTGCAATATTTAACAATAGAAACGTGCCGAGGCAGACCATTTTTTGTCCCTGGAGGAAAGGGTTTATAATGCAAGAGGTTGCCCCCAAACATTTCAGAAGGTATGGTCGAGGTGGATGAGGAAGGGATGAGAAATATTTTGCTTTGTTTCAGCCAGTCTTCTCCTGGAACTGATCCGGTACCCCAAATTACCTCCTTTCCCTATTATGTTATTCAGTGTTACTTGGAAGTCCAAACACAGAGTAAAGTTTCACTTTCCTTAATATGTGGCACTTCTGGATTAATAGGAACAGCAGAAGCCTTCGTCGATTGTACTAATTCACTTCTCTTAAGCCAGCTTTGAAATTGTTCATAGTCTCATGGTCATCTACCCATTTTTGCAAGTGCCTATTGACTGATTTGGTGAAAAAATGCCCTGCACTATCCAGCAGGGAGATTGGCCAATAGTTGGATGGTTGGTGTCTCCCTCCTTTTTTGTAGATTTGTACAATCCCTGATTGGCGATGATGTAAACAAGCCCAAATGTATCACTGCAGTATACCAACAACATAGTATTAGAGCCCAGATCATTGGTTGATCCTTGTAAAGATTTATTGGCACTTTGTTGGGGCCCAATGCTTGCCCTACCTTTTGATGCCTGATTGCCTCATACACCTCTTTGTTCAAGTTCAAACACCACGTCTCCGCAGTTCCTTCCACTTTGGGGAGGGAAGGGACTCAACCATGAGTCGGCTCCAATGCAACACTGCAAGGCCAATAAACTCCTTACCTGAAACTAAACTCTAGAATGTGGTGGTATCTCCCGTCTCGTGAGCTTCAAGGATCTCGTCCCAATTTGATTTTATGAAGGTTTCTTTACGTTAATTACTTTTTTATATGTAGCTCTACTGCTCCGTATCAGGGTCTTATCGACTGGGGGTCCATCCGCTAAACTGGCTAAAATTGCTTGCTCAGCTGCCTTGCATCCATCATCAAACCAGCTATCACTAACTAGTGCATGTTTTCCAACTGTTGTCTTAGAATAGGTAACATACGGTAGAATGCAGTCAACTAGAACTCAATAGTTCATTAGAAGGTTGTGATCTGCATTATCTTCTCTACAGATCTTGTCAATACATTCCAGAGGGGCATCATAGATATCGTGTTTTGTATTAAGCTCCAATATTCTGGCTCACCTAACTGACCTATGGCGTGTCCAGATACCACTTCACCCTGGGTTTCTTTAGATGACACTAATGCCTTATTCAGAGCCTGTGGACATGTATAAATGGCGGTTAAGGGCTTGTGGTCGCGCTCACGTTTGGCAAGCAATTCAGAATTGACTATCAGGCCACAGCCCCTAGCCAGGATTAAAATATAGTCTATACTTGAAGAACCAATGCCGCCAAAGGAAGTATCCTTGGCAGGTTGATCCATCACATGTCGACCATTACAAGATATGCACAGTATTGAAGGCCTGCATATGGGCCCTCTTAGTGGAGTTCGCTATAAGTCCCAACCCCAGTCTTTATCTTCCCACAAATCCATCAGTTCTCTAAGGGGCTTGAATTGTAGGTTAAGATCTCCTGCAATGAGAATATTCAATTTCTCAAGTGACAGTGCCATCTATGAATCAATTAGCTCTTGTATTTTTTTCAATAAGACTTTTTATTGCCATTTGTAAATAACAATAGCTTCATCATTCTTTATGGCATAATGATAAAGTATAACATAAACAAAAATCAACATGACCTCAACTCAGGTAAACAAGTTCAGGGGGGGTTACCTCGGGGTAGAACGGGGAAGGGGTCGCAGCAGTCTCTGGTCCATGTTACAGGGCCCGGGTTTAATGGTAGCAGTGGATTAGATAGCTGTTCTCACCGTCTGCGGGGGCACTAGTCCATTTCTGTCACCCAGCGGAGAGATGGTGGCTGCCTGGCTACTCCGGGAAATTTCTCCACATAGTCTAAGAATGGGGACCAAATGCTGTAAAACCTGTTTCTGTTGCTGAAGCAGAGGGTCGTGATTTTCTCAGCATGCGGCGATCTCCCAGCACTTTACTCACCACGTGGGAATCGCTGGCCCCTCCGGGTGTTTCCACAGTCTAGCAATTGAGATTTTAGCAGCCGTGAGCAAGAGCGTGCAGAGGTCCACCAGCCTGCCTATCATCGGGAATTGTCCCTCTCCTCTATCTCCCAGCAGGGCGATTCCCGGATCCCACGGGATCGTTAGGCCTGTGATGAGTCAGATCTGTTCCAGAACCTCCCTCCAGAACCTTTACACCTTCGGGCATGACCAAAGGAGGTGGAACAGCTTTCCTGTGTCCGTGCAGCCTCTCCAGCAGTGTGGCGGTATGGTGGGGTTGCTTTTATGTAGGATTTCTGGTGTAATTTACCACCTGTAGCACACCTTGATAGCCCCCTCTTTATTTGTAACACATTTGGAGGTCTTGTGAGTTCTTGTTCAAATGCGATTCCAGCTAGCCATGTCTAGTTCTCTACCTATATCTCACTCCCACCGTTTCATATAGGGCTCCTTAGAATCAGGGGCTGCCTTGTCCAACAACCTATACAGGGTCGAGATCTTCCCCCTGGGCGGGGTTGCTGTTAGTGTGCGTTCTACTGCTGTAAATTCCCTGTGCCCATGTGCTCTCATCGAGTCATGTGACCGCCAATGTCGGAGTTGGGCATAGCGGAATCTCTCGCCTTCCGGGACCTGGAATTTCCTTTTGCAGTCCTCGAAGGTGAGTAGGGTGTCCCCATCGTAGAAGACCGCCACGCACTTTAGGCTGCCTGCCTTCCATTTAGCAAATACTTCCTGCCCAAGTCTCAGGCTGAAATCCGGGTTCTCCCAGATCAAGGAGAACAGACCCACTGTGCTCCTGCAATTCCATCTCCTGGCCGCCTGCTTCCAACTGTTCACCGTGTTCCTAGTCGTCGTGAGGGGCCCGGCGTTTGTGGGGCGCTTAGGCCATGTGATTTGTGGAAGGGAAGCCAGTGAGTAGCGGCTCCAGTGCTCCTCCAGCTTCAGCCAGCGGGGTTTATCGGTGCCCGGTTGCCACATAAATGCTGCTGAGAGCTGGGTGGCTAGGCAGTATCTCTCCACCTCGGCGACCCCCAGGCCTCCCGATCCAGGGCTCCTGAGCAGGACTCTCCTGGTCACCCGTGGCTTCTTGCCTCCCCATATACATTTTAGAATGCTTGCTTGAAGTTTTTGCTTGTCTTTTTTGGGGATTGCTACTGGAAGGGCTTGGCAGTGGTAGAGCAGTCTGGGAAGTAAATTTTTAGTGCCGAAATCCTCCCCATCCAGTATATCTCCTGGTTTTGCCAGCGGGTCATGTCCGACTGCAGGTCCTAGAGCAAGTTTAGTTTATAAGTGTGTTCCACTAGCTTAGCTAAGCGGATGCCCAGGTAGCTTAGGTGAGATCTGGCCCACGGGATAGGGAGATTAGCCGACAGGGAATCCAGCGTTACTTTGGGAATGTTAATGCCCAGTGCTACAGACTGTGAGGTTGATCGCGATCCCCAAGGCTGCTTTAAAGCTGTTCAGGGATGTGCCTGGGTGGGATAGTGTCAGTAGCACGTCATCTGCATATAGGGCTGCTTTATAAGTGTCGTTCTTCAACTTGAGTCCCCTGACCAATAGGTTCTGTCGGATCCTGGAAGCGAACTGCTCCATTGACAGCACAAAGATGAGAGGTGACAGGGTGCAGCCCTGGCGAGTGCCTCTGGTGATCTCCATTCTGGGGGAGGTAGCGCCATTGATTCTAAGGGTTGTGGTGGGGTGCTCATAGTTGGCCATTGTCCATTTCAGGAATTTGGGCCCCCCCCCATAGTGCCGCAGCATTTCCCCCATGAAGCCCCAGTCCAGCATATCAAACGCTTTATGTGCGTCGAGCAATACCACCTCTAATTCCTCACCAGTTCTGTTGTCTGTTTCGATGACATTTAGGGTGTGTCTGATGTTATCCAGGGTATTGCGCCCAGGGATGAAGCCTGTTTGGTCCAGATGAATGAGATCCAGGAGGAGTCCAGCGAGCCTGCGTGCTAAGAGTTTGGAAAAGATTTTGGAGTCCAAATTTATCAGGGCGATGGGGCGGTATGACGAGCAGAGTTCTGGGTTTGTCCTGGGTTTCGGGATCAGGATCGTGACGGATTCCTCCATGGAGGGTGTGACATAGCCCGTTTCCAGCAAGGTATTGAAGAGCGAGGCCATGTGGGGGGGCCAGGATGTGGATATATTTCTTATAGAATAGTGCGGGCAAACTGTCTGGATCAGGGGCCGTGTTCTTCATTGAGCGGATCACTTCGGTCACCTCCTCTGGGGATATGGGGTCCTCCAGAGAGTCGATCTGCGGATTGTGCGGCAACCTCAGGACCGCTTGCAGGTAGTCGGCATGTGCTTCCGCACATGTAGGCCCCCCCTGACATCACATTCTTATGGTGCTCAGTCATGATGGCCAGCTTTTCGGGGTCTGAGCAACAGGGTTTCCCATCCCGGTCACGTAGGACTGCGATGTTGTTTCTGGTATGTACTTTCTTAAGCTTGTGCACGAGCAGGCGGTTGGCCTTGTTGCCATTCAGGTAATAATACTGCTTCGTGTATGTTAAGGCTCTGGCTGTTCGGTCTGTCAGGTGCATTTCCAGGATTTTAAAAAAAAAGGTTTTTTATTGATTTATTCACACAACAAACAATACAAACCAAACAAGCAGTGCAACCTACAACCGCTTCATACTTCCCATTCCCTCCCCCCTCTACGAGTCTATCAGTTTTGATCTTCTGATTCTGCAACCTGTTGTACGTTCTCCCCTTCTATAGCATCTGCTGGGTCCTCAAGTGACCCAAACAGCTCAGCTATCATTAGTTTCCAGGCTATCAGGGACTCCACCTCCTCCTCACAGCCTGCATTACTAGCCTCTTGCCACACCTTGGTTTCCGCTTCCGCCCATTTTTGTAAATCTCTCCACCACACCTCCACATTTGGCATATGGCAAGTCTTCCAACCCATGGCTATTCTTCTTTTTGCAAGCACATAAGCCAGGTCCTTCAATTTACTCACATGCTTGAGCTTCCGTGATCTTGAGAGCCCCCCCAACAAACAGGCACACACAGTGTCCACTACGATCTTAACCCCTTTCTTCTCCAGTTTCTCTTTTACTGCACTCCAGAAACGTTCAATGACCAGAACATATGAACCATGCCCACATTCTCCTCATCACATTTGGGGCATGCCTGCCTTCCTGCATTCTCAAACCTCGATATCCTCCAAGGTGTCATGTATGCCCTATGCGTAACATATAGTTGTAACTGTTTCAGTCTCGCATTCCTTGACACCTTCTTATGATACCCCTGCACTCGTTCCCACATCCCATCTTCCATCGGGGCACCCACTTCTGTTTCCCAGTCCATCCTCAACTGCGTGACTTCCTTCCCCACTTTAGACATCAGCATTTCATATATTCTGGAAATATCATGACCTCCTTCTGCTATGTCATATATCGTATCTATGGTGGCATCTGGTTCCCCCTCCAGCACCGTTTCAGGCCATGTTCTCTTAATTTGCTGCACCATTCTGTAATATGTGATTTACTGGCCCTCGTGCAACCCAGTTTCTTCTTGCAGTTCCTTGAAGGTGATACTAGAGCCCTCTCGCCAGATGTCTCCCATTGTTGTCACCCCAACCGGTTCCCAGTGACTCCTGATTGCCATTCTTAGCTGCACGTCTAACACCCGTTAATACAACCAATGAAACCTGTGGAGAGCATGGGGACAGGCTCTCCATCATCTGGCATGCCCTACGCCATATCTTCCACCCCAATAACATCTTAGGGCGCCCCGTCATTTCCACCCTGGGTACCCACATTATTTCTTTTAGGTAAAATGGTGCACAATCTTGCCCAAACAGCCTAGATTCCGAGGTTTCTTCATCTGAAAGCCATTTGGCGACATACTGCAATTGACCAGCCACATAATACACCTCATAATTGGGCAGTTTTATCCCTCCTTTGTCATGGAAGTTCTGTAACTTCCAGAACGCCACTCTGTTCCGCGTGCCATGCCACAAAAAATCCCTGCACATGCTATTCAGTTTAGTGAAGAACCTCTTAGGAATCAGGTACGGTATATTCCGAAATTAGTGTAGAAGTCTGGGCAGAACCACCATCTTGAGCATTGCTACCCGGCCCATCATTGCTAAGGGTAACCTGGCCCAGAATTGCATACACTTCTCAATTTTTCCAATAGCTACCTCTGTGTTGCGCCTATGCTCTTCTGCCACATTATGGTATATATTGATCCCCAGATACCGAAATGTACTGACCGCCCAGGGTACTTGCAGTACAGGAAATCGTTCCGCTGGGATCCCTATGTACCTCCCCAATGGGAACATGCTGGACTTCTGGGGGTTCACCGCGATGCCGGACAACCCCGCAAATCTCTCCATTACTTCTAAGATGTACTGGAGGTTCTCTTCTGGGTATCGCAAGTACAGCAACATGTCATCAGCGTATAGGGAAATCAGATGTCTCTCCCCCCTTACTTCGATGCCTATACTGTCATATTGCTGTCTCAAGTATATTGCTAGAGGTTCCAGGGCCAATATGTAGAGCATTGGGGACCACGGACATCCCTGCCTGGTACCCCTCCTAAACTGCCATCTCCCCGATATCACAGATCCTGTCTTTACCCTAGCCAGTGGTTCGCTATACAATATCTTTGCCCACCTTACATAGCCAGGCCCTAGGCCATAACACTCCAGGGCCGCAAGCAACCATGGCCATTTAACTGAATGAAAGACCTTTATTGCGTCCAAAGACACAATCGCCATTTCCTCGTCATTTTCACATCCACTCTCAACAATTCTGTGGAGCCGTCTATGATTATTGGTGATATTTCTGTTTGCGACATAGCCCGTCTGATCTGGGTGGATTAGTTTGCCTATGACCTTCTTCAGTCTATTTTCTAGGACAGCAGTCAATATCTTGCTGTCTTGATTCAGCATCGACAAGGGTCTATAGGAGCCGCAGCTCTGCCCCTGCTTATTGGGCTTGGGGAGCGGAATTATGACGGCCTCTCTCAATGATTCGGGTAAGCTTCCTGTCTCAAATGCTTAGTTTAGCATTTCTGGCAGTGGAGGAAGGACCTCTTCTATGTACACTTTATAAAACTCGCTTGGGAGTCCATCGGTCCCAGGGGTCTTGCTAGTAGGCAGCTGCCGCACCACCCCCCCCCAACTCTTCTAAAGTAATTGGTGCATCTAATTCCTCCCTCTGTTCCTCGCTTATCTTCGGCAATCCTATGTCCTCCAACGTTTCTCTCATCGTTGCGTACTTACTTTCGCCATCATCTCCATATAATATCTTATAATAGTCCATGAATGCTTGATTAACTCCCTCTTGGGTGTCTGCTACGCTACCGTCCTCTCTCTCCATGGTCCCGATCGTGACTCTGGGATTCTCGCTCTTGTATAACCACGCCAGAAGTCTCCCCGGCTTATCACCCCCCCGCATGCTGTCTCTCTACATATTTTTTATAATTGAGGTTAGATAACCTATCCCAGTGCTCTACACATTTCTGCTGTAGCTTGAGTGCCAGTTCCGACCTCTCTGCTGTACCATACCCGCCCCTCTGTGCCTCCTCCAGTTTCTCCTCCGTCTCCTGTAGGTCAGCTAGGATCCCACCTTGTAGGCCCCTAGATTTTGCTATAGCTACTCCTCTCAGCACCACCGTAAAGGCCTCCCATAGCGTACCTGCCAAGTCCACACTCCCGGTGTTTGTTTTAAAATAATTTACAATCTCCTCCCTCAGGTCCTCCCTAATGAAGGGGTCTCTCAGTGCTTCCGCTCGTAGTCGCCATGTCGGGATCTTCGCTCTCGGGGGGCAGTATTGCCATTCGAGGATCAAGGGCGAGTGATCCGAAAGGACCCTAGCCTTGTACTCTATTTGTGTGATCTCCGTTATTATTTCAGGCGAGGTAAAGACATAGTCTAATCTCGTGGATAACTGTTGTGGGGCAGAGTAGTGTGAGTATTGCCTTTCCTGGGGGTGTTGCACTCTCCATGCATCCTCTAGACCAAGGTCTGTCAGCAAAGCCTGTAACGCCTTGCCAGCAGGAGCCAGTCTGTCCGTCTTCCCATCCGATCTGTCCACCCTTGGGTTTACTATGCAGTTGAAGTCCCCTCCCCAAATCACCGCGCTTCCCACACATTCGCTCAGATTAGCACACAGTATGCCGCTGTGTTCTGGTTTGGGGCGTACGTATTGATTATACTTATCTCCCTATTTTCCACTAGTCCCCTCAGTACCGCCATCCTACCGTCTGTCTCAGCTATCGCTTGCAGACGCTAAAGGGGACATGTGGAGCCACCCAAATAAGCACTCCTCTCGCGTAAGCCGAGTATGACGAGCCCACCATCACTCCCTTCTATTTCCCAGCTATCTTATCCGTTCTGTCTCGCGTGAGGTGGGTTTCCTGCAGCAATGCGATATCTATTTTTTTGTCTACGCAGGTCCAACATAACTTTGTTCCTCTTTAAATAGCTGTTGAGCCCCCGTACATTCCATGTAACTATTTTAAGGTCTCCCATGGTCTATACAAATACCATTCCACCTCCCACAGGTGCAGTCTGCCTCCAAGTTCCCTTCCAGTCCGTATAGACTCGTTCCCCAACTTTAAACTCCCCTTAACTAAAAACAACCCGAACTCCCCCTTTTCCTCCCCTCCCACCTCCCATCCCTGCCCCAACATCGCACCCCTTAACTGTTGCCCAGCTCCATCCCTGGATCCCAGGCTCCTCCGCCTCTAGCCCTTTCCGGCCCTCGCCTGTACTCTGAGCTCTGCAGGGTGAGGTTGTCCTAGTGGCTAGCCTACTACTAGTACAACTATAAGTCGGGGGGGGTAGTGTGCTTGCCCTGCCACTCCTATTCGCTTGAGTTTTACCACGCACAGCTGCGCAATTTATGCATGCATACTTATTGCTATATTCCAGTCCTCAAGGTTCATTCCAGCCAGTGGTATCTTAACAAAGTATTAACCATGCTTAGTCGCACCCAACAGTATCAATCTTCATCTATGCATCACTGTGGTGCTCACGCTGCGCCTTCTAAGCATGCATACAGTGTACCAGTCATTTATCATGTTCCTCTTGCATCTTCTCCGCGTCCTGTTCCGGGTAACCCTGCAGGTCCAGCCATGTGTTGCTTCTTCAGGAGAATCAAAAAAATACATTTTACTCTTGTGCACTACCTTCAATCTCACAGGGTACAGAAGCATGCATTTTACGCCTGCCGCTCGTAGCCTCCTTTTGATCGGCACATAGCCAGCATTGTATACTCCGGATATGCCGTGACTGTGCTTGAAGCCCTTTTCGAAAGTACTCCAGTATTTTCTCGCAATCTCTATAATTCAGTATTTTGGCGATAATCGCTCGGGGAGGGGCCCCGGGCCTAGGCTTCCTCATAAGGGCTCTGTGTGCGCGCTCCACTGCAAATCCCTGCGAGAGTTTTTCAGCCCCTATTTCTTGTAAGAGTAGATTCTCAATGTAGTCTGTCGGGTCCTGTCCTTCCTCTCCCTACGGCAGTCCCACCACGCAGATATTGTTCCTTCTCGCTCTCCCTTCCGCCTCCTCCGCCCGAGTCTCCAGGTTAGCTATCTGCTGTTTGAGTACATGGATCTCCTTCGCGTTGCTAGTGCTGGTGTCGGTATTGGTTTTCACCGCACTTTCCAAGCTGCTCGTTCTCTCCGCCAGCCCCCTGACATCTTGCCTCAGCAGGGTAACCTCTATACCTACTGCGCCTATTTTAGCCTCCAGGGAAGTGTGCAGGTCGGACATCGCTGTCCCCCCATGAGTCTCGCAGCTCCGTTATGGCCGCTAGTATCTGGTGATTGTCAGTGACTGCGGCACTCTCCCCTTGTGCTATCAAGCCTTTAGGCGTTGTGGCCGCCGGAGATTGTTGCGTTTTGGCGAATGCCTCCATCGTGGGTTGCTTGTTCTTGTTTTTGCTCACGGCCCCTCGCCCCGACATCTTGCAGTCTTTATTACGCCCCAGAGGTTAACTAGCCTCAGATATACAGTCCTGCTTATCTGTATGAGCTCGGCACCAGCGCACCTCCCTGGGTGTGAGGCAGCCGTCCTAGAGGTACCCTGGCGTTAGCTTTTGTATATTAAGCACCAACTTCAGAGTGGGTTGTGTCCTCCCACATATCAAGCGTCACACTGCATCCTGGGGACCACACTACCCTGGTGTAGTCACCTACCCTCCAGACCCTTTATGTGCAACGCCCGCCATTGTGTCCGCAGCTGCCTGAGCTTGCAGTGCGTGCCTTGCTTCGCGTGGTGACGACCGTTATTCGCTTCTTGTGCTTCTCTTGGGCCAACTGGTCACTTCCATCAGAGCCTGTTCAATCTCTATATACCGTATTTCAACAGTCACTGCTGCCAGGTGTCTATCCCATCCTCAGCTACCATTTGAATATTTGAGGCCTCTGCCGTGCCCTGAACACCACTCCTTTCCGCTTTATATACACTTGGAGTTAACATCCGAAATGTCATGCCCATTGACATGCGGATGGTGAAGTGGGCTGGAAGAAATGAATCCTTTAAAACTCTTCAAAGGATTTACAGGACGGAGACCAGCTTATGACTCCAGCCACCCGAAGGACAGGTCTGCTAGGAGCGAAAAGAAGTTATACTGGCCGTCCACTGCGGTGTCCTCGCGCAGAAGGCGACCCGTTACTTCTCCTTCAGGCGCGCGCTATGCGCCACTGTGCAACCCGGGTCTCCGGCCCCCTCACTGCAGGATTGCCCCACTTGTGCGTGCCAAGCCGGGGCCCCGCTGTACGCGAGGACCGCACAGCTCCGTGTGCCAGCCCCCCCGCTTCACGCTCCCACGCTCTCGCCTTGGAGTTAGACTTGCCTTCAGTTTGGTCCGTGTCGCGGGCCCGCTGTTCTCAGAGCCTGCTTGCAGCTTACTGTCACGGGGGCCCCAGCCTCCCCCCACACGCCAGCATGGATCACCTCTCCCAGCCGGCAGCTCCGCTCGAATTCGCTGGAACAGCTGATCGTCGGCGCGACCTCACTCTGCTATAGCTGCCTAGTGCTCGCCGCCTCCTCACTTACAATCTGCACAGGAGGACATTTCCGCGATCTTCTGCCGGCCCTACGGAGCCGCTTCAATGGTTCCTGTTTTCCTTCCTTTGTTGGCGGCCATCTTGAGACAATGTATCTCGCGGTCGCGATTCCGTTTCGAGTGATACTTTTGGTTAGCAGCATCTGATTCCCTCGATCCTTGCACTGTGTACGGAGCACACGTTCCGACACCCGTGCTATTACTTGTGGGATCTTTAAGGCATTTTTCCAACGTAGTTTCAGCGGATCATTTGTCGGATCCTCTGGAGCTCTTCAAGACGCACGTCCTACTCCATGGCTGTCCAAGCCACGTCGCCATTTCGAGGATTACTTTAGCTTTGCCTAGTTCATTCCACAACCTTGCTGATTGGCGTTTTTTGTGGGTTGCTTCTTTTTCTGCCACCTCCGTCTCCAGTTCCTTTAGTTTGAGCTGATGTCTGCACCTTTGTGCTGCTGCACAGTTCATGGCCACGCCTTGGATCACAGGCTTCATTGCGTCCCACACCATAGCCTCCATAGAACCCTTGCCTGCGTTTTCCATAAAATAATTGTGCAAGGCTTCCGACAGATCCTGGCTATCTGCTATATTCGAGAGGAGATAGTCCTGCAGCTTCCAGGCCCTCTGCAGCGGCGTTGGTAGACCCTCCATTTGGAACTGCGCTATCACTGGGGCATGGTCCGAAATTACCTTCATTACTGGTAATTAGTTATTACTGGGAGAACCCTACGCAGGAAGCGCTCCGGGCCGTCATTTGGGCAGTAGATTGCTGCAACGGTTATTGGGAGTTTAACCAGGAGGCCCTTGATCAGCAAGAACCTACCCTCAGGATCTCGCTTGACTGTAACCTTTGACAGAATTGCTGATTGGCTGAGCAGGACTGCCGCCCCACCTCTCTTCTGTCCGGAAGATGCAAAGTATCTTTTGGGGAATCTTTGGTACTTGACTCGTTGCTCGTCCGGGGCCAAGAGATGTGTTTCTTGTAGGCAGACCACATCTGCCTCAAGTTGGGTCAGACGGTGCTCCACAGACTTCCGTCTCCTAGGGGAGTTCAGCCCCTGGACATTCCAGGTGACCATGGTTACATTTTTTATGGGTGCCCCCATCTCAGAGTATTGGGGTAGCAAATAATTGGTGCTGTTTTACTCCACTTTCCGCCCTCTTGTATGGGTAGCTGTCAGATAGGCTGAGCCCTGTGTTGATAGTTTGTGCCCCTTTCCAGTGTTCCCCGTCCCCCTTTGAAAAACAAAACTTGGTCATCTGGACCAGCCTTCGACCAACGGGGGCTCCGGCTGGGCCAACGTATCCTTCTAAAGACGAGACGCTTTGACCTCGGCTGCAAGGTGATGAGAGCTGAGTGAGTGATTGGTGTGTCGACTTGCTTCAGGGGTTCTGCTGCGCAGTCGTATGGTCCTCTAGGTGATGCCTATCGGTTCTGATGAACTAGTGGTTTGGTGCCGCCCCGCCTTAGCCATCGCTATTGGGGCGTTTGCTTTTGAGTGAGGTGCCCCGGAGTTTCTGCCGTCGCCTCTCGACTCGAGACCAGAATCGATGGGAGTCCTGCGGTTCCTCCTGCTCCGGGGGTGCGCCCTCGTTGTCGGTTCTCTCCCCTGCATCCGGGTTCAGCAGCGTCTCTGCTTCGTGCACCTTCTGTATATGGCGGATACTCCCGTTCCATGTGAATACCAGAGAAGTGAGGAAGCCCCAGTGGTATTGGACGCCTTTCTCCCTCAGCCATTCCGTGACTGGCTTCAGTGCCTTTATTTTCAAAAGTGTAACAGAAGCGAGATCCTGATACAAGGAGATGGAGGCATTTCTGAACAATATTCGGGGGAGCTTCTAGCTTCCAACATGATTTTTTCCTTGACTTTGAAGTAGTGTAGCCTCGCAAGAACGTCTGGCGGGGTTGAGGAGTTGGGTCTGGCTCTGGTTCTGTGGACTCTGTCAAGCACCAGGGGAGCGTCGTCCGGTAGGGTCAGGATGAAGCAGAAGAGGTTGCTCACATAATGCTCCAGGTCAGCCTCCGGGACGGAGGTGGGGATCCCTCTCAGATGTATGTTATTGCAGCGGGAGCGATTCTCTGAGTCCTCCTGCTTAAGCTCGAGGGCCTTGCACCTGGCCTCCAACGCGGCCAACCTGCCCGCCCCCTTCTCGATCTCATAATTATGCTCTCAAAGGGTGGTTTCTGCCTCAGTCGTCCTTGTCTCTAGTTCCCCCACTCTTGCATCCAGCACTGTGCTTGTACTCGTCACCTCTTTGGTGCCCCTCTGGAACTCTTTGGTCAGTGCCGATAAAAGGTCGTGGAGGTCCGATTTCACGACTGCCTGAGACAGGGGCCGTTGGTGTGGCTCTTCTTGCCTGCCCTCATCGTTTGTTTCCCCTGACTCCAGGCGGTCCCCTCTCCTGGGCCTATCTGGTGCTGGAGTGGATAGTAAAGCTGCTATGTCAGTTTGCTTGGTTGACTTTTTAGCCATTATGAGTCCAGATCTGTGTCTTAGTTTGGGGCACTAAGTGCTGGTGTTGCACGGCCGCGAAACAGGCGGGCGTTCAATCCCAGTCCAGAGGCCAGGGAGAGCTGTAGCCAGGTGTGTCTGGCCGACTTTAGTGGAGCAACCCCCAAGCCAGGATTCATGGGTGTTGGTGGGGGCCCCCTCTGCCAGAGACACTCTGCTTATGTGTGCCTCGCTCCGCCCAGTGGTGCTGGTACGAGTGTCCTGGGGCAGGAGGCAAAAGTCGTGCCTTCCGGGCTGCTGTCAATTCCAACGCTCTCCTGGACTCGCGGTGCTCCGTTCCTACCGTGGTGCCCCTGTGGGCTTGTGTTTTGATGATTGTGGGCTCCACCAGGGAGCAGTTGGTTGGGTCCACCCCACAGGGACTGTCCGGGTGAGACGATTATGATGGTAGCCTGCCAGGGTATCAGGCGGGGGATCAACTGCAGTGCAAGTGCTGAGTGGGAAGGGTTAGAGTAGGTAAGGCAGTTCGACGCGCTGCTCCCCGGGTGCTGATGACAGAGTTTTTAGAGACTCCCAGCCCCAGTTTGGGGTGGATGTTGTGTCCCGGGCCTGGCCAGGTGGCAGGGGGTGGGAGGGTGCAGAGTGCTGTGGTTGTAGGTGGTGAGATTCCCTTGGCAGCTTTGGGGCGCTAGGGGCCCTCTATTGTTAAGCTCTACAGTCAGTTGGCACCTGACAGGGGTGTGGAGAGAGAGCACCGGCCCACACCGCAAGTGCCGCCTTACCTCTGACAGTCTGATCCAGCGAGGGACGTGAGCTGAAGGCCGTTGCGTTGCAGAGGGAGGGAGGAAGGAGGGTGGTTTCAGTAGACCCCCGGGCAGTGGATTAGCTTGTGGGAGCAGCCCGGAGCTTCAGCAGGACCGGGGGTCTGGGAATGTAGGAGGACCTCCAAGTTGTGCAGAGGGGGTAGGGGGGGCAGGAGGTGAGGCCGTGATGATTCCAGCCGACGCAGGCAGTGGAGCTCCTGCTGTTCACGGCTCCAATGGGCTTGCAGCGGCGTTCCGGTGCCCGGGTTCAGGGTGCCACGAGTGCGAATTGCAGAGTAGTCACTGCCTTTGGATCGCTTCAGCTCCAAGCTGTGGTGGGGGTGGACACCCTGAAAGAAGCTCCCCCTTGCGAATCTGGTGGGGTCCTAGGCAGGGGCCAAGGGGTAGTCAGGCTGCCAGTCAGGGTCCTTGGGGAGTTGTGTGTCGCTGGGCTCTGCGGCACGGAGATTGCACTGGTTGGGGACCTCCACTCACACGGCTCCCCGGCCAAGAGATCTTCCGTTGCCCCCCCAGGTGCAACTGAGGAGCCTTTTCTCCTGAAGTGATGACGGTGCTGGGGGCTAGCCGCGGGTATTTCGGCGGCAGGGTGCCTGCTTGGCCCAGATCGACTCCGCCAGGAGCTGTGATGCCTGGTGCGCTCCACCAGTGCTGATCAGCCCCCAGAGGACGGAGAGTCGGAATATGGAGCCGGCCGCTTGCTGGGGGCCTCCTCGTGTCGTGCCAGTGACTCGTGGGGTCCGAGGCACTCTTCGGGTCACTTTCGGTGCTCTTAGGTGATGTGTCAGCGGCCTGTGCTGCAGTGGCTCGGGCGGCACCGGTGGCCCTCTGCGTTCTTTAGCTGCTGCCTGCGTTGAAGGGGTGGTGTCTGGGGCCAGCACCGCTGTCCTTATGTGCCCCTCATCCAGGGAGCCGGAGAGGAGAGCGAGCCCAACAGTGGGGGCTCCGGTGCGAGCCGCTGAGTCCCGACTCGCTCAGCAGAACCCCCTGGATGCCTGGTGCCTCGGGGGGGATTCGGCTCTGTGTCGCGGCCGCCATGATGTTGGATGGTGCAACGTCTCTGCGTGGTGCCAACTCTCCGCTCTGTCGTACACCCAGCTCCGGTGTCGGGGGAGGCTGAAAGTCTCCCAGGAACCGCCACGGGTCACAGGTGACCGTCTACATCGATTTAGGGGTTCAGATGGATTGCCTCACCGGTGTATTTTTGATGGATGCGTGGCCATAGCAGGTACCTCACAGAGCCAGCCCAACCATCATGGCTCCAAGCCACGCCCCCCCCCCAGCTCTTGTATTTTGTTGAAAGTAATTAGAGAAGCCATGGAGTTCGGTCTATTATAGACATTGAATACTAGATAATGATGACCATCATTCGCATAACCTACTATATGTTGAAGATCAACAGATCCAGTTTGTCGCTCTATGATGCGCCAGTTCAGATCAACATCCACTCAGATAGTCAATCCTCCACTTGGGCACAGTAAGAAAGGAATAGACTGGCTGCCCCAAAATTCCAGTGTAGCCAAGTAATAACACCTCACCCTTTCTATAATCAACCACCAGTTGATACGACAGGGTGATGATTTTTTACTGCCCATCTATGATAGATACCCAGTAAAAAATGCATTGTTGATGCCGCACCACCCTCCAGCAGGCACAAACGCACGCACACACACGCACGCACGCACACACTCGCAGACATGCACACATTCACTCATTCATGTGTGCACCTATACATCATACACACACTCATTTTCACATGCATTATAATACATACAAAATAAAAATCTTACCTTCACGCAGCGCTGATCTGGATTCAGCTCCTCCGTAAAGTCGTTGTGCTCCTGCACAGCATGAACAGGAACCAAGGAGCAAAGCAGTTTCTGGTTGCTGCTCATGCACGCAGGAATTGGAGCGACGCTTACGAGGCACCCCACTCTGCTTGTTTTTGTGCGGAAGAGCTGGAGCAGCTCCTCACAATTACAAACATGCAGTACCCGAGCATGCATCCCAAATGGGCCATCCAAGGCTGGGGAAGCAAAATGCCCCCAGCCTTACATTGCCCATTGTACATGCACGGCGGGGATATGAACTGTCAAAGGTAAAGCTTGTTTCACTTTGTGATATGATATGATAGGTTATTTATAACGTGCTTAATACCCAGAGGTTTCTAAGCGCGGACCCGGGGATCGAACCTGTGGTGCTCCAAGTCGTCTTGCTTCAAGGCGAGCACGTTACCCATGAGCTATCCTCCAAAGACAGTCAAAGCTAGCCAAGGAGCACTCCCTCATCTGGGACAATCCGCTGATGCAGCACTCCTGGGCTGGCACTACTCCTCCATGATGGGTAAGGGTTCTGGTGTGTCAGCGCCCCCTCCCCCATTATTGACTAGCTGCCCCAGTATATTTCTATTGGAAAGTTTTGTGAAGATTTGTTGAATAGCGCCAGTGTTACAGCAGCTCCAAAACTGCTATTCCTATGGGGAGCCCAACTTTACTATAACTGCATGGTCACTATTCGTGGCCCCATAATATAAAATATATATACATACATACATACATACATACATACATACATACATACATAAATTCAAGTGGCAGGCAACTGGCGGGGCATAAACATCACGTACAAATGATTGTGTGCCACAGGACACCATTTCTTACTTGCTGAGAGTAAATTATCAACCGCCAGTGGCTTTACTTAAAAATAATTTGTGGCTGCTTCGCAAAATAAATAAAAAACTACAAAAAACAGCATCTGGTCTGTTTTTATTGGAACGTTTTTTGAAGCTTTCTTGAACACTGCCAATGTAAAACGCAGCTAAACTTAACTATAACAAACAGGATCACTATAACTGACCATGTAACGTATATTGATATTCATTAAATTGGCAAGAAACTGGCAGGGCATACAAATCACTTATGACTGCCAATGCTCCACAGGACACCATTACTTACTTGCTAAGAGTATATGTCACACAAAAAAAATATTCGAATATTCTAGTTCGCAAAGCAATCAGCACTCACCCCTCACCAGACGCTGCTTTTACATTGCAGAGTACGCCTAAAATCTTTAAGACACAATTTCTGCTGTCTGCTCTTGTCAGATGTGAACACTGCGTTTCCTTCTGTTCTTTGAGCCCCGGGCAATATATGAAAAAAGAAGTTCTACATTCTTTTGTTGTCTAAAACGAAGCCCTTCCCGTTTCATTGCCAAAAGGCAGCTGACATTTTAGTTTGGGTTTGTTTTGAATTCCCGCTCTCCGCCTATAATCCACTGATTTACTGGAAGAAACGAGATAATTCTTGACTTCTTTTATGGTGAATTTACCAGTTTGCATTTGCCTTGTCATGACCTACGCCTTTGGAATGTGGAAAGTCGTAAAGTAAATTGTTGCTGACACTTTGCAATGTTGTACATAATCCTCGCAAAGACTTTGAACTTGACTAGAAAGATACTCGCAAGTTTCTTTGTAGAGTGAGCGGAATAAGCTCCCAGCTATTTGGGTTGTGTAGCAAATGTTCCACACATTAAGGTCCCAGATGTCTCTGCTCCAACAGGTGGCAGAAAACCCTGCACTATTTACAGCAGTAGACTGCAATATTTTACACTTTTATGTTCCTTTTTATTATTTAGACAAACTGGCGCACACATGTGTTTATGAATAACTCGGGTGCTCATTTTATCCACGTCAATTAACATAATAACCCCTAGCTTGGAATAAAGAAAGCACTAGGAAAGGTAATAGGCCTTGTTTGTCAGATGTCTAGTGCTCCCTGACATTCCCCAGTACATTTCATGCCTTGGCCAAATGGCAGCAATACGTTCTGTTGAATTAAGTGATTGCAGTCATTAAAATGCTTAACACAAAAAGTACACACTTCGAACAAAAAGGGTAAAGTAAAACAAACACTGTTTTGTCATGCCTTGAACAGCTATACACTTTACATTAAACTGACAGCAGAGGCGACCAATTGCAATTTAAGATGTTCAACATTCAGCAAATCACAATACAAAACAACATCACAGGAGGTTGTGGGGTGGGGGATTACATTTACACCAATAGTTTTTTTCTTCCATTTTGCAAAACCTTGCAGATAAAACCTAATCAGATGCTTAGTTCTTCGTTTCTAAGCGATCGTGAAGATGAGCAGTGTTGCCATTCACTGGACTTCGATTTTGTTGTACATGCGATGGAATATGTGCTGTATACTTGTGAGGTCCATTCCTTAATTGCTTTTTAAGACATTCAGCCTCATTATGAGTTAGGCGGTAAGTGGTAAAATTGGCGGTAACTGAGTTACTGCCAATGTTACCATTACTTCAAATTATGAATTTGGGTTTTGAGTGGATGATTTTTACCTCTAGGAAAACCCTGGAGGTAATTCTTCCCGCTCAACGCCGAAAAATCAGCAGAACTGACGGAATTACCACAGTGGTAATTCCGCCGCAGTAATGTATGCGTTGGTGTGGGGTAGGTGGGGACAGGAGGATGGTGGTGGTGGTGGTGTGTGTGCGAAACAGGGTTTGGCCATCTTGATAAAAGACCCAAATGAACTAACGATAAGGACAGTGGTGTACGCTACTTGCTGCTTCTGAAATTCCTAATCCTGCCTCTGCCTTTTTCCACCGTGTTGCTGAAACCCATCCTAATATCTGCCTCGAATAGGCTGCTACCGCTGATCCCAGGTCCGCTATCCTGAGTCCATTTCTCTACTAACATCTGTGGTCTTGCCTGCTTGCTTTATTCGCTCTCTCCTTCTCAACTGGAATTTTCCCAGATTCATTCAAACGTGCCGTTTTATCATTCATCTCTTTCTCTCTCTTGCTTTTTCTCCCAGAACCACTTGAGCGTGTTTACTAGTGCCAACTTTCATTTCTCAAAACCTGTTCCATACATAGTCTGTCCGAGCAAAATCGTTGACAGCACAGAGACAGGAGGCTGGCAGCGGGGCAGCACAAGGACAGATAAGGCAGGCATGGTGGCCTCAAGTAGGAGACGAGGCAGATGAAGTATGCCGTGGGGCAGCCCTCGTACAGATTAGACAAGTAGCTGGGAGATTCAGGAGCACCAGAGCACAGACCAGTGTGGAGCTCAGGAGGGGCAGTTTAGCAGCAAGGCCAAACCATAACACGGGCCTATAGTTGTGATGAAATGACTACTGCACTGCAGGAGTACAGGGATGTTTAGTGCCTATAATGTCTATTCAGCACCACACTGCTACGAAACCAGCAGTGATCCCAATCATAAAACTGAAACAAGCACAGCCCAACAGGTATACCTCCTATGTCTCTTTTGATTAACGTAGACCCAAGGACAGGCTACACTCTACAGGATGGTTGCGAGCTGATAGATTTGTGAAACAAACAGCAATTGGGCGGTAGTACCAAAATGAAAGCATGTCCAATCAACGTTCTTGAATAATCTGAACTTTAATAATGACCAATAATGCGTGCAGCTAATTAAAACACTAAAAACCCACTCCTGTATAGGAAACAGAGAATGCATACTTTGAGAAAAAAGGGCACTCTGGGTTCTCAAATGCTGTTTGGTCACTGCAACTAATATTTCCACCTTGGCAATTAGTACAAACCCTTTGGAGGTTTTATCTTTCTTTGTAAATGCCCTTTGGACGCTGTATGAAGTGCATCCACCTTGCCAATTAGCATGAACATGCATCATTTTAAATAACATGGATACCTTTAAGTACTCTTATGACCACATTGATTGCGGCAAATAATTAACAATCTTTTAATTTCGTCACCAATACGTCCATCGCTCAGTGTCATTGCGCGACGTAATGCGTGATGAGGTCACGTGTTTACATATGATGTCATCACGCGCGTGACATCCTTACGCGCATAACGCAGGAAGCCATTTCCTGCACTCTCAAGACGAGCTATTCTCGTGTTGGGACGCACGGAAGACGGGCAGACCATCCTCCATGGATATATGAACAGGATCTCCTTTCTAACATCAAGAGAGACCCCTAGAAGGTAAGACTCTCTAGACAGACTTCTAAACAGAGGTACCTTTGAATAACTTCATTAATCTTAGGAATACGGCATACTCGATGGCATTTTTAAAGCCCTTCTGCAATTTGTTTTGTCTATTCTCCTTGGGAGAACTGATTCACATCAGGGCCACTCCTGGGAAGGCACTCATTTCCGAAGTTCCTGCCACTTTCATTATTGCAAGGCTTGGTCACAACATCCTGAACTACAGGCACCCTTGACATTCAAGCTACCCAAGTTCCCTACGACCATAGGAATAAGGTACATCTTCCTATTATTCTCCTGGCTTATATGCCCAACATGTAATTTTAAACATTTTTTGATCTCCAGCTAAGTATACTCACCCTTTGGATTATAGGTCACATACTTACCAAGACGGGCCATAGAAGACTGGATAGAAAACTATAACAGCTACTTAGACCACATGCCTAGAGACAACCTCGGGGCACCAATGTGAGGTAGGAAATACTGTGCAGTCTTGTTAGACATAAGCAGTAATAAATATCAGTTGAGTGCGATGTTCATAAGATTCAATCTGAGAATTATGATTTCTCTTATAGATATCCAGAAACATCATCCTTGAAGTTTAGAAATTGAAGAAAGCCTATGGACCGGAATAGACCTTGGCAATCATTAACATTTACTCCAGAAGAAGGGATTTTTCTCAAAACGCGTTGAGTTTTTATGCATCATCATGTGTGAAAAATAACAGAGACTGTTACATGTTTGCACAACTGTATACTATGCAACTATTTTTGCTGAAAAGCTTATGTATGTTAATAAGGGAAACCTACAAACTATTGACAGAACAATATTTGTGAATAAACAAATATATATATATATTTTTTCTCTAAGAACTATAGTGAAACCAATTTGTTATAGGAATTATTATTATTATTATTATTATTTTTTTTTTAAAAGGAATGGGTTGCATGGGAATATAAACACTACTACACCCCAGGCTTAGACGTACCCAACACCCAATATACTAGTTGAAGAATTTGATTTTGAAGTATCCATATGAACCCTTCATAAATATACATACCAATACTGTTGTAAATATTTACACCTAGAAAACCATACCTACTGACTGTCCATCGACAGTAACCCTGAGTGTGCAGGGGACGCGAGGGGTCCACAATCTGTGGATGCCCTCTCTTTTCCAGTTTTCTAAACCCACAACCTAGTGTCAGGGTTGTGTTACACTCCTCTGCACCTCACTACCATCTGAAAACCAGCAAAACAGGTTCACGTCTGAAGTATTTTAAGTGTGCATAAGTGTTCATTCTTTCTGTTGATAGGCAGGGGTGCTCTGGAAAACTATTTCAGCAGCAATGCCAATGTTCAAGAATATTTTTTTTAAAAGACAAAGAAGGGTGCTTCAAAGTCACTAAGGACCGTTAAGGCAGCCCAGGGTGACTGGGTCGCTTCAAATACTTTTGATTTCTCATCTATGGATCTCAACAGGGTTGAGCCAGGGGTCTAGATGCTTTACTGTAGTCAAGCCGGTTTCTAGGTAGTCTAGTTATACATTGCCAGTGGTGAGTCTGTATCGAGTTGGTTTAAGGCATTGAGTGTTTTTATATGTTTTAATATTGGCTCTGGCCGATGTGGAATAACAAACTCTTGCTCCGTTCTATATAATCCCACCCTCACACTTCATGGCCCAAGAATAGATAGTGAGATAGTCAAAAATCGAAAATGTAATTTTAAAAGAATTGAAGGAACTTTTAAACAAAGTCAGTCTCCAGCTTTACTGAGGAGATCACGATAATATAATACATCTATACAAAACAATGATCGGGACAAATGACATTTTACCTGCCTATCTGAACCTCTCTTTCACAAGTCCAAAAAGGCATTCATTTTCAATCAGGCAGACTTCCTCTAAAGACTCAAGGCATTCTAACATTTCTGCTTCACATTGACTACTTTATGAACATCACTCATTTCTCACTAACCATACATGCATTATGTAAAATGTTCTAAACATTTGATTTTTTTCCTTCATCAAGACAAACATGGTACTGGAGAAAGTTATATCAAGTAACATTCAAAGTACAAATATAATGCACCCACTCCCCTCCGTTGTTGTGAGATAGTGAATGTATTAGCCATGTAGAGGCCACTTGACAAATAGACAAAGACCGGCTAGCATAGTGTGTTAGGCCATTTACATGCAAAAGGTGAATTGTTTGCATTGGCTCACGTAGGTTTGTATTCACAGGTAATGTTCTCAGGAATCTATGTTCTGTTCTGAACCCAAATGTATACAAAATGTTCTGAATGTGTGGGCGCAGCTCTCCATAAGCATGAGTATGTGGCTTTTATTAAACCTGTATTTGTTCTTTCATCTGTCAGTGTATATGTGTGCACGTCTTTCCTTGAACATGAATGTAAACTCCCTTTTATCACATTCTCTCTTTTTAAATATCTATGGCTTTCACGTGTGTTGATCTATAAATTCTCACTCAGGCTATGAAACGTGTGCATTGCTTCATAGCTTCAGTTGTTGACTGTACCTGTAAAAAAGCACAGAATTTAGTGTATTTGGCAATAATTTACAAAATGGTGAAAAATGCTCTTTGCTTTACACTTCACACACAGCACAGATAAAGGTAACATTGTTTTTGTTCTTATTTAAATGTAATTCACTCAGCTTTACATACAGTGAAAACAGGATATAATTTACTCTAACAAGCTGCAATATCCAATTCCCATTCAGTTGGTGATAGTTTATCAGCCACTGTGCACTGTTCACATGTGCTCTACAATATGTCAGATTTTACTTGGCTTTAAATATAGTGAGAAAACACTGTTGCATTTCACACTAAAATGCTAAAGCATTCTCTTTGGAATGAGCCTCTCCCCCTCGCCCCCTTAGCAGCAATTACCTGCCCAGTACACCCACTCCTAGGACTCAGCAGAGAAATTGTTCTACATGCCCTGAATCTACATTCTGGGTTTTTCATACTTAATTTGCAATAATTCTGCAAGGCAGAGAGTCAGCAGGTATCCTCAGAGTTGTCAGGTAATCTCCCAGTCCACTACTCTCCTTCTGGTCTCATCCTCCCACCACTAGGAAACCAGCTGTATCACAGGTACATCTCTTTAAGCTTCCTTGTGGATACACCCCCTTCCATCTCCAGATATGATCCAAGATCCGCATTCATCCATTTGGAACAGGGGATGCGGTTTTTTATTTTTTTATTTGTAGGAATTTTGTTTCACTTAAAGGCCTGTGTTTGGGAAGAAGCTGGATGATAAAATAGGATGATTTCGGAATTTTATATTTCAGACCACCCTCCACTTAAAGGCCTGTGTTGGGGTAGCTGGACCAATAGGATTACCCAATTAAATGACATTCTATAGTTTTCAGCGCATACTGGGAATGAGCTTTGTTAATTTCGAATTTTAACAAAAATCTCTCTGTGGTGTTCTGCCAAGGGGAATTAATTAAATTTACATTTTTTGGTTAAATAGGTGAAGTATCTACACAGTTTTTCCCCCTCACCCCCACTATAAAGGAAAATGATTTAAGGCAAGCAGACTCCCCCCACCATTTGGTTTCAAATGGCTCGATTCTACTTGCATTTAAAACCTCTTTTTAAAGTATTGGAACACCACTGCATTCAGGACCCTCTTGGTGGACAGAGCAAGGGTCTTGTCACCCCACTCTCAAGGATGGTCCCCAACTCTGAACCATAGGGCTCAATCAGCTTTTTATAGGCCTCCCCAGCAATAGACAGCTCCACCCAGATGCAATGTCAGCAATCTCCTTTGGTGTTTCCTTGCGGCTGTCAGATGGTAATTTTTAGCAGCTCTTCCCTTCTTTCAAAGTGCATCCCCTTTATATACCAGTGATGACACCATCAGGATCACAATATTGGGCAGTGCCCTGCAAGAGTTCTCACAACCAGGATCGGACAGTTACCCTTCTCTCTCCTCCCAAATCCAGCCTCTCTCCAGGAATTGGTTTAGGAGTCTGGAACAGACATATGGCAACTCCCAATTGAAACCCCCTTTTTGTTTCCATGTCAACTTTTTGGCAAAAACTAGTTATGTGGCAAAACTTGATAATTTACTAGTAGCTGCCATAATATTCCGCTTCAGCTGATCATGAGGAATTTAATAAAACGACAGCTGGATCTGCACTAAATTGCACAGGCGTTTGACGATTTTCCACCATTTTTACAAAAAGCATAATAGTTATGCACATGCAATTTACTCTCCACATACCATATTTTACCCTCCACCAACATGGCCATTCTGAATTTCGGGACATTTCCAGAGCAGCCAGAAACCCAGTTTATCTTGCAATTACATTTCCCTAAGTCGTAGGTGGACACATTTTATTTCAACAAATCGCCTTGAAATTATCTATAAAAAAGAAAACGAATGCAGGGCGACTGGTGATTTCTGAGAAAATGCAGCAATTATGATAGTCGATTTAAAATAATAGGAAATCTTCATGTTATGTAAATTGGAGCGCTCCTGTCTCCAGGCCATTTGCCACACTTAGCCTGCCTGTTATCAGAGCTTTTTTTAAAAAAATGATTAGCCTCTGTTGTTTGAAGTGGGTAGGCTTTCGGCCATAAATACTTGGGATGCACCGGCCAAACAGAGATCCCCCACTGCAGATAATGAGCTAGGTTGGCCCTCTGATGTCACGAGGCCCTGCAGATATCTAGCATCCTGTCCTCTTATCTGAAGGGTACCACCATTTCGATCTGAAAAGCTTCTATTTTCTTGTATTTTTTTTCAGAGTTCAGACTTGATTGCAGTCCCCGTTTTCCTAGCTCTTCCCTACATTCCATCCATGCACTGCCAATGCCATTTGCCCTGCACAGAAATTAGCTTTCAGATACACCAAGTGTGAGTAAAGTTTGTTTTCAACACCTCTTAGCAGGCTACACTTTATTACATTTGTAAAAAGTTGGGAAGCACAAACCAGGCTTGCAATGGGGGGGGGGGAACCATTTGCGAATTCTGCCCAGAGACCCACCCATTGTCCTTGATTTAAAGGAACTCACAGATTGCATTTTCTAACATCAGCCTTTATTCTGTAGCATCAGTTTGTCTTTGTGCTGAAAGTACAGGGCTGTTTTTTTCAGTCATTAATAAAATACAATTTTAATTATCTGCTGTTTGTTTTTCTGCTGAAAAGTGGGTCTGACATGTCACACTGCACCACCTTTTGATGGTTGACAATTTCAGTGAAAAATGCTTCATTTATGTCTCAGCCAGCAATGTGATGTGCTTTTCCAATCTGCACTAGGATTACATTTTTGTTTGAGATTTCTCTGGATTTCAACTGCAGAAAGACACCCACATAATCTGCCTAAATAGGCCCATTTTCAGTGTGAAGTTTCTTTTGAGGGCTGGAAGGTCATTATTTTTCCAGTGGGCCTTTCAGTTCCGTTGGTTTGGGGCCTTTGATTACACTTCACATGGTGAGTTTAGTGTTGGTTTGTGTTCTTTACTTTAAATGGGACAGTAAGAACACTTCTTAGTAGGTCTGATTTACCTTTAATGCCAACATTCCGACGCACTTGGGAGGGAGATTTTATTGGAGAAATCGGGTGACATAAATGTTCCCGATTAATGTATTGGAGCTATAATTATTTTATGTGGGAAAACTGAAAAATCGGGAGTCTCCCGCCTAAATCGGGTGGGTTGGCATGTATGTTAATGTGATAATGCCATTCCTTTGTTGCAGGCCTTCCATACTTTGAGGGGAGAGTCCCAGCACTCCTCAGCCAGTCTGCTTTACTTAATGTGACCGGTTTGGCACATCTCGGCAGGCTTGTTTTACTTTCCATGTAACGTCAGCAGCACTTTTTAGTTCTCTTGCATTATGTGACCAGGGCCAGCAGCAGGGAAGGGCACATTTTTGTTGTACTTCTCTCCTACAGGGGATTCCAACCTGCGCCCTGCTGGTTACACTCCATTGTCGCATCATACTGCTACCGTGCAGGTGCTGGATTGCATTTCTTTATTTATATAAGACTGCTTAGGACATAACACCCATTGCCGAGCCGCCACAAAGCTCCTCTGGGTAGTGATCTATGCTTGTCTTTTGCAATTATGCATGGATTGCTGCGGACACAGTGCTGTACAAGTAAAAGGAGTTGTGGCTGTAGTCCTGAGCATGCCCCTTAAGAGGTACAAGTGGTGGGTGATTGGAAGGGGGAGGCTGCTTAGAGCTGCATGCTGCAGTGCAGACCATGACAAACTAAACGTGCTCATTTAAATGCATTTCTGTAATTGTGTTTTTGTCAGTCTTGATAAGATGGTTGTAAACACAGTGGTGTGGAGGTGAAGTGGAGAAAGGGAAGGGCCAAGGTATGGGGTTTGAACCGGGGTAGGGGGGTTAAGTATTGGGTTGTGTGGCATGGAAGAGGAGAGGGGGAGAAGAAGGGGCAGAGCAAGGGGTGCACAGTTCCACTATTTGTTTTGTGTGCACTTCTCTGCACTACACCCACTCAGAGCACCAACACCTCAGCAGGGCTGTCTTTCTTTTAATGGTGCAGTACCTTCACTACTCTGCAGAGCTTCATTCCTCCTAACTGGCCACTGTCATCATTGCTCAGCATATTGATACCAAACACTTTTATTGATATGATATGTAACGTGCCTAGTGTTTCAACTCAGAATGATGAAGCGCACATTTAGCAAATCTTCGAACATGAAGGGCCTGATTCACAGAAGCCTTGAATCAGGCCCGAAGTGTTGCAAATGAATGTTTGCCAGAGAAAGACATTTTGTATTTAGGGCAGGTGCAAGCATTTAGGGTTTCAGAATTTTGGATGGTGATGGGACGCGATGAACAATAATTGACTATGACAAAAGAGACCAAGTACTCGTTTCTGCCTTAAAAGTATAACCTGTTTTTTGGACGTGAGCATATAGCCGCTGCTGTATTTTCATTCATCTTCCTGAATGCTCCTTTACACGCCTATCCGTCGTCCCCTGGGCCAGTTAGCGCAGGGACGCACACCGTAACATTGCCTTCAAGGGTGTCATTGGCAGGCTTTCCCAGCACAACCGTGTCCGTGCTGTGCCCACCAAGATACCAATCTCCGTGACCATTAAATCACCCGGGCAAATCACATTTCTAGTAACCCTTTACATTTCATGACATAATGAATCCATTCCGTGACGCCTAATTGAAAGAGAGACTAAATAGTGTGTAGTCGTGCCAGTGTGTTTTGCCAAATACGTTAAAGTTGAGGATCCAATTGCGCATGTTCTTGTCTCACCCTTGTCTGGATTGATTTAAGGAGGGGAAAATAAGGGACAGAGTGTGAAGTTACTGAAGTGCTTGTAAAATTACATTAATGTTGCTTAAAACCTTGCTTTGGTGCTTGGTGCGCGCTATGCTTTCTCCTTCTGCCGATTGTGATATAATGGAGTGACGTTTCACATGAAAATTACATTCTTTACTTTTCAGCAGTGAACGATCCATTTTAATATTCATCATCCATTTAACAAATCGATGGTTACACTGTGAAGCTCATTTCGCTCCAAATCGTAATTTGGCGACCGGGAGCCGTTCCATGTAGACACATACATAGGCAGCTCCCTGCCGCCAAATTTGGCTCATTTGCACGGCAGAGTGCAAATGTGCAGGGCAAAAGGCGGCGTACACACGCATAAAGTTGGCAGCGCCAGAGGGATTCCCAGAATTTATGCTGGCATGAAAATGTATGCTGTTGAAAATGTTGGGACATTTGTATAGCGAAAAGGAAGGGAGGCCATACATCTACGTTACGGCTCATTCAAAAATGAGTTTCAGTGTGATTCTGTAAAATATGGAAATTGCACCTACAAAAGCGCTGTGGGCACAAGTTGAATTAGGTCTGATTCGCACGGCTGGGTGTTGGAAAGAGCTGTAATGCCTCTGATTCGAAGCCTCAGGTGTTCGTAGGTATCCTGATGTGAGTCCACAGACCTACATACCCATGGAGAAAATCATCAGTACCCAATGTGTTCTCAGATTTCTTCTATTTGCATTCAGAGTACTATTTAGGCACCTTTATGCTGATACTGCAAATAGTTTTATTATTAAACGAAGGTCTCTCGGCCGAGTGCCCCATTTATGTAGCTAGCTGTCGTGTTTATTGCTGAGTTGGCACCATGAGGACTAGCCAATGGGTGGATTCTAGTAATAGTTGTTATATGCCCAAACCTTAAGTGCTCCGGTGAAGGAGATGGAAGTTGACTAGCACTGTTATTTTGGTAGTGATGAGGTGGCAGTGAACTAGGAAGCGGCCATGCTACTTTGGGTGTAATGGTGGAGGCTCAGGTTGGCAGAAGTATACTTCAAATATGGCAGTGTTGACCAGACATTTGCCAAATCGAGCTGTATGTTAAAGCAGCGCCGGGGACTGGAAATCTTGAAACGCATCCCAGTCTGCCCTTCCGACCACTGACCCAAGTAACAAGCCTTCTTTAACCAAACATCTAATCCTGGCCAAACCCACTCAAACCGAGCTGTCAGACATATGCACAAAATCCATATATACTAGTGTAGAAGCCTGTGTACACAAGCCAGAGTGAAGGTTTTCATTAACACAGTAGGACCACTATATATCGTAAGGCAGCAGCTCGCTCTAACAGTGAAAACAGGCAAAGCTATGACTGCATCGGACGAACATGCAGGGACAAACATACAACCTGCCTTTTATTATATTGTTATATATAAAATAATCAATTTGAGCCAAATCACACATGCCACAACACCACCTAGTAACCATCACTGGAACTTCACCTTCAGTTCAGAGGCAAATCACCAAGGTATTGTGGTTACACTAATTTGTCAAAATATGGTTACTAGGTGGCATTGTGTCATGTGTGACTTGGCTCACGTTAATTGTTCTGCTTTCTACATTTCAGGTGAACGTTTTTTTCCAAGCCTTTTTAAACCACCTCCCCTGACCTCCATAAGCAGGAGCTGGGTGGTGGCAAAGACCATGTGGAGACCGATTCCACCCCCATTAAAATGAAAACAAAAATCACACTACCAAAATTAGGTCAACCAAACTTAACTCTCGAAAAATACAAAACCACACATACAACAGTGGACATATATTCAAAAAGAGAAGCAAAGGACACTTATGGAATCTAAAACACAAGGGTCCATTGAACTGTTTCATGCTTACAATTCAGAGTGCCATTTCTTTTAATATATATATTATGTAGTCAGCTGGCGACAAACAAGGTTTTCTTTCACAGCGGTTTATTGCACAACAAATACTGGTCACAGATCAATAATTTCAGCCAACTGATGACGGTTCTTTTCACCTCATAGGCACAGGCGTTGTGCCTTGCTTTACTTGCAACTTCCACTGCTGGGCTTAATTAGTTCCAAACCAGGCGATAACAGGCTTTCACCCTTCAAACCTGTCCGCCGGCCATGAAAACAAAATTAACAAATGGCAATAAAACACACTTCACCACTCCGAATCCTTCTTCTTCGGCGGCCGTTTCTCTCCACTGGAATGTCTTGAGCCTTGGACCAGGTACGGCGTCAATCTGTGAGCTTTCCGCTTACTACTAGTAAGCCCACTCGTATTCTTGGCTGGTCTCACTCCACTCGGGTGCGGTGTCTCTCGCCACGCGCTGCTCCTGCAAAATAAGACGCCTCCCGAGTCTCTTGGAGTTGCATTTAACCCTTGTCCGGCCCATTCCCCGTAATCAGCCCCATGTGTTCTCAGCAACGGTTTTAACACACCTGATTCAGATTCCCCTCCTCCTCCCTGCTCCGTCCACTGTGGGTTAACCCTGTACTTTGTTTGTGTTTGGGCGGTTTTAACATAAGGAAACCCGGTTCTCCCTTTCCTCTTTTTCCTTTCTTTACCCATCGGTGTGCCTCCCCCCTGATGCAGTATTTCGTGGGGCATTCTGGGATCTGTAGTCTGCCTCTTTTCATTGATGGCCAGCACTTGACGGGCCCCTTCCGCAACCCCCTCCTTTCTCCCAGTATCCAGGGTGGCTGCCACTGCTTCCACCTCACAAAATATATATATTTATATATATATATTAATTGTTCCACATGGTATCAGTGTAAATGGGAGTTGCATCTGATAATTGGAGGAAGTTGAAGTTATTTTGTCAATCATTTTAGTACAACTGGTACCCTCACCTTCACTTATATTTGTTGTTTAAACTTTGGGTCTTACTGGCAGAGGCAGTGTGACGAATCAACTTTCGGGGTACCAGTGGTCCAGGGGTGAATATCTGTTTCTTAACCATCAGTCAGCCCCACACCTCTACACAAGAAGGGATCCAAACAGTTTGGAATAACAAGAAAATTATAAACCTCTTTGTCCAATTTTGGTAATGCGGACAGAACGGCAGGTTTATCTCAGAAAGATTGTGGATCGTTGGTTTGCTGCAACACAGCGAAAATAAAATGATTACCCAGTGATGAAAGGGACTGTCCAGTCAAGGCTGTATCAAAAATATCTACTTTATTTATATCACAACAGACAATTCTAGCAACACTACGAAATACACCCCACCCGGTAAAGGAAGGCAGAGGACAGACAGTTTCAAAGAACGAAAAGGGATGTACACTGGATACTGACAGGAGGGTAGTCAGTATGGTTAATAACCACAACAGTTACGTTTCCTTGACTTCAGCACAAAGGGAACCATGGGTCTTAATATGTCTCTAGGGGCCTTCTGGGAAGGACCAGGGGGACAGAACCGCAATGTACATTGTGCTGAAGATGTTCTTGGTGCTTGATGGGGTCGAGTCTGCTTCAGGCCACTTTGCAGGCTTCTGTGACAGTTGAAGATACGATTAAGCTGTGGGTATCAGGCGGCAGGACGGTTCGGCGAGCGAAGCTGGCCGAATGGCTGTAGGCGGGCCTACATGGCGGCTCAGGGTCAGGAATCGTTGTCTCGGTGCTGTGCAGCAGATCTGAAGCACAGGTCGAGACATCTCGGATGTCTTTAATAGACTGCGGCTTGACAACGGTCAGCGTTGCGGTCGGTTGCAGCTCGAGGAACTCGACTGGCTGGAAAATGTCCTTTTAAAGTGGATGTCGGTAGATGCTCATTTGGGTACTTCTCCCAGCTTCTTCTATGGGCTTGTGTCATCCTTTAAGGTGGACGACCCAAAGCTGAAGAGTGTGTTGCAGGCAGCTGGTTTGCATTTGGTTGTAGGTCCAGAGACCTTTTAGCACTTCCTATCCAGAAAGCTTGCTGCAGAGCCTAGCAGGTCACGCTGTGTGCTGGCTGGGTACCGATTCTGGAGCAACTGGAGGGTCTTTTGAGTGCTTTATCTCCTGCTTTGCCCTGGGGCATGTTTAGGGGGGGGATCTTGCTTCCCTCTTTGGAATCCCAGCCTTGCTTCGCTGGCAGAAGATGTAAGGCAGACTGTACCTTAAGTCAGGTCCAAGGTTGAGTTCTTCTTTGTTACTTCAAGCAAAGTCTTTAGATGATCTGCCAAAAGAGGGGCCCAGCCCTCTTTAAACACCAAGTGCGCCACAGTGATTGGTGTAGGCTAAGCCTACCTCAATGAACCAATCCTTGGGGTCTCTACCAAAAATCTCATGTATGCGTGTTACGATCACCTGGTATCCACAGGGATGGCACCCAGCCCTGGTTGGATGATTTGCACTCTCGAACCCTCTCCCGGTCCCTTGGTAAGGCCTCTAGTTAAAGATGGGTCTGTAATATAGGAGAGCTGGATTCAATACCAGATTGTCTTTGTTTTCCCAACTCCCTTGGCCTCAACTCCTTCCTCCCCCTTGGGCCCTCTCCTCACCTTAATATTGTAGAAGGTGGATTCTCCGTCCTGCTCCTCGTGGCAGGGGCACGTAGATGTGGGGGGTGAGCAGCGACCAAGTTACTTCACTGGTGCAAGCCCCCCCCCCCCTGTGGGAATCCAGGCCTGCTGCGACTCCGTAGGTTTGCTGCTTTACAGTCTTTATATGCAGTTCTTATGTTCCTCTTAGTTCGAATAATAATGTCTTGCTTCTTTCCTTTTAGGTATGGAAAGGTATTTTGGAGTTGTCATGCAGTTTGAAGATGAGCATGGGCCAGTAGGCAAAAGTGCAGTGTGCGCGATGCTGTCCGGTGAGTAATGCGCGATGCGCAGCGCTGTTTCGCCTTTTATATTGCTAACTTGTGTCTTTTCTCTCCTTGCAGGTTGCGGTATTCCTCGCCGAGCAAAGTAAAGTTCCAGCAATGATACTGACCAGGAGAGGACTACCCAGGTAAGAATTGTGTGGCTTTCTTCATTCGGAAGGAAACGTGAGTAAACCCTTACTAATGCTGTCTTTCTTTCTCCTTTTTCCAGGTTATGGTATTCCAGGATGCATGCAGTGCCGGATGATGGAGTTCGTACCTTCAGGTGAGTGGAACTGAAGTCGGCGATGGATTGAAGACAGGATACTGTTCCAGGTAAGTTTCGTAGTGTTCTTTCTCTCTCTGCAGGTCCTTGGTTTCTGATAAGCTGGCATCAAAGAACTGGACACGGTGAGCGTTACGCTGCCCACAGCAGAATAACGCAAAGCATGTTCTGCTGTTTGGGTATGGTTTAAATAGTCTCAGGTAAAGTAGTCCAGGTAAAATAGCCCCATGCCTCCCACAACCAAAGTATTCCAGGTAAAGTAGTCCCAGGCCTGCCACACCCAAAAGACTAGACTGCATGGCTCAGTTCCTTGTAACTGAGCAATGTGTGTGCCTCCATGTTGGCTGAACCCCCCCCGCCCCCCAAGTTAAATAGTCCCAAGTAAATAGTCCCATTCTAATGTTGGTCTTCATGATGGTTATGAGCCTGGCGCCAAAGGCTCCAGGACTGACTCCAAGAGAGTCTTGGATGAGGTTTTAAGGCCTTTGACCTGGCCCTAACTGGAAGGCTGACTTGGCAGTGAGAGCCAGGGGCAAGGGTCATGAAAATGCGTGAGGTCATAACCAGAGTGCTTTGCAACAGGAAAGGTAAAGGGGTGAAAACATGTGATACTAAATCCCACCCATCTTCCTGTCAATTGTTGATCAAAGAGTCTCTCTGGTTAATAGATCTCTGTGGTTCCTGATTAAAGCGGCAGGTCTTCCTTGAAGTTGCCCGAGACCAGTCTGTCGGGCTCCTGCAAACCACATCCTCAGACCTTATGAATGGGGTCCCCTGACCGGCGTGGCCTACAGTTCCCTGTCATTGATACTGAGGGGACGGGAGCTGGCTTCAGGTTTCCACAGTTACATATGAAAGGTGGTTGGGTTTCCTGACTCCTTTGTTAACCTCTGCAGCCAGACCCCATATGGGCCTCTTTGAAGTACCATCTAATTTGTTTGTTAATCACTGCCACCAGCTGCAGGGCCTAACAAAAGGGCAGTGGAGATCCAGTGAGCCTTTGTGAGTTAAACAGTCTGGTCATGGCAGGGGAAGCTTGGTCCGCCCCCATCCTGGAGATGACAAAGTGTACTCCTGGCTTTCACATTCCAACTAAATATGACAGGGCGGACTGTGCCTGTAGGCTGTGTTCACCCAGAGTACACGGGTCTGTGCGTTTGTCGTGGTTTGAGCATAGGGAAATGTGTGTGGATTAGCCCCTCACATTTTTCTGAGGTTGGTATACCATTATTCCATTTAATTAACCATTAAAAAAAAAGCCCAGGCAAGCGCACGCCCACCATGCGGATGATCGAATTCCTCACAGGCACACAAAGCCTATTGACACTTTATGTCCTATACAGAGATAGACGCTATCATGGATAATAGAGTGGTTACTTTGGGCTTTGCATCCCTCCGGTCTCTCACCTCCATTTATGCGTCTTCCATTGACTTTGCTTTCTCTGATTTGCACTAGGCACTTTTGACTCCTTTGACCAACAATATAATATCCTACATTCACACTTTCCCGTCCCCATCCTCAGCCATGGATCTACAAGACTGGTGGAAATCACTGACCCCACCCTGCTCCTAACCTACAGAAGTTCCCTTGTTGCCCTTACCTCTGCACTCAACTCCAACATAGCCCTCCTCACTATTGTTACCCCAACCACCTTCTGCCCACCACTTCCCCCAACCCCTTTTACTCTTGATTTCTTCTCTCGTTCCGAATTCACACCCATCCTTCACAGCCCCCACCCATCTTGTGCTCCTAACCGCCTCTTTGCTCCTCAAATGGTCAAAGACCTAATCCGAATACTTTTATCAGTTTGAGCTCCTTAAGCCCTCCCTCTCTCCATGGTACACAAATCAGCAAGTGCCCAACCCCTTTTGAAGAAACTTTCTGCTGCCTCAAACATCCCCCAGAGAACTTTCCCTCAGTTTCCCTCTTACTCCATTATTCAAAGATCATTAAACAGGTAGTCTTCAAATAGATCTCCAAGTACCTTGATTATATTTGCCTTGGAGATGTACTTAACTGTGGTTTCTGTAGTAAACACTTCCTGAGACTGCACTCATGTAGGTCTCCAACCTTCTCTCTGATGCTCAGCACTCCAAGCTCTCTTCAGTACTTATTCCTTTGGACCTTTTTGCTGTTATTGTCACTGTCGACCACTCCCATCACCTGCTTACTCTCGACGACTTGGGCTTTGGAAATCTGCTCTCACCTGGATTGCCTACCTGGAAGGTTGCTCCTTTCAAATCCCATACAACAAACCTCTGACTCCAACCCTCTCTCTGTCAGTGTCCCATAAAAGTCAGCACTTGGACATCTGCTTTTCACCATCTATCTCTCTTCCCTGGTAAGGTGCATCCCATTCTTTGGCTTTCACCATCACCTCTTTGCTGACTGTACTCAAATTGTTTTATCCTTTCCCTCCGTCACCTCAGCCATCTTGAAACAGATTACCAACTTCCTCACAGCAATCAGTCACTGGCTGGCTCTCTGCTGTCGTCATGTTGAACTCTTAAAAATAGAAGTAATCTTTTTCCTTGCTTCCAACACCAAACCTCCCTTCTCCCATCTGGTTCCCGCCTGACCTTCTTTCTGTAATCTCCACCATCATGCTCACCAAACGTGACTACTGCTCATGCCTACTCCTGGGCCTTCTTCTCTATTCCTTCCTCACTTTAGAAAAAGTCCTGATCTTTGCTACCCGCACTCTCTACAACCTACCCAGATCCTCCCCCACTTGTGCCTGCAGACGCCGGGCTGGTTGGCTCTGCATGCACAAGCACAACCTTTTTACGATCCTGCCCCTAGTATACAAAGCTATCATCGCTCTTGTTCCTCACTGCTTGGCTGCCTGTATCTCTGTTTAGTCACCATCTCGTTCCCTCTGCTCCTCGTCTGCTCTCAACCTCATTGTTCCATGCCCCCCCTTTTCCTTCACTTGCTACCGCTCTTTCTTTCTTCTGACTCCGCTCTGTTGGAACCCACTGCCCTTCACAAAGTCAGCTCGACTGTGGACCTCCTCAAAGCTCAGCTTAAACTTCACTTAACCGGCCTTCCCCCAGCCTCCCTACTTGACCGCATTACTCCCTCCAATGCTGCGTCATAATGTAATTTTTTTAAATATTTGTACAGTACTCTTTAGTTTGAAGCACTTGCCGCCCCCCCCCCCCCTCCCGAGATTAATGTCACCTTTGCAATTTCGGTGTTTCTTATATATTTTTTGTTTGTTTTGTCCCTGGTTTGTCTAATTTTGCCCAGACCCTCATAAACTGGCACATCATTAATTCTCATCTTTATGCAATTTTGCAGACACCCACACGAAAGATGCCACTATCTTCACTAGATGTGTTATTGTGAGTCATTTCTGAGGTGACTTATAAAAATGTGAAATGCCACCCTAAAATTTTGAGCTCGGCGTCATTGGCTCTTCTGACCAAAACTTAGCCTCTAGATCTGCATAAGTGATAAATAGCAGAATGCATTGCAGACAAAGTGATTCCTATAGAGTCTGGTGTCAACATACATTCTTTTTGGGAATTGTGGGCACACTTAAAGCAAACCGGAAACCAGATCTAGCTGTCCAGCATGGTCCAGTCAGGACAGCGTATTTACGCAATCTATGCAAAGACTCGCCAACTGAAAATCCTGCTCTGGAGCAGGGAAGTACCGTGAGGAAATACAATGCCCTCAAGAAATCATTAAATATCAGTACAACAAAAAAAACCATACAAACCAGCCAAAATGAAGTAACTAATAGATCAACAAAGAAAACTACAATCAAAGACCTTGTGCGGCCCATATACAATATTGTGCTCTGGCTTCCAGTTTGTACCAGTCTGTACCAGTCTGTACCTGTCTGTGTTTATAAAATTAGGAATATGCTGCAACAAAAAACGGGAAATAACAGATGGGTGTCTGCCCGTTGTTGCTGCCATCACCGCTCCTCCTTCACCGCTGCATTGATGCATCCAGACCAGTCCAGAGGCATCTCTAGCACAGGCTACGTATGTGTTTACTATTGCGTCATCGCGTCAGAAAAGAACCTGAAAGATGTAAACAATATATTTTCTTTCATGGGCATTACCGTGAACAACGATAGAATGAGTTACTTCAAAAAACGCTTTTTACATTAAAGTATATTTTTACTGCCTTAAAGTAATCCAGGGGACCATGAAAACGACTTTTTTTATTTTCTCTAAAATCCCTTTTCTCCCAACTTCCAAAAGTAGGTTTTTTAAATTCTCCCAACTCAAAATCAGCCCCGACTGTGCTCTTTCAAAACCACTTTCAAGGTTACACACTGGCCGACAACTATTGGAGTTGCTCTTCATGAAGTGTTTATGGAAATATAGATAGAGTATGTTGTGCTGTGTGTGGTGCTGCCGTCGAGTAGTGCGCTCGTACCGCCGTCTATGAATTCCAAAGAGCACGCTCCTGGCGACGGATGCTATTCTCATAGCCTGGGGGAGAGGAATCTTTAGAAAGTGCGCCCTGGAATGTGATGATAAACCTGCTAACCCAGGCACCAAGAGCCTGGAGGTACGGCCTTTTGACATTTGCCTAAACACTTGTAACTTAAACACCTTACATCATCCAAGAGAGGTGCTGCCTTGTGAATGAAAAAGCATGCTCGGGCATTTGACTGATAGTGTGTTTATATTGCCCAACTCTACTACACACACAATGTAAATGGATAACTACTACATTCCTTAATTTTTAGTACCCCACTGATTGCTACAAAAAGGAAACTAAATATCATGTTATGGTAGGTATACTGGATTGTTGTGCCACCACATAATTCTTCCCAAATGAGGACTGCCAAATTAATACAGGATTAAGGAAACCCACCAACGCAAAACCAGCTCTTTGGGCCCTTCATTGGTAGCCCAGCGTGTACTGACACAAATCTCTACAATTCACCAATGCTTGCAGGGCATCATGCCTGAACCTTCCCCAGCAACAACCCAAACGCATAAGGCAAGCCTTCCGGTCCACCAAATAGTACAGTATGTTTACAGCAAATGCGCACTGAGATCCTCCATTTCAATATAATTAATTTTTGTGGGGTCCCAGACAGCCTTACAGACAGACAGACAAAAGTAATGAGTTTATAGGTCTTTCTTTGATTCAAAACAATAAGTATATCACGAAGACTAGTGTTACTGTGGCTAAGGTGGTTCCTATAGTGCTCACCATCCCTGTGGGTTCCCTCCACCCTAGCCCAGGTGTCCCTATCCCCAGAAACCCCTACTGTCTTCGTCTTCACTGATGTGGAAACCTAAAGGCAGTAGCCTTCTCTAACCCCCTCCAGGATTTTCAAAGGGATTCTCCAGCTCCCTCTGATGGCTGACTCCAGAGATCCCCCCCCACTCTCTCCTCTTTCACTCAGTCTCTCTACCTTCACTCTTCCCTCCTCAACTTCCTAGTCTCCCTTACTTCCACTAATTCTGCTCCTCTGTACTTCTCACTCCCCACTCTGTTTATTTCAACTCTCTCTGCCTTCTCCTCTCTTGTGCTCTCTCCTCCGCCACCTCCGCTCAACCTCTAATCCCTAGTGTACTCCCTCTGTATTCTGATTTGGCCAAACTTTCTCCCCTTTGTCTCCTGCTTCCTCTACTCTCCACCCTCACTATTACTACTTTCAATCTCCCACAACCCTACTGTCACACTCTCTACCTCTCAGACACCTGCACTGTTATCCATACACTCACTCTATCCCCCACCATTCCTCTCACCTTTCTCCCCGTGCTATCTCTCGCACCCTTCACACACTTCACAACACTACTCTGAATTGGTACCACTTTCTATCACACAGAGTATCTTACCTGCACTCTCTCGCACCACTGCCGCAGTCTCCACAGCACTTCTTCTCCACCATACACACTCTACTACCACGTCTTGGTCCACCAACTCCACTCATGAGCTCATCAAAACACCTATCACCAAGGATGGCTGGCTTGGGCTTTTATAGCCCAGCATCACTTGCTATAGGTATCCTTCCAGTTCCCATTGACCCTTCTAACCCCCTGCCCTAGTGGACAAATCATTTCCTGTCCTTTTACCAGAGGGCCAATTCAGACGTGGCTTTGGGAAATGGTTCATATTTGACACATCTGCTTCCAGAAACAAGTGAGGTTATCCTTCTTTCTTCTCTAGCAGTCTTTCCGGTACCAATGGGTTGGGGCTCCTGCATCTCATCTCGTGCAGATTCTGGACTCCACGTTCTGTGGCAGTAAGTTTGCTTCAGTGCCCCATTCAGGGTCTTCCTTGCTGCTGCCTTGATGCTTCTTGGGAAGAAGTTTTGAAAGAAAAGCACAATAAACCTGGCCTGGTCAGAGGCTCCTAGGCATGGTGGATGGGACGTTGGAACCAATGCTTTCACCCAATAGTAACCGCTCTGGGGATTCGGGAATTGGGGTCTCCCTAAACTCCCTCTCCCCACCTCTGGGGTAGGACATGCTCTAGCAAAGCACTGCTAGGCCTCCTGCCCCGGGCTGAGAGGGGTCCCTGCTCCCTTCTGACAGGGTCATGACCCTGGCCCTGTCATAGTGGTTATTTGCATATGTGGTGGCTAGTTTTAAAATGCAACTGTTTGCCACATCCGATGGGTTATCAGACCCAGCTCTTAAAGGAATCCGAGATCCATAGCCAAGCACAAAATATCAGCTGGCAACTGCAAATACTTGTCAATAGGAAGAAGGCCCAAGATCTTTGAAATTCCTTTGCACGAACTAACACCATAAAGCAACCATCTCATGTTTTCCAAGAACTGCTCATGCACTGTGATTTTAACTAATTGGCTGACCGAGCTCACCCTGTGAGGGTATCGTTACAGTGGTCCTTGTGAATACTCCTTTGTGTATCCACCTGTATTGTTAGCAGGCAGTCTTGCAGAACCTTGTGTTAACTACTGTATCTATCTGTTTTCCCCCTTTTAACTCATCTCTGGTCTTCCAGCTTTTAGGTCCAACTTTAAAGTTCGCCTTGGGCCTGAAGCAGCCCTATGACTTGATTGTTTCGGAGTGTGCTTGGAGGCCTGTAGATTACAGGTTGGATATGGGGAAGGGCACAGTTAAGCTTTCTTTTTCAGAGATTGATACATGTAGCGCTATTGATTTGGGGTCTTTGGTACATACAGACACTATTAGTATGTTCCCCATAAATAGTTGAGTAAAAATAGAAATAAAATGCAGCTTCTAGGTGTGAGTTAAATGGAGGACCCATTCTCCATGAATAAGTGTTACATGAACAAGGCATATGTTATTAGAAAGTGTACCGCAACGCTGCCATTTGTGTGGTCTCTAAGCAGATCTAGAAGAGAATGAGTGTGTTTGGTTAGTTGGGAGGAGAGGGAAAGGCAAGACTGTAGTACGTTTGTGTTGAGGTCGCAGTTCAAAAGCACCCTGAGCTCAGTGTGCTTTTAAGCTTTCTAGGTGGGAAGGTTAGGAGGCATTGAAGGCATTGTGTCCAGAAGAGGGTCGCCTTGTGCTTGTAGTGTGGGGATGTTTTGGCCAGGGGCTGAGTACGTCAGTTGGAGTTACAGGTGTACGTTTGTGACGTTTGAACTATGGGCAGTGGCTGGTTTCCATATGTGTGTGGTGAGTAATGTGGAGAAAAATGGAGGGTTTGTCTAAAGGGGGGAGTTAAGGTTTACATAGGGCTTTCTAATCGTTACTCTTGCTGTCGGTTGCATTATGGTGAGAGGTATTTGGCTTTAATGGTTGTTGCGTGAAGATATCCTGTGTGGGGTGTTTAGATATTCTGAGAGAGGTGGAAAGCATTATCGCAGTGTTTTTTCAGCGTTTGATGTGATGTCTTCCCATCAAGTTTGTTTCCTGAGTGCCAGGCAATGTGTTCTATGCAGAAGGTCAGGGGGCAAGTATGCTGTTAGATTAGGTTGAGTCTGTGCATGAAAGTAAAACTATTGAGGAGTGTAGTTTTCTATGGTTGGTGGGCATAACTTAAACCTTAGTTTTATTAAGTATTGAAGAGCCAGGTTTGTAGACTTTTCGTGAATTTAATATGGTCCTTTAGGGTGTGGATTTCCCTTGGTAGTGCATTCCAGTGTTTGACCAACATAGTGGAAAATGTAGAGCTTCTGTTTCTTTCTCTACAAAATCTTCTGGTTTCTAAAAGTATGTAGTTTCTCGATCTTAGGTTTCTGGTTGGTTGGTAAAGTGAAATTTTGCTTTGACAGAATTCTGCTTCTTGATCTTCAAGTGGTATATCGGCAAAGCAAAGGGCCTTAAACTAGATCCTTTTTTGATTTTTAGCCAGTGGAGTACTCTGAGGCAGTGTTATGTGCTCCCTTCTGTTGCAGTCTGGCTGCTGTGTTTTGGATCCATTCGCTTTCCTCTGTTAGGGAGTCTGGCATGCCTAGATAAATACTGTTTGGGTAGTCGATTCTTGAAAGAATCATGCAGATGATGGGCAGCCCTCTTTGTTTGAAGGAGAGCGGTAGGGCATAATCCGCCAAATAGAGCAGGGATGGTAGAAGCACTTTTTGACTGTTGTGTTGACTTGTGCTTCCAGTTTGAGTCTGTTCAACAATCTGCCTAGGTTCTTGATCACTTATATGGTTTAAGGCATTTATCCGTCATGATCATGGGGGATGTACGCCTCACTTTGTGGTGGGACAACCATTTTTTTCTTCGAATGACCTACTTTCGAGATAGATAGATAAACCAGGAGTCTGGGAAATGCAACCATTCACCTACTCTCGTCACCTCTACCAAGTGGGGAGCCATTTGCCATGAGGATAGGTCGGTGCAGCCGTTACCCAATAATTCCCCTAGTGGTGGTTTAATGAGAGAGGATCTCATGGGGAAGGACTCCCCTTCAGGTGACGGGGACGATCACCTAAGGTACAGCCCATTGAAAGTCACACTGCAACCTTCCCTAACCCCCGCCTCCATTCCAAGCCACTTCCTTGAGAGTAGACCAATGTATTTGTAATATTCACATAACCCTAAAAACGATCTTAATTCTTCTTTATTGTTAGGATTCGGTGACTCTCTGATTGCCTTCATAGATTATTTGGAGGTTAGAGAATAGGACCCGCCAGGAAGCTTACATGTCACGTGACGCCTGACTTGGCCCAAATGAAATGGAGGAGACTGTGATCTCTTCATCTTCGTCACAATACTTTCAAATAGAAATTGGTGAAATATGAAGAGGAGCCAGTGATCTCTTCATTTTCGTAGCAGTACTTTTGGAGATTGAAAATGTGTGACAACAATTAATACATTCTACAATTGTTGAGTTCTAGAGAGAATTGAAGTTTACGAGCACATATTGAAAAGGACCATTGATCTACGAAATTATGCAAGGCTTCAATATTCAACCGCCAGCAAGTTTTCTTCCGGCGCCAGGCCAACCTGTAGTTATATGGTCAGAATGGAAAGAATTCTGGTTGAACTACATCCAAGCAGTTGAACAGGAAGATCTCACGTCCAGGAAAAAGAAGTTATTATTACTGCATGCACTAGGATTGGAAGGGCAAAGGAAGTTCAGAGAGCTACCAGAATTGACTATAGATGAGGCGGGTGATGCCGATGAGCATGATAGGGCCATAAGACAATTGGACAAATACTATGCGCCAGAAACAAATGTAGCCATAAATAGATACAAATTCTACACGCGGGTACAAAAAGAACACGAAAGCATTGAAGAATATGTTTCGGCGTTGAGAACGTTGTCACAAACTTGCCAATTTGGCAATGGTATAACCCTTGACGAGTTGATCAGGGATCAGATCATTATTCACTCTAAGGACAATTTAGTCCAAGACAGACTGTGGATGGTTGGCAATCCATCCCTACCGGAAACCATAGCAATTGCTAAAAGGGTCGAACACAGTCAGTTGTGCTCGAAGGAAATGAAGAGCAAGAAAGAGGAGGTTGTGCAAAGCATGCAGAAGCATAGTAGTAAAGAGTTACAGGAAAAAGAAACAGAAGAACAAGGCCAAGTTAACATATTACGGTCAAAGGACAGAGGTGGAGCAAACGTTAAAAACAAAGATAAAGTCGAAGTTAATACAGGAAGAAATAACAAAGTGAAAAACTTTGAGCAGAGAGGGAGTTCAAATCGAGGAAAGAACTGGGTAAAGAATGAACCTAAAGTCCAATTTGAACATAGATTTCAGAATGCCCAACAAAGGGAAGGAGACAGATGCTATAATTGTGGCAGAGTGGGTCTCTATGCATACGCTAAACAGTGCCCAGCATTAGGGCAAAAATGTGGAAATTGAGTCATTTCGCGGTTCCATGTAGAAGGAGGAAGAAGGTATCCGCTATTATGGAAGAAGAAGAAGAATCAGAGGAAGAGAGAGTGTTTTTGATACGTGAGCCACCAACTGGAGAATTTAAATGCCAGAGTTGTGAAATAATTCTTGATAATTGGAAACTTAAAGTGAAAGTTGACAGTTGCTCACCTTGGACGATTATTACCAAGAAAACATGGAAAAATTTAGTAACACTTGGTCTCAAAAGTAAGATGGAGAAGTCAGACATACCAAATCCTGGTAGGTTTGAAGGATCCAAGATCAAGATGGTTGGATGGTTTTCGTGTATTGTCCAGTTTAAGGACAGACGTTCTCAAGTGAAGGTGTACGTAGCAGAAAAAGGTGTGAATGTACTGGGTTGGAGAGACCAAGCTGGACTGAGGATCAGTTTGGATCCATGTGAAGAACAACAAATCCTAATGGTGAACGGAAGCCAAGCGCAAAGAAAAGAGAATGTTAGAGTAGGGGAAGTGGAGACATCAAAATTGGGTTTACTAAAAAAACTTTGCACACAGGATTCGTCTCAAGAAGGGAGCCGTACCTGTTAAACACACGAAATCCAGGCCAATTCCATTTGCAATTGCTGATAAGGTTGAACAAGAACTTGCATCATTGGCGTCTGAGGGAGTAATAGAAAGAATTGAATCATCTGAATGGGTGAGCCCCATTGTGGTTGCATTGAAGAAAAGTGGCAAACTAAGAATTTGCGTAGACTTGAGAGACGTCAACAAAAATATCATAACTGACATTTTTCCGCTCCCTATCATATCTGAAATGTTAAATCGTATTGGAAATGCTGATGTATTTTCTACATTGGATCTTTCGAGCGCTTACCATCAAATCTCTTTGACAGAAGATTGTAGGGACATTACAGGGTTTATAACGCCACATGGTTTGTTTAGGTATAAACGTATGCCGTTTGGGTTAGCGTCTGCAGCAGCAGTATTTCAAAGAATTATGATGCATGTGCTGAAAGGTTTAAGTGAAACAATGGTATATCAGGATGATATAATTGTATTTGGCAAGGGAACTGAGGAACATGATGGGAGATTGAAAGAAGTGTTGAAGAGGTTGGAAGAAGTCGGGTTGAAAGTTGAGAAAAGCAAGTGCAAGATCGGGTTGGACGAAGTGGAATATTTAGGGCATACTGTGAATGGAAAAGGTTATAAACCCAAAAGAGATGCTATGAAGGCAATCAGAGAGTCACCGAATCCTAACAATAAAGAAGAATTAAGATCGTTTTTAGGGTTATGTGAATATTACAACAGATTTGTAAAAAATTTTGCGAGTATAACAGAACCATTGAGGAAGTTGTTAAAGAAGGATACAAAGTTTACATGGGGTGTTGAATGTAGTAAGGCGGTTGAATGTATAAAAGGAGAAATTTGTGACTCTTTGGAATTGGGAGGATTTGAGTTTGGAAGGCTGACTAAGATTACGGTGGATGCCAGTGGGAGTGCTATAGGTGTAGTTTTAACCCAAATAAATGATGATGCATATGAGAAAGTGATCAGTCATGCTTCTAGGGCTATTTCGGAAACAGAAAGCAGATATTCTGTGATTGAAAAGGAATTATTGGCCTGTTCGTGGGCGGTGAATTACTTTAGGAAATATTTGTGGGGAAGCAAATTTGTAATTCAGACAGATCACAAGCTCTTAATTGAAGTTCTCACAGTGAAAGGAATGTGTAAAGCTTCTCCCAGGTTAGCCAGGCTTAGTCTTAAATTACAAGATTACAATTTCTCTGTGAAATATGTGCCAGGGAAAAGGAATATTGTTGCTGATTACTTATCTAGACTGCCATTAAAGAGTGATGACCTAAGTGTGGATCTGGATGAAGAAATGGTGGCGGTCGTCT